>NW_026947489.1:1200000-1735000 GCF_034190915.1 Cavia porcellus | reverse complement strand
CTCCATCCCCTTTCTCCAGTCCCCTGGCACCCGCCTCTCCATTTTCTCTCTGTGAATTTGCCTACTTGAGGTCTCTCCACAGCATGGAGTAGACAGCGTCAGGCGTGACCAGCTTATTTCACTGAGCACAACGTCTTCAAGGTTCATTGGCGCAGCCTGTGGCAGAATTCCCTTCCCTTCCTGGTTGGTCTGTCTTCCACCGCACACACACACCACGGTGTGTTCATCCCTCTATCTGGACGAGCTCACCTATTTATCTGTCACATATATACTTTTATGTATGTACTTCTAAAAATTATATATTTATATATTCTTCACAGTATATATGAACTTTATATTATATTATATATATATATATATATATATATACCTCTTTTAGGTTCTTCTATGAGAAAAACCATGTGATACATATTTTTTTCTTTTTATCGGTACCAGGGATCAAACTCACGACTGCTGCTGCAAGGCAGGTGCTTATGCTGCTGAGCTAAATCCCCAGCCCCAGCCACGTGATATTTAATCTTGTGTGTCTGACTGATTATCTCACGCAAACTTCTGTTCTCGAGTTGCACCCATTCTCCCACACATGCCTCAGGTTGGTCCTCCTTTATGGCCTAGCAGTGCTCCATTGTGTGTAAACAGCACATGTGCCATGCCGGGTCATCTGCTGATGGACTAATACCGTTCCCAAGATCTAGTTATTCCGAATTGCGCTGCTGTAAACATGGGCAGGCGGTCACCGCTGTCGTTTGATGGCTTTAACTCTTTAGGGAAGATACCTGGCGAGGGAATAGCTGGGTCCAACAGAATTTCCATTTTAGTTTTTTGAGGAATCTCCACACTGATTTCTAGTTTATGTTCCCACAACAATGTGGCAGGATTCCTTTCCCCCCATCCTCACTTGTTATTACATGGTTTCTTGAGGGCATCTGTTCTGCCCGGAGTAAGATTTCAGTGTAATTTGCATGTTTCTAATGTTGAGAGGTGTTGAACATTTTTTCATGTAATTATTGCTGCTTGTACTTCTGCTGGGAAGTGTTTGTTCATTTTGATTGTCCATTTTCAGTGGGCTCTCTTGTTTTGAGGAGTGTTACTCTTTGAGCTCTGTATACATTCTAGATGTTAGTCTTCTGTCCAAGGCACAGGTGGCAAATTTTTCCCGTCTGTGGGCCGTCTCTTCATTCTTTGGTCGTTTCTGTTGCTGTGCAGAAGCTCTTTAATTTGATATGGTCTCATTTGTTGATTTTTTTTCTTGTGCCATTGGGTTCTGTTTATATTTCTCATTTATTTATTTATTTTAAAGAGGATAAAACCAAGGAAAATAAAAATAAAACAAAATAAAACCAATTGAAACAAACCAGTGTAAGTAACACAGGACTTCAAAACATTACAAAATCAACAATGGTCACCATAATGCCTCTTCTTGTCTTCAACTTAGCTGCAGATACCTTCAAATAAAGTAAAAATCAAACAGAACAGAATAGGACCAATAAAAACAAACAATGATTGCAATACAGGACTTCAAAACAAGATCATAGTAAATCCAAATGGTGACCGTAATATACCTTGCTATCTTTGAAATAGCTGCCATGCCATTGGATACAATAAAATCAAACAAAACAAAAATGATAAAACACAACCCAACAAAACAATGAAAATGGTACATGACTTCAAAACAGGACCATAGGGAGTCAACCATGGCTGCAGCCCTCAGAAGGAGACCCCCGAGATGCTCCACTGCATGCCGCTGTCCTCTGAACCCGTGAGCAGACCACTGGCCCAGACCTGAAAGGCTGGTGGACACCACAGCACCACAGGCATCCAATTGCATTTCACCTCCATAGCTATCACCGCGGCCTGTGTTTCTCTGGATCAGCTGGTCGCTCATGGAGGAACCGGGGTATTGGGTCTTGTTTGCTACCCGCACAGCGGAGGGGCTGGGGTCTGGCTGTGCCCCCGCTGGCAGCAGCCCGTACATGGGCTAGTTCCAGGGGGCCTTACTTCTTAGTGAGGCCTTGTTCTCTTCCACCATCTGACCCCAGCCTGGGGCTACTTCCCTCTCTTTTAAACAGAGAAATACTGTGTATAACCATATATTTTTCCTTAAAGATAATAACTAGTATAATAAAATAAGATACATAAGAGAAGAAACACCAGGGGGCTGGGGATTTAGCTCAGCGGCATAAGCGCCTGCCTTGCAAGCAGGCAGTCGTGAGTTCGATCCCTGGTACCGATAAAAAGGAAAAAGACAAAAAAAAAAAAAAAAAAAAAAAAAAGAGAAGAAACACCAGGACAAAATACAGCATGAAAATATTAGGAGTACAGCAAAGGACGGTTTTGGGGGGAAAGACCTAAGGAGCAAACACACTGACAGGCGGGGACTGTGCTCGGGCGCTGGGTAACCGCACTGACCTTCTCCGAGTGCCAGAGCCCTGCCAGCCCAGGCCGGAGCCGCCCTCCTCCGCTAGCTGCAGAGAGACCTGAGCTGTTTAAGGAACTTCCCTGGGCCCACGCAGCCAGGAAGAAGCAGGCGTGAGAGGCGAACGTGGGCAGCAGGGCCCGAGGTCCAAGGTCTCAGGACGCACTGTTCTCACTGCAGATCCCCGCGTCCCTCAGCTAACCCTTTCCGCATCGCCGCCAGCTGTCACGCTTCGTCCTGGTGGTTTCTCCTCCGCCACTCAAAAATGGGCTGGACCGACGAGATGCAGGCCCTCCCGCCCACTGACACCTGCCTGACACAGTGTGTGCAACAGCCGCAGACCCTGCCGGTCAGTCACACGGCCACTTGGACATCCGAGAGCCAATCAACACGCCTCATGAGATGGACTCGAGCAGGAATGGGGCTCGGGGCCTGGTCAGGGAGGCCACAGCAGCTGCCTGGGGAGGTGACACTCGAGCCGCGCTGTGACCAGGAGTCGCTGTCCCCGTCCCACCATCTGCATCCCGAATCTTACTTGCTTTACACCTCCGGCTTCCTGAGTGCCCTTTACCTATCGACGTGACGTGCGCGCTGTCCCGGAAGGCACACTTGCTGCGTCTACTTCTTTCTGTCTCTGCAGCCCTGCAGTGGAGCCAGCACACAGCCGGAGCAGACGCACTGCTGTCCCCACAGATGGGTGGCGAGGGACAGGAAGTGTCAGGATGCAACTCAGCCGCCTCCATCCCCACCCCCTGCAGGTGCAGCTGCTGCTGCCGCGCCCAGGCACACCCTGTGCATTCGGTCACCTACAGGCCCCCAGGGTGACAGAGGCCTGGCTGACTGCGGGGTCACAAGCAGTCGCCACCTGGTGTTAGGCAGGACAGAACTCAGCAGGGCAAATGCGGGGAGCCCAAGGGAAGGTGGTTGACACAGTTGCGGAGGACACTCCCAGAACCAGAAGAAAACTCCCACCCAGGAAGTGTGTCTGTGACAGGGACACATTGGGTCCATTCTTGGCAAGGACAAAGACTCGGATCTATGCTCAGAGGGCTGGCGTCTGTGTTCACAGCCACCCAGCAGATGAGTCTGCAGGCAGGCGGCAGCCAGAGACAGGACATAGTGCCAGTCCCCTCCCACCACTGGTCCACCAGCCTGTGACATCGGACCTCACCTCGGGAAGCTTTCGCTCACTGTCCACGCTGGGAGGGCGCCTCCCCTGTGAGTGAGGCACGAGGGTGCAGGCTTGGGGACAGGACGGCCACCGCCACACTGCACACCCAACTCCGGTGCCTTCCCACAGCCTGGGGACATGTAGGTCACAGGAGTGAAGCAGCTCCGGAGTGCAGGACAAATTGTATCGTTTGGTTGAATAAAAACAACAGGACCCATATGGAGAGGAAATTATTTTCAAAGGCCTGAAATGTCTAATTTGCATAACCTGTATTTCTTGTTCATATCTGCACCCAGTGGGTGTTATATGAATATTTGAATACTTGATGATGGATTAATGTAATAATATAATTTGCCAGGGCCTCTCATTGTTAAGTGTTCAAACTGTTTTCTTTCTTTCTTTCTTTCTTCCTTTCTTTCTCCTACTCCTCCTGTTCCTCCTCTTCCTCCTTTTTTTGTAACCTACTGGTGCATGGAAAAAAGTTAAGAAGGGTAATGGATCAGGAGAATTACAGTAGGTCCTAAAAGTTTACTTTTACTGAAACTGTACTGCAAACCTTCGTGCCCAGACACAAAGCATCTGAGTCTCAACCTTGCTTGGAGATGGTGGCCAACATCACAGCTGGGGCCGTGGGCTGTGGATGCCTGGCCTCCTCTCATGGGCTCAGACAGGACCCTTGGGCACAGTGCACACCCTCAGCTGGCTGTGCCAGCTGCTGCCAGGAGGCCAGAGCTCAGGCTGGCTGTTGGGAGAATAAGACCTGCTTGTTCCCATCACGGTCACTCCCACCATCTGCCACTGTGCAGCACCTTCCCTGGGCCCAGAAAAAGACAGGATTGCTGAAAAAGTCTTTGCACCTGTCCAGCATGGCCAAGTGCTCGCCTGGCCCTCACAGATCAGGAGCTGCGGCTCCACAGAGCTGCTTCTCTGGACTCACATGGAGCCCTGGACCGGTTGCTTCAGCCTCTGCCTAACAGAGGCTCTGCCTTCTTGGGGCCTCCTCACCCCAAGGGGCTGCAGACACTGCCCACAGTGTCTCCCCGCCCTTCACCAGGCCCCCAAGCAGTGCTGAAAGGGGGCCTGGCCTCCCTGAAGGCCCTGCTGGGCAGGTGAGGCAGAGAGGGGAGATAGGGGAGCTTCGCAAGGGTGGGCCCCAGGCCCTGCCTCCAGGACCCAGCTGGGAGGTCCGAAGAGGAACTGCAGACAGAATGATTTCCACCAGGAGCGGACCAGGTCTGCAGGGTCCTCTGGCTCCCACCCTCCTGCTGGGGCTATGAGAGCAGGCTCACGCCCATCTCAGCCCCGGGCACAGCAGCCTCCCTCCCATCCTCTCCCCCCACACTCCTTTTCTACTGGGAAAAAACCAAGGCAAATGTTACTGTGCCCACCTCAGAGACCCCTGCCTGCAAACCCCCCGGAAAGTGCAGCTGCCTCAGAAGTGACCTCATGAAATGACACGCTTGAAGATGTACCAGGCACTCCATCACTCTGAGGAAAGCCACATCATTTTTCACGGGGCTCAAGCACTGGATGGAGCAGACCTCTCAGTCTCCTGTGATGGAAGCAATCCCTCTCTCCCCAGGGGTCTGCAGAGTGTCCTTGGTGAGCCTCCCACTCGAGCCACCTTCCCTGTGGGGTGTGTTTACTGGGGGCTTGGGGTCAGGGGGACCACACCAGGTTAGGGGAGCAGAGTCGCCCTGGCTGTCACACTCACCACAGCTCCCACTGTTCAGGCCTGGGCCCTGTGCTCCGGCTGGTGACACCTACACCTCGTGCCCGTGTTCCAGGTGCTGCCAAATGGGGTTTGTTTCAGGGACTGCGCTGGCAGGACAGGGGCAGGATGGAAGAGGGAATCAGAGCTCTGCAGGCTGGCCTGGGCCCCAGGCACAGCTGCCTTGCCCACCACACCTGGCCTGGGCTCCAGGCAGCTGCCCAGGAGGCAGGTAGGGTTACACTCCCCGAGTGCAGCGGGCCCTCCTGGTGCGGCCAGCAGTATATCTCCAGCCTTGTGCTGGCTCTGGGTTCCCTGCTGTGTGCTGTAGTGTGTGGGTGTAGGGAGTGGCTCCTGAGGTGGAGGGGAGGCCCCTGGTGTCCTCCAGGGAGATGAGCCGGCACAAGGGGTCAGACTTGGGCATGCACACATGAGCCCTGCCTGCCCAGGAGTTGGCCTGGGCCCCACTGCAGTCTCCCCACCCTTCACCAGGCACCCAAGCCAAGAGCCAGCTTCCCCTCTCCCACCTGCCCCTCTCCAGAGCAGGACAGAAGGAAAGAGCTGGGAGTGGAACCCAAGGCCCTCTGAGCACTGCAATCCCACACTCTTCTCCGCCTGGGACTGGACTTCCTTGTGAGCCCCACATAGAGCTCAGCTGTCCTGACAGGATCCTGAGAAACCTCTCCAACGTGGGAACCAACAGGGAACATAATGGAGGAAGCAGAGCCACCCACAGCCTCTGGAGACAGCTGGGTACCAAGCCTCAGGAAGGGCAGTGCCAGGGCACAGGCGGGGGGGGGGGGGTCCCTGTCCATGCACTGCTGGCTCTGAGAGGCGGCACTGCTGGCTCTGAGAGGCGGCGATCTCAGGCCAATCAGCCTGGGGCCAGGGCCAGGGCCAGGGCTGACACTGCTAGGATCTGCTCCAGGGGTACCCCTGTGACCTCAGGGGTGCAGTGAAGCTTCTCTAGGAGCATGGGGGTGGGACCATGTGAGTCACCCCAGTCCCCCGCAGGTCACTCAGCCTGTGCCAGATGGCAAGAGACCAAGAGCAGAAGTCGTTCCATTCCCCAGGGAACAGGGACTCCCCTCGGACACAGCGCGCAAGAGGGTCCCCACTCCTCCTCCCACTCCAGACCACCCCAAGTGCACGGCAGGGCACCTGGGTGTCTCCGTCCACTCTCCCTGCTGCATGGCCAGTCCTTACACGCACAGCTGCTGGACTGTCGCTCGGTAGAAGTAGCACTCATTTCCCGTGAGACTGCCCGCAGCAGACAGGGCAGCGACCACGGTCTGCTCAAAGTGCGGAGCTGCACACACTGCCACTTACTCTCGGAAATTTCCTTGCCTCAAAAAGGAAGACCAGAGCGATCAGGGCCGATCACCATCTCCCCAGCACGAGGAAACCACCATGCTGTGTCTATCTCTGCAGGGCTGCTTGTTCTGTGCCTTGTGCAAACGGAGCCACACGATACGAGGCCCCTGCGGCGAGGCGTTTTAACGTCACATGGTGTTTTGTACACGCATCCGTGTTCTCACGTGTGTGGGGAACTCCCCCGTTTCTGAACTGATGACACCATTCTAGTACACGGTTGTTCAGTGTTGTGTCGGTCTCTTCCTTACCCGTGGAGCTCGAGTGGTCTTTGTTTGCCTGACTGGTGTGCGTTGCTGCTATGAACATCTTCACACGAGTTTTCTCGCAGACACAGTGTTTTGGTGCTCTCAGATGTGTATCAAGTGCGGAAGGTTTCCCATCCCGTGTGAGCGCTGATGGACAGCACCGAGGAACTCTGGACTGCCGGGAGGTGAGGCCCCAGGAGGAGTCCACTCCTTCACATCCTCGCAAAGCATAGAGCAGTCTTTTCAGGCTTTTGTAGTGGATGTAAAGGAACATCTCCCGTGGTTTTGATTTTGATTTCTCAATGATTAATGGTGTTAAGCATCATTGTACGTGCTTGTCGTCACCTTTTATAGTGTGTGTGTGTGTGTGTGTGTGTGTGTGTGTGGTGTGCATCCGTATGTATGTGGTGTTTTTAAAGGAATGTATATCCAAATCCTTTTAAGTTACACTGTGTGCCCTTTTATTGTTGAATTGTAAGTATTCTTTGTATATTTCCTGTAGAAAAGAGACCTTCGGGGTCACTGCCGTCGCTGGGACCAGCTTTCTGGGGTGCCGTGTGTCAGAGCGCAGGGAGCTGGTGGGGGGTGGACATACACTCAAGGTGTCAGACAGGGACAGAGGGGTCGGGGCCGCAGCTGGAGATTGGTAAAACACTGCATTGGGCTCCACCTTCTCGGTGACCCAGAACCTTTGCTGTGAGCTTTATTTTATACCGAGAAGCCTCCCCAGCTGATCCTGAAGAGCTTAGATCCAGAAATCATCTTTGTTATATCACAGCCCAGTGACACCTACCACACAGACCTAGTCACTTTACAGGGGTGCCTGTGGATGACCTGTTTTCTCCCATCCCCCACTCAGGCAGAAACCCTGTTTGGGATTGGCAAAGCAACTCATGCGCCCCACTGGTGCAGAGGCTCTGGGCACTGCCCCTCGTGGCTGACAACACCAGGGGTAGAGGCCTCCAGCTTGCACCTGCCCCAGGAGGGGCAGGAGGGGCTCAGAGTGGGTTACGGCGTGAGGGCAGTGGGAGGGCGCCCTTACTTTGCTGGATGACTCAGCTGGTGGTGCTGCATTGACCCTCGGAGCTGCCTGGTGGCCGTCAGTGGACTCCTTGGCCTCTGCCCTCCGCAGGACCCAGGCCAAGAGCTCCGTGGAAGCAGCACCCAGGCTTTGCACCGCCCTGGACAGTGCCGTGTGCTTCTCTGAGGTGTCTGGCAGGGCAAGTGCTGTGGGGCTGGGGTCAGACCTGGCCCAGCGTCCACGACTGAGTTCCGAGGATCTTTGAGCCTCCGACTGCAGAGGCGTCACAAGGCGAGGCTTTGGGAGGTGACAGGTCTCAAAGGCACCCCCGGCGATGACATCTGTGCCCACACAGCCCCACCAGACTTCATCTTGGACTTCCTCACCGTTGATATGTAAACAATGATTTGTGCTGTTGATAAAACAGAAAACAAAACTTCAAAACACGTCAATCGGGGCAACAATGGTACATACATTGTGCACTGTCATCCCAAAATCATTCACCCAGAGCACAAGACGTCTGCATTCAATGTCCAAACAATACCAGCACAAATATCTCTTCAGTGAACTCAGAGAAATCAGAAGTATAACTATCTTAACTATTTTATATATATAGATATGTATATATAGATATATAGATATATGTATGTTCTTTCTTCAGCTTCTCACACTAATGAAGCAACATGATGTTTACACATGTGTGTCTTATTTATTTCACCAATGAGCATGGTCTCAATTTGCATCCAGTTACCTATAAAAGTCTCCAGTTTATCCTTCTTAATGGCTGAGTAGCACTCCATTTTACAAAAATACCACATCTTTTTTATCCATCCCTCAGTTGATGGCATTACATTGTTTCCAAGATCTAGCTACTACATTGTACTGCTGTAAACATAGGTGCACATATATCACTGTGGTACGATGTTTTCAGTTCTTCTGGGAATATGTCCAGAAGTGGAATAGCTGGGTCAAATGGGACTTCCAATCCTAGTTTTCTTGAGGGGTCTCCACACTCATTTCCACAGTGGTTGCACCAGTCTGCACTCCCACCAGCAGTGGAGAAGGGTTCCATTTCCCCCACAGCCCCTCCAGCACTTGTTATTGCTTGATTTCTTGATACTAATCATTCTTCCTGGGGTGAGGTGGAATCTCAGTGTTGTTTTAATTTGCATGTCTTGAATGACCAGTGATGCTGAACATTTTTTCATGTATTTAATTACTGTTGGTATCTCTTCATCTGAGAAGTGTGTATTCATCTCAGATGCCCATTTTTGGATTGGGTCTTTAACTCTGGGAGGACTGATTTTATTGACTTCTTTATATGTTCTCAATAGAAATCCTTTGTCTGAGGAACAGCTGGCAAACACTTTCCCCCACATTGTGTGCTGTCTCTTTACTCTGTTGGTGGTTCCTCTCACTGTGCAAAAGTTTTTCAGTAGAGTGAGATCCCAGTTGTTTATTCTCTGTGATAATTCTGTGCAATCAGGATTTGTCATAAAGTCTTTGCCTACACCAATGTCTTCAAGAGTTTTACCTCCTCTATCTTCTAGCAGATTCACTGTTTCTGTTTAAATATTAAGACCTTTGATCCATTCTGATAGTAGCTTAGTACATGGTGATAGATCTGGGTCCTGTTTTAATCTTCAGCATGTACGGAGCCGGTTTTTCCAGCACCATTTAGTAAAGAGGCTGTCTCTCTTCCAGTGAGTGTGTTTGGCACCTTTGTCAAAGATAAAGTGGCTGAGTGTGTCTGGAGTTGTTTCTGCATCTTATAATCTGTTCCATTTATCTTTGAGTCTTTTTTTGCCAGTGCCACACTGTTTTGACCACAGTAACTTTATATAACAATTTCAAGCCAGGGACTGTGATGCCTCCTCTCGTCTTTGTTGCCCAGGATTGCCTTTGCTGTTTTAGATCTTTTCTAGTTCCAGACAAATTTTAGGATTTTAAAAAAATTCTATGAGTTATGCTATTGGAATTTTGATTGGGATTGCATTGAATCTGTATAACACTTTTGGAAGTATGGCCATTTTCATTATATTGGTTATTTCTACCCAAGAGCACAGGATGTCTCTCCACTTTCTAGTATCCAGTTCAATCTTCTTTATCATAAAACTGTAGTTTTCAATGCAGAGGTCTTTTACATCCTTCATTAGATTGGTTCCTAGATACTTCATTTTTTGGATGTTATTGTAGAAGGTTGCTTAAGTATCTGCTTACACTTCCCCTCCTTCCATCCTGTTCGGGGTACTGAGCTTGTGTCCAGGACTGGCCGGGGAGCATTCCCACGGGTGGGCAGACACGGAGGGAGAGCCCTGCATCTGCCCTCGTGGCTCAGTGGCTTCTGTGATGGTAGGCACCAGAGAAGCACCGTGTCTGCACCCAGCTCTGTGCCTCCTCTGCTCCAGAATATGCGGAGCCTTCTTGTGCTCCTCTTGAGTTAAGAGTGAAAACCTTACAGCCAGCACTCTTGCTCCTGGGGACCAAGAGTGTCCAGAGGAGACTGTGATGCTGGAGGACGGACGGCCACCAGCACTGGTGACCTGGGGTCCATCCCAGGACCCTCATGCACCCCGTGGCTGGGGACCACACCCTCCTTTTCCACCATTCACTCATTCATCCCGTGTCGGGCGCTGAGCCAGGCCCTGGATTGGTCATGAGCAGGGCAGGGTCCCCGCCTGCATGGAGTCCCCTGTCTCCTCCAGACAGCCTGGCTGCCAGGTCGGTCACTCACCTGTGGCTAGGGTGGTCTGCTGCCACTCACCTTCTGTCCCTTCTTTATCTGAATATCAAAGGGCTTTGTGCCCCACTAAATACTGTGACACAACTCAATTTTTAATGCTGTGTTAGGGTTAAGAGTCATTAAGTTCTCTACAATGTGACCATTTAAAAAAGTAATTCTAAGCATTTGCTTTTATTTCTCCAAATGAGGGACCTGACTATTAACACTGTCAGTTCTGATTTCTTAGAAATGTGCTGTCTCCTCTCTTATCCCTCTGAACTTGAAGTAAAATAGAAGCTTGGCCCACCTGGAGTAAACTGCACTTTATAAGGAATCTTGGTTACATGAGGTCAGAGGTTCAGGAGTGGCCAAACGCAGGCATTCCTGATTTCAGCACCGGAGACTGGACAGCAGCCTCTCTCCCTGCGAGGCTCAGCACCTCGGTGAGGGCTAGACTGACCCTTAACACCTCTCCTTGACACAAGCAGCCCCGCTCCAGGGGGAGCTGTGCCCTTGGTGGAACTAGCCAGTGAGGGGAGGCTCTGCTCAGGTGGCAGCTGGGTCCTGGGGCTGCGTGGGGAGCTGCACCCACATCAGGGCCACAGAGAATCTCCACCCACACTGCAATCCTCCATCCCCACCTCCAGGAGGACCCTAACTTCCTCTCTATCCTCTGTGACTGGAGTCTCTGGGCAGGGCAGACTCTGTGCTGCAGGCTCCGTGGCTTTTCTCTGGTGACCTCCTCTCTTTATATCGCTTCGGCCATGCCATGCATCGCGCCTAGGAGTTTCTTCTTCCAGATGCTGAAAGAAGGTTTGGTGGTCAATGCTGGCCAATAGGTTTCCCATCTTCCTGGCTGAGGGGAATACTGAGGAGCATCTAGCAAGAGGCAGTGCAGCAGGAAGGGGGACCTGGCTTTGGGCTGGCTGCATCTGGCCTGCCTCTCCTCTTTCCTGGTGAGTCAAGATACACAGATTCAGATGCATCCCAGGAGGCACTGCAGAGGCGGCCAGCGTGAGTATCAGCTGGTTTGTGCTGTGCAAACATTAAGCAACAGCTCTCAGTAGCTTAGGCCCAGTAGTGGCCCATGAGCAGCTCTGCTCAGCACCAGCCTTTGGGAGCACAGGCCTCAAGCTCTCCCTCACTGTGGGGCGCTCTCTCAACTCCAAGACCTCGTCAACCACCCTGCAGAAGGAGGGGCCGAGAAGGTTTGCAGTGGCAGTGACGTGCTGCAGCCCAGAAGGAACAATCTCAATCCATCTGCCAGACGGTAAGACATAGACCTCCGCTGTGCAGGGGAAGGAGACGTGGCTGAGCAAAGAGCTGGAAGACGCCCTGGAGTCAACACCAGGCGTAAATGCTCCTGGGTGCCTGAGGCTGCTCGTTTCTTCCTGTGTATTTATTGCACAAAAGCACACACTATAAAAAATAAACATGGAAGGGCCCTTGAGGATTCCGTTACATTAACAAATCCCCACCCTTGGCTCCCTTCTCCCTTAGCCATTCTCTAGCCATCTGTGCAGAAAGCCTTGTGTGGTACAGGGTTTCCTTTCACATTAACCCTATGTTACGTGCCACACGTGTCCTGAGGCTGCTGTGTCACCACCTGCAGTCCTCTGCTGACAGCTGCAGCTCACGGGCCAGGGGCACCAGCCTTGCAGCTCCACACTGGGCTCACCATCACAGCCAGCACATGCAGCGCCTGGTTTAACCCCCAAACCCTAACACGCCAACATCGATCTCTGCTTGCTCCTGGCTAGAAGCTGGACACTCGGAGAGGGCAAGCAAGGCCCCACGTCACCATGGAAAAGTGCAAGAACTAGAACTTGAACCCATGACGGTGCCCAGGGCCTGGCATTCTTGGACAGTGCTGCATGCTCTGAGAAGATCCCCCATGTCTTGTGCCAGCAGAGCCACTGCCTGTGCCCTGCACCCTGGGGATCTCCACTCAGCACCGAGAGGCCTGCCCAGAGCAGACGCCCCAGACGCCCCAGCTGTGGGGGAAGAGTGGGTGCAGCACGCATGCGGTGCCACTCCTAGGACACCCTGAACGTTCCTTTGAAACATGGTTTTCTCTTCCCAGAATGTCGCCCTCCTGGCAGCTATTTCAAGCCGCCCTCTCTTCCCTCCGCTGCCATTTCTCCTCCGGCTGTCTTCCTCAGCTGAGCCTGTGTCGCTTGTCTGGCAGAGTAACTCTTCCTTATTTCAGTCTTTAGCTCTGCACTTGCAGCAGGTGCCCCCCTGGATGGGCATCCTGAGGCCCTTCCCTGGCCAAGGTGCTAGGAGAGGCAGCTGTTTTTTAACGAAGGGGGCAATTTCCCCCTCCATCCCGTCCTTGGGGAGCAGCCTAGCTCAGGAGGGAAGGGCAGGAAGCCAGCCGGGTCCCTTACAGGCGACTGTGCACGAGGGACCAAGTTCTCTTCTCCCTGCACCTCCTCCTCTGAGCTTTCTCTCCTCGCCCCACAGCCCTTGGGGCCCCGGGCAGAGACCTCTGGCCAGCAGATGCACTGTGTTCCTGGAAGACTGGGCCGGGGCGGTAACAGTTCAGCATGCGACTGTGAGCCGCGGGTGCGGCACACACTGTTCCAGACCAGGACTCGAGAGACTGGGTGCTGGTTCTGGGAGCTGAGACTCGAGTCCTGAGACCTTGGTGAGCTGGGTAACCAGCCTCTGCTGTGTTTCCCTGTCTGCAAAGCAGGCACACATTGCTGCCCCTCCCCCCATGATGGATGAGAAAGGGCTTTATGCACTGGGGGCCTGAGGCTGGGCCAGCAGGTGGGAATTCGCTCCTTCCCCGGGGGACTTCACTGAGGACAGCCTCAGCTATCAGCCAGGCAGAGGAGGGATGAGCTACGGCCAGCGTCTGCTGCCCTCTCCTCTCTGCCTCCCAGGGCAGGGTGGCCTGAGCAGGGGCAGAAGAGGAGCCAGCCCTGCAGTGGCCGTGCTGTGTCATCCACAGAGGCAGGGAGCCCAGAGCAGAGACGTAAACAGCACCTCGATATAAACACCAGCCAACAGCTGGGAATTTTCCAAAGCTTCCCTCAAAAGCACCTCTGTGGCCCATCTAGGGATGCACAGGGGAGACTGGTGCCAGCAGGCAACTCAGGTGCCTGTGCCCTTGTCCTGAGGGGGTCAGGAGACCAGAGAGAGCAGGGGCTGCCCAAGCCCCAGGCTGGAATATATAGGGCTTTTCTAAGGGTTTTGTGTGTCCTCATCTGGGGCCCACAAGGTAGCTATCTTCGTGCAAACTGGGCCATGGCCAAGGAGGGCAGAAGCCCAGAGTCGAGCTGTCCTGTGAGACACTCTCCCGGGAGCCCCATCCTGGCACCCAGCACACTGAGGTGGGGGTGCGCCTATTCTTAGGATAGACTGTTCAGGCTGTTCAGTCTGCCCCAGTTCAGGCCAATCACGAAACACAGTGTGGTCTTCCTGAGCACACATTTCTGGTAGACAGAGGCAGAACCCAGATAATGTAAATGTTCATGGTTCGGGAATGCCCTGGGTGCTGGGAATTGCTCCCTGTCTGCCATGCCTGGAGAGACTTGAACGAGGGTAGAGGGAGCCAGGAGGAGAAAAAGACGATAGGAACTTTCAGGACGGTGTTAGTCAAATCAAAAGACTTTCACTGAGTGAAGTGGGAAACCCCTGCAGGTCTCGGGGAACAGGGTGGCGTTTTCTGACTCAGGTTTTGAAGATTAGCCCTGACTACTGTTTGCAAGACTGAATCCAAAACACATTTTTCAGGAAAAGCCAATTTAATTAACTAGTCCTTGTGAGCACGGACTAAGAGAAAGAGCATCAGGAGGGATCCCAGGCTGTCTGCAGGGCGGGATCTGCCGGCTGAATCTTGGGCGATCCTGAACAGGTCTCGGGCTGCTCCTCTGGCAGGATCCAGCTTAGGCTGAGTCCTGAAGAGAAGCACCCGAAGAAACAGATCTCTGCAGATGCAGGGCGATCTGCAGCCTCAGGCCTGGAGGGGCTTCAGACGTCGGGTAGAGCCACACTGCTCACCCAGGCCGATGTAAACCTCAGAAGTCTGCAAGGCAGCAGCTGTGCTGGAAAAGGAAACAACAGGTTCGCAAGGGGAGGTGTCTGCTCTCGGGGCTTGCGCCAATTACAGTGGTGTAAACACTCCCAAGTGGCTCTCAGGAGCTAGCAGGCAGGGTGCAGGCCTTGCCCCCCACCCCCACTCCCCCGACTGGACAGGGGCTCCTCCTTTACACCCTGGCCTCCTGGGTCAGGAGGTCTTGGGAATGCTCTAGCCGGGCTGCCTTTTTGTGAATCCCATCTTGGAGATAAAGACATTTACAGCCCTATCACCCATTCCCAACCCTTATTTTATTTTACTTTTTATTGGCAGACACAGTCTCAGCAAGTCACTAAGTCGCCCAGACCAGGCTCAGACTTGTGATCCTCCTGCCTCAGCCTCCCAGAGTGGTGACATTGTAAAGCCATGCACCACCACTCCAAACCAAACGAGATATATTCATACTAAACTATAATTCATGATTGACTGGAATGCAGACCGACCTGGATATTTATGTTTCTATGTTCCTGTGGCTCACAGATAACAAAATTTGTCTCACTTTGTCATTTATTATTTAAATCTGTTTACAGTGCCTTTTCCATAAATAAGTGTTTCTGGTTTTACACAATCACGTCTGCCAGTCTTGTCATTCATGGTTTCATCACGTACTTAGAAAGACTTGCAGAATCGCAGGTTTGTGACAATTTTCCGCATATACCTTAGTTTTAGCTTACATTTTATAGCCAATGCTGACTGTACATGGAGCTCATTTTAGTTTGGGGAATGACAGAAAGTCAGTTTCCCGCTCCTGCTAAGGCTGTTTGGACACGGTTGGTTAGGCCCATCCACGCGGTCATCTCCTGGTGCTCCTGCTGCGGAGTTCCCCCTGTACCTGCTCTCTGGGCGCGGGCCCACCCCCACTGCTGTCACTCTGGCTTGTCGCCGCTGTCTTTGTTCCTGTGTGCGGGAGCAGTGTGGTGTGACAGAGGCCCGTGCTCCCAGAGACACAGACAGGACAGTCGGACTCCCCTTCCTCCAGGGATCTGAGACACAACAGGAGCCTCCCGGCCCTCACCTGCGGTCCGTGTGCTGCCCAGGACGGCTCTCTGCCTTCCCGGGGTGCGGAGATGAGTGAAACCCTTGGGCAGTGCAAAGGCCCCGTAGCTGGTGAGCGCCGGCCAGTGCTGCAGTCTGTTGCTCGGCCCACCATGCCCTCTCTTCCCGCCCTGCAGCCCGCTTCCCTTGCACGCTTCCTCCCCGAGCTTCTATGCACTGCTCCGTTTCCTTCCCCATGACACTTGGAATCATCAGGTCAAGCTGAAATTCCGCGGTGGTGACCCTGAGCCCACGAAGCCGGAGGGCCGGGCGGGCTGCAGTGTCCACCCCTCCTGTGAGGGCAAGGCCCGGGTCTGGCTGGGCCCGAGGCTCGGCTGGGAGCAGGACAGAGGTCAGCGCCACGAAGCCGCCCCGAATCCATCTGCATCCCGGCCGTCCGGCAGGGGGGTGAGCAGGGATTTGCCTTCCTCTCTAACTGCTTCCTAAGTGGCCACTGTCACTTCGCCTTGAACACCGCGATTCATTTCCCAGCTGGACAGCAGCGCACTGCCTCCGACCGCCGGGCCCGCCCCCGGGGCACCCCCTGCCCAGCTGCCCGCCCTGCCCAGCTGCCCGCCCTGCCCAGCTGCCCGCACCGCCCGCCGGGCGCAGCGGGTCTGCGGAGGAAGGAGGGGCGCCCCGCCCGCCCGCGCGCCCAAGTTTCCCGGCTTCCGCTTGAACCGCGTCCAGCTGCTCGCCTTTAAGATGCCCGGGCCGCGGCTCGTGACTCAGCCCCGGGGCCTGCCCGCGCCCCGAACCCGGGACCCGGACCCGAACCCCAACCCCGGGGAAGCGCCGCAGTGGACAGCCGGGCGCGGGCCCCGCGCCCTCGGACCCGCTGGCCAGGTAAGGACGGCGGCGCCGGGCGCAGGGAGGGAGGACCGCGGGCGCCTGGGCATCCCGCGGCGGCGCAGCCTCTCCGGGACCGCGACCGGACGGGACCGGGCGGCACCGCTGCTGGCCGCGCTGGCCGGGCCCGGCGGGCCGGGGTCAGGGGACCCGTGTGGACCGGCCGGGACCCTGCAGAGCCCGCCGTGGGCCGGATCGGCTCGGCAGGCTCCGCGGGCCCGGGGTGGGGGACCGCTCGGACCCGGGACCGGGTTGCGCCCCTGCGACTGCTTGTCCGGGGCCCTAGGCTGGGACCTGTGCGCTGCGGACCAAAGTCAGGGGTCCTGCGGGCGGTGGGCAGCCGGAGCCCACCGTGCCTGGCGCGGGCGCAGGGGCCGACTGGCCTCAGTGCAGTCAGTGAAGGTCAAAACAGGGAACTTTGGGGAAGTTCCGGGCGGCAGTGGCCGGAGATGGGGGGTCTCGGGGGCTTCTCCTGTCCTGCTGCGGAAGGCCGAAGCCAAGCTTTCAATTATCTCCCCTTATCAGTGGAGTGGAAAATAATTCCAGGAATGTCTGGGGATTGTGTTAGGGAGCTGAAATTCCTAATGGCCTCTTGGCACGGGCAAAGTTTGGGGCAGGACCTGTCAGAAGCCCGAGCTGTTGTGCCTTCTCCTGGACGTGTAGAAGGCTCACCAGACCCAGCAGCCTGCGGCTCTGGACCCAGAAGACAGAGTCCCCCACGGAGGGCTGCCTTCCCAAAGGTTCCCTTCCAGCCCTCGGAACCCGCTCGCCTGTGCTCCTGTCCTCTAGGCTCCGGCTGGACACGGACACGGTCTCGGTCTTTGCACAGTGAGTGTGTTGGGTGAACTGGGGGCCCCAGGCTGGAGGCTCTGGGACCTTGTCCTCAAGCCCTTCTTAGCTGCACAGCAATAATCCATCTGTGACCTTTGGGAACCTGCAGAATGGGTTTAGGTGTCATAAAATCAGGCAGCCCGGGCTGGGATGTAATCGACACACTGGATTTTGATTAAGGCTTTGTTTTCGGCTCCACATAAGATTTGCAGCAGCTTGCATGGGGGCATTTGTGTGCACAGAACCTTACTTGCCTCCTTGAGAAAACTGTTCCAAAACAAATGACCTTATGTTTACCCAAAGAGAAAGCATAAGTAAGCTGTTCGTTTATTCTGTGATCTTTGCATTCATAGACTTGTTCCAAAGGATTAATCTCCTAATCACTTTTTCCCAGAATACTGTTTGTTATTTGTGGAGGAAACACAGGTAATGAATACATATGGTCTGATGTTTCTCTGAATTCAAGTTAGTGTGGAAAATTATAGCAAATCTCTAGCTGTTAAATGATTAAAATATAAATCTAAAATAAACAAGGTTATGGTAGAAAAGAGTTTTTGAAAAGTAATATACATATAAACCTTAATTAACCTAGAAAAAAAGTAATTCAAGTAGAAATTCAATGACCCAGGAGCCATGTCTCTTTCCAGTTTATTTCCTTACTGGGTTAATGAGGGAGGCAGCGTTTGTGAATATACTGCTTGCTAGTTAATCTTTTTTGTTTTTGACAAATACTTACACTGTCACAGCACAGACTCAAAATCGACAGCCCTGTGGTTCTTCAAGTGTAGTACTGCTCCCCCCAGCACTACTGTGATCCCAAGATTTAAATAGGCCGTGCGGTGGCATCAAGGCAAACGTCTTTAATGACCCTGCCTGGCCACGTGAGGAAGAGCCATGTTTATAAAGCAGACAGGATTCCAGTGTTTCTCATAAATTCAGATATTGAAGACCATGATGGCTCTGGATTTTGGCATGTATGGCTCTGGAGTTGGTCCATGTCTGTGAATTTTTTAGGTAGTTCATTATTAGAAGTGTTGACATTTTCAAATACGAGGATTGTTTTACAAAGAAGTGTTTCTCAGGTGTGTCCTTTGCCCCTTCCCTTCCGAGCTGGCCCGGTGCTTACTGTGGGCTGGGGTCAGTGCTGCAGAAGGCACTGACTATGCGTGCACCGGGCTGGAGGCTGGGTCTGTGTCAGGCAGTGGAGCTCAGTCCAGGCTCTCGCTACTGGCCCGACGACCTGGGGCAGCGTCTCCAGGTGGGTGCTGGAGCTGGTGGCCTGACAGTTTCCGCTCTCTTTTCTAAAGCCCAGGACAGTCCATACATAGTGGGTTCCACTTATGAAGCACTGACTGTGTACCGAGCGTTTAATACCTGCTCTCGATGCATCCTCGGAGTGGGCACTGTATCCACGTTTTCCTGATGGGGAAACTAAATGATCAGAGAAATGGCTTTGGGGATTCAAGGTTAGTGAAGGGAGACAGCTGGTGTTCAGAACCGGATGCCTGATTCGGAAGTTTACATACTTCTCACCTACATCATATTTACTGCTTAAGGTCGGCCAAAGGAAAATCCTTTGCTGTAGTCAGCATTCAAGAGAGGAAAGCAAGGAAGGGAGGCAAGTGGGAGCCAGGCTGCAGGCGGAGCAGACGGAGGAGTGGGGCTGGGACAGATGCTGTCCTAGGGATGTGACTCTCAGCTCAGGGCGGCTGGCACGATGCCCTCTGCCTGCCCTCCCAAGACTGACAGTGGCATGTGGCCTGACCCTGCCTGGCCTCACCAACAGACCCAAGTCCTCTGGCCACACAGTCCCACTCCCAGCCCCAGAGCGTGTCCTGGCTGTTGTCTGTCCCGCCAGCCACCCCTGCCCAGGGCAGACACTGCTAACAGCTCGTGACACTCTGTCCCATGGAGCTGGGACAAGACCTAACAGTCCATCTCCCCACTGCTGGGAGCTGGCAGCACCGCCCCCAGGTGGGTGCTGGAGGTGGTGGACATGCAGGTGGGGGGTGAGCCCAGGGAGGGTCCTGAAAGCCGCAAGTCCTGCAAGCATTTAGCATTTAGCTTCCCCTCCCCGCAGCCCTTCTGTAAGCCAAGGGTGCCTGCGAAACCCATCTCTGTGCAGCCTCACACATGCTGAGCCCCAGACACACCAGGGTCTCCAGGCCATCACTTCCCCTGCGTAGCCTGTATCACTCTGGCCACTCCTAGAATCTTGTCAGGGAACCCTTTACAAAAGCCCCCCTCATGGAGGCCCCGCAAATGCGTCCTCCTGGGGGACAAGGGACAGTCCTCCATGCGGAGTGGTGCTGAGTGGAGCCAGGATGCAGTGATCTAGTCATCCGTGCCATCGATGGCTGCACACACCCACCAGGGGACAGTTTTCCCAGGGGAGCACAGGGACCGCCATCATCAGACTCCTTTGTGCTGGCTTCGGTCTGAACTATAGCACATTGGCCGCCTGGCCACAGACACATCCCACAGTGCTCCGAGCCAGCTTCGGCTCTGGGCAGGGACAAAGGTAGGGATGTGACATCTGGAGGGCCAGCGCTGCTGGCAGAGGAGAACGTGTGAAATCCACTTGCCTTGGCTTGTCCCATGGCAGGCCTGGGGAGAGCTGGGACCCCGAACCCTGATTTCCAGGTTGGCCATAACATGCAAGGAGACAGCAGAGAGCGGTCCAGAGAGTTGCCCTGAGCTCATGGTAAATGCAGACTCAGGCCAGACCCCAGACCCTAAGCTGGGACTCCCTGGCGTGTAGCTGACTGTGTCCATTGTTTAGAGCTCAGAGAGGCTGAGTTGCCTGGAGTCTGAAGCGTGAGAGCCACCGCACAGCTTGGGCAGGCTGGCAGGGTGCACCCTTGCCTGATTTAAACTACAACTTGCTCTAGAAAGGCAAGCATCCTCTTTCCCCTCTACCTGCAGACGCTGCACCTAAACACCCACGTTAGGGTTCCTACAAGGGCATTTGATTTCCTGCTTTCCTCAAAAGTCATGCAGTGCCAGCCATCAAGGCCTCCCGCAGGCATGTGGCCCAGCCCCACTGCTGTGGCCCCAGTCTTGAGGACAGGAAAGGATGAACAATGAAGGATAGACAGCTAGGCCAAATCCGGAGAAAAACTTTGTGCGTGTGCCCTTTGTCCAGCTCTCTACCTCGCTCCTCCTGCACAGCAAAGCCCAGAATCGCTCCGGTGCCTTCTGCTTGTGGGAAGGTCCCTGCTTACTTCCTGCTGTCTTAGGACGGTTGCGTTTTCCAGAGGACAAAGACTTCCATCCCTTAATCCTCGGTCTGTGGGTTCAAAACAACACATTTGCGGTTGACTTGGTTCCTTGCTTTTCACTGGGGTGGAAACTAGGATCCGGCACACAGCGGGCAGCGGTGCCCAGTGGAGCAACTCTGCGGCCCCCGTTCAGTTTTAAAAACTGCATGGATTCTGGAAAACATGCAGTGTTTTTTGGAGTTGCCTTGCTAGTAACCGGGACATCGGCAGGACACACAGTCTCCCAGGCCGCCTCCCACTGGGTGGGTTGGGAGAGATGCTGCCCCTCGGTCTCCTCAGCCTTGTGCGGTGTGAGGGGCCTGACGCTTCAGGCAGCCACACTCGGCCTTCTCTGGGAAAGATCAGCCGCAGGCCCCAGGTCCCCCTGTACCAACCGCAAAGAGCCCGGGGTCAGGCCTTCTCCTGGCTGCTGGTGCTGTGCACAGTGCCCTGGTGCTGTGCGCCCCTCCACGCTGACTCACAGGAGGAGACGCTGCCAGGTCTCCAGCCGGCGTGCGTCCCTGAGCTGGCATCTGGTCCTTGTCACCCAGGATGCTTCTTGTGAGCACCAAGGTGGCCACAGACCCTGCGGTGTTGGGCCACCCTCCTGGCCCTGCGATGAGGGTCTCTGCAGTTCCACCGATTTCTTCCCCAGCGTGGCCCCCACCTTCCCAGCACGGGCCTGCACACCTTCCCGGCATCTGTGCTTTGGCCTCGCACTCGCTTGGCGCAGAAGACAGACGATACTAGCACAGCCTGAGCAGATCTGCTTTCTGTTCAGCAGGAAGCACACAGGAATCTTAAAGGGCTCCAGACAGACAGAGGTGACTAATGAGAATGGCTGGGTGGGCTTCACTCCCCACGGGTCTGTGAGGGGGGAGTCAGTCCTCCACAGCAGACACAGGCTCTCAGTGGCCTCTGCAGCCGGGGCTGAGGGGAGCAGCAGAGCCAGGCTTCTCTTTGCCCCCTGATGCCCAGGCCCTGGGCTCCGCCCGCATCCACCTTGCACCTGCCAGGATTTGGCTGCGTCGCCCTCTCCACACGTGTGAGCTGCTCTTCCTTCTGAGTGCCCTCGAGGTGGGCTTGTTGGTCCATTGCCAGGAGAGGGCAGAGACCTCACCTCAGCGGTCACTAGGGACCGAGCCTTCTTCCCTGCCTCTTCTGTTTACCCATGGGAGGAAGAAGGAGGTGGCGTCACCTGAATTTTGCAGGAGAGGAAAGAAGGAAGATGGTGATGACTGACAGTCTGGGTCCGTTCAACGCGCTGCGCCCTGAAGAACGGCTGGGTTCTTGTCCAAGACCTGGGCTGCACCCGGGGATGTATCGCGGGGTCCCACCCTCATCTCCCCCAGCACCATGCTCTTCCTTCAGGACCCTTGGGGCTTGGCCCAGAGCACATGCTGGGGTGACAGTCGGCAAGGGATCCTCCACCAGGTACCTGTTGAGCTAACTGCTCTCTGTTGTGCTGCTTACAACACAGCCTGGGCTTGGGGGTGTAACCCAGGGGAGCTGAACTCTGTGTTTGCCAACTGGAACGGCTCACCACAGCCCTCAGCAGCTAGGCCACCACACAGAACCTCCCACGGGCCCCAGCCAGGCCTTGCTGGCATCTGTTCTGGGTGTCAGGTCCTGGGAAAGGGACAGGAACTGTTCCCAAGGCTTCCTTTGTGGTGAAGGTAAGCTGGGTCCATAGAACCAGAGAGTCTGCAGATGGGACTGCAGCTCCTGTGACCACAGATCAGCTTTTCCAAGCCTGGAAACCAGAAAGGGTGCCCGATTCAGAGCAGATGAGGTGTTGCTGGAGCTTGGCCTTGAAGGGTGTCCTCTGAGGAGTAGCCCCGTGGGTAGAAAAGTCTGTCGAAGCACGTGGAGAAAGTGTGAACTGCATTTGAGAATTTGGGGGGAATTCTCCCTGGGGAGAAGCCTGGCGGAGGGTCTCCCCTCCAGGTGGCTGGTGGCAGTCTCACCCTGTCTGTACCGGGACAGGGGCTGGTGACTTCCCATGGGGTGTGCACACTGGCAGCTGGAGGGTCCAGCACAGCAGCAGATGCTGCTGTTTGAGCACCTTTTCCTGGTGGAGGCTGTCTGTCTCCCAGGGCTTCCCTGGGGGCCTGGCCAGGTTTACTGGGGGAGTCTCAACACCCCCCACACCCAGCGCCTGGAGGTAGACAGAGACTGCTGCCCACACACAGGAAGATCACCTCCTAGGGAGCAGCTGTAGAAGCCTTTATTCAGGGGAATTATTTTCATTTAACATGACACTTGCTGCTGAATTGTGTGTCGTGAACAAAATGCCTCGAATACACAGATGCACCTTCAAGAGCTCCTATCATGAGTCAGGGAAGCAAGTTAGCTTCTCACTCCTGTTCCCCTCGCAGAGGACAGCTCTGGGGCTTCTAAGGTCTCCCTGGGAGTCTGGTTCTGGGTGGTGATCAGGAGCTCTGCGCTCCATGTCGGGGGAGCGGGGAGGTGGCCATGACCAGTGCAGCCGAGGTCAGTCTAGTGGGTGACCTACGCCAGCTCCCCTTCTGGGACACCTGGCAGGACAGGCAGAGGAGCAGGCCAGAGCCGGCCCAGCCCTGCCTGAAACTGCGGGAGAGAGGTGGGCAGGGTTTTGTGGGCCTGGGGTTATGCATCTCAAGGAGTGCTTTTTAGTAAAAGAGTACAAAAGGTAAAAACTAAACAAGTACAGAAGTGAATATTTAGAATAAGTGTCAACAAATACAAAAACTAAAAAGATTTAAACTTTAATTGTAAGAAAGATAAAAGTATCATAGGTATCCAAGTTCCATGAAAAATTAATGTAGTTTTTAAAAAATTAAATGCTTGGAACATCTCTATGATATGTTTATGCATTCTTAACTGGCTTCTTTTTCATATATCAATTACTTTTCTGACATCATTTCTATCAAAAACAGAAATATTGTCAGTCTTCTTGCATAGCTGATCATAATTTGACTTTTGTTAGCTTACCTTAGAAATGTTTTGTACTCCATAACTCATTACTGCTAATGTCATACAAGTCATATGCGAGGAAACCTCTGCCAAAGATCTTTCCTATACAAAATGTGAACCAGGAGTGGTGGTGCATGCCTATAGTCACGGTACTTGGGAGGCTGAGGCAGGAGGATTCCTAGGAGTTTGAGGCCATCCTGAACTATATAGTAACTTTGAGGTCAACCTGAAGTACATAGTGTGACCCTGTCTCAAAAAGCCAAAACAACAACAACAAAACAAAACAAATCAAAGCTGTAAGATTTCTAGGCAGTTCCCACTTTGTTAGGCACCGATGAGTTGCGAGGACAGTTTGCACTGGTGATAGCAGCCGGGTATCTTTCCCAGGTCTTGCAGGGGTCGTACAAGCAAAGGGCTCTGGGACTTGTGCCCCTTTAGCTCACAGGCCGTGCAGCTCTGCAGTGGGGCAGGGAAGCCGGGAGGGCTTCCTGGAAGAAGGGGCGGTGAGCCAGGCCAAGGAGATGAGTGAGGCACTGGACAGCCCTTGGCGGGGAGCAGCGATGAGCTTGGCCCAGCACACAGGGCGTTTTCCTCTTGAGCTACGGGCCAAGGAGGCCGCCATTGGGCCGGATCCTCGCTGCACTCCACGGCCTCCCTTGGGTGCCCTTCCTGCCACAGGAGACAGAAGCCTGTCCCTCGAGCTTGAGGTCTGGTGCAGTCTGCAGAAAGTGGACGGCCAACTCCATGGGGCTCCCTGGCCTCCAGGGTGAGAGCTCTGCCTTCTGGGGGACCCTGGCTGCACGGCAGAGAAGGTCAAGCAGTCTGCCCAAGGTCACTCACCCCTGCCAGCCCCACCCCCGCCCGCTGTTGCCGTATCCACCTCTGACGAAGGCCGTGGGCGAGAGGCAGAGGGTGAATTCACCACAGGCCGGGAGCCCTGGAGCAGGCCAGCCTGTGCGGGGTCCTCGAGACAGAGGTGTCATGGATCCCGTCAGCGCTGCCGTGTGGAGTCGCTGTGCACAAACACAGCCTGCCAGCCTGGCCCTGGCCCACCTCTGTCCTTGTCTCCCTCTGTTTGAATTCAAGCAAAACGTGGTTAATGATTTGTTTCCAAGCTGCATCCAAATGCCTGGTCTCAGAGGAACACCCTCCAGAATGCCAGGTTTCCATAATTAGTCTCCGTCCCCAGTGCCTGCCCCGGGGAGTTCTGGATGCACCACAGCAGGGTGGCTGGGTTCTCTGCCTTCTACACACGGCCTTGTGTGCAGCACACTCTCGGCACGCTGCCAGTGGAGTTCCAGCTTGTGGCCTGCTCAGGGTCGGATGGCCTGCCCCTAGCACAGCTGCCCCTCTCCTGGGGTGCTCGCCCCAGTCTGTGGGGACAGAGGCGTAGGTAGGACCCTCTGCAAGCGGCTCGGTTGTTGGGCACCTGCAGAATCTATGCGAGCTGAGGTGGGTTTGCTCAGCATCCTCTGGCCTGATGAGCATCTTTGCAGGTCCCAGGGAGGGCTGCTGCCAGGACGGACCAGGCGCTGCGGCTGCCTGGGCCAATAATTTCCAGAAGATTAACTCTCCCTGAGACCTAAAGCACATCAGCCTCTCGCTGCTCTTGGAGCAGGGCTGAGTCATTATGTGGAGTGTGCTTTGTACCAGCTGTGTTCAAGCTGGCTTGGGCAGGGCCTGGTGGGTAGCCCTGAGCCTTTCAGGCTCTCTGGACCGCAGGGAAGGATCTCTGGGGACTCAGTCATCGTGGGGTGTCCCTGAATCAGAAGCTGTGGTGTGAGGACCATCGCTGTGTGGCCTGGAGCACAGGACCCTCTCCTTCCTCCACAGCTGGACTAGAGGAGGACTGGCGCCCCCAGAGGGACATTGCAGAAACCAAACCATCGCCAGCAGGTGAGGACGTGCTGCTGTGCGCAGCGCCGAGTGTGTTAGATGTGCATTGCTACCACCTCTTCTCAGAGCCCCAGTGAGACCCCCATGTCTCCTAAAGATGAGGATGCATCACTGTCTCCCGTCGACGGCTGCTCACGAGGCTGCTTGAAGGTGAGCCTGGCGTCACCTCCAGGACGCATGACCATCCTCCTCACATCTGCTGCTGGTGGGAGCATTCCACGGGTGCCAACATTCTGCTGTCGCCTAGGACAGCTCTGTGGCTGTAACCGCAGCCAGGCAACATCACCTACTGCACTGGCACTGAGACCTTGGTGTGCCTGGCTGTCTCATGGGAGGGAAGGGCCCAGTCCCGGCCTCGGAGGCACAGGTTAGATCTGGGGATGGGGTACGGACAGGCCAGCATGCTCCAGGGAGGCCTGCAGCTGGACGTCATGGTGTCAGAACGTGGACGTAACTTTGTGATTTGGAGAAGAAAGGTTGATTCTTCCTTTTAAAAAAGATCAGTTCAGAGCTCTTGGCCAGTGTTCAGTAATGCAACATTCAAAGGACCACACAGGACAACCCTGCAGTCAGATGAGAAAAGCGAGTTCGGTTTCCTGATCTGTCTGGGCCTCCGATCTGATGGAAAATCCTGGGAGCTCTCCAAACACGCGAGGCTGCAGAGGTTTCTCCCGGACTCCAGGGAGGGGGAGGCAGAAGCACAGAGCCAGGGCCTCCCTGGCTGTGCTCACAGCGAATCCCACAGCATGAGTCCTGGTGGCCTCTGTCTGCCCACTCACTCCTGCAGCCTCCATCCCGCCCATCCCGCGGCCTGGCCCGGCCGGGGCCCTGCACTGCCAGCTGAGTCCCACGCTGGTCCAAAACGACAGCTCGCCCCGCTCCAAATCCCACACAAGCGGCAGCAGCTGCTGAATGATGGTGGGACCTTAATGTGCTTTCCTCCTGAACTCCCAGTGTGTGACCTTGAGCCCAGGTCATCCTGGGCAGCGCTGTGCTTGGGAGGGAACCAGAGAAGGAGGGAGGGGAGGGTGAGGAGGGAGAAAGGAAATAAGGAAGGAAGAGGAATGAAGGGCAAGTGTCGCTGTAGATTCGGCCAGTGTTTAAATAGAGGTGGAAGTGGCCTGTGTGTCCATCAGCAGAGGAATGATCCAAAACTGTGGTTGTTTGTACAGTGGGGCACTTCTCAGCCCTGAGGAAGGCTGCGTGGGAGTCATCTGAAAGGAAGAGGGTGCACCTTGGGTCCGTGATGTCAGGTGACGTAGACAGGCTCAGCTGCCTCATGGTGTCTCTTATATGAGGAACCCGCAGCGTGAGGAATTTAAAGGGTGCACAGTAGGAACCCAGGAGCTGGATCTTTTACAAATGGAACAGGGCCCAGGTAGAAATGGAGAGAGGGAGCGGGAGGGCAGGAGGGGAAGCAGATGAGGGAGGGTGTGTT
The DNA here is from genome assembly GCF_034190915.1 of Cavia porcellus. Taxonomy (NCBI): domain Eukaryota; kingdom Metazoa; phylum Chordata; class Mammalia; order Rodentia; family Caviidae; genus Cavia; species Cavia porcellus. The sequence continues at coordinate 1,707,989 of NW_026947489.1, read as the reverse complement.
CCCCACAGTGACGGGGACCGTGGTGGCCTGTGAACAGGCGCTAGGGACACCATTGATGCCAGAGGAGTATCTTTAGATGAAACGGACAAACATCTTTTAACACAGCTTGTCGGGAGCAGAGGGTGGTGCTGGTTTCGGCATCTGCAGCTGCCCCTGCTCACTATGCAGGCTGGCAGCAGGCCTGGCAGCCCATCGTGAGCCACAGGCTGCCCAGGCAGACCCAGGGCCTGGCGCTCAGGCCATGGGACAGAGGCTTTGGGGCAGGTCACCCCGTTCTGTCTGGAACCCGGACGCCACCCACTGGGACAGAGGAACAGAAATCAAAGGCCTCACGCCATTCCCAGAAAACCTAGAAGGCGCCATAATGTAATGAAAATTATAAAACCAATTTAGACTGCAGAGCAAGCCTGCCCAGCCCCAGCCAGAGAGGAGAATGAAATTCGCAGCGTGTTCCAGCCTAGTGGAGCTCGTTGTTTGAGACGAATGTGGAATGGATCTTGTGACCCTGCATGCTGTCCCTTTTGTATTTTTGTGTACTCAGCCACCCTCTAGTCTGCCCAAAGCATGCTACAGCAACACAGCTCGCTCAGCACTGGTCACTGGATGCCTCTTGAGAATATTTCAGTCACAACGGTATTGCTTTTGGAAGCAACAACCGTTACTCTAACAAGTCTTAATTCCCACCGGAAGAGCAAGGTCACAGCTTCTTCCCTACCACTGCCACCACCACGCGTGGCTGTGGTGGCCAGGCCTGGCTCCTCACCAGAGCAGAGGAGAGTGGGACACACAGCTGTGCTTCTGAAACTCTGACTTTCTGTTCTCTCACGGAGCCATGCAGGGTTTTGCTGGATGTGACTTGTGTCCTCACACAACTCTGGGCTCCTCCCTGTTCCAGAAGAGAAGCCACTGTCACACACCCGGGCAGCACCACACCAGACTGCATTCAGATTTCCTTGCCCTCGGATTCTGTATTTACCTGAGTGAGGCTTAGGAACGCGGCCAAGGACACGTGCTGAGCGCTATGCAAAGGCCCAGCGAGGCCGAGACCTGTGCTTCCCGCCTGGGACCTGCGGAAGGACAGGGAACACAGACGGCAGAGGCATCAGCGGTCGGTCTGGCTTCCCAGCTTCGGCCCCGTTTCAGGATCACACAGAGGGCTTTCAAAACACTCCGCTTGCACAGGACACCGCACCATGGGACCAGTGGCGCTCTCTGAGGTCCTAAGAGGAGGAGGAAAGCTGTGGAAAAGGACATAAGCCCAGCCTGGGGCCACGTGAGCAGAAGGAATGGCCCTGAGGAAATGAGGTAAACATGGTCGAGGTCGAAAGGGGGCGACACCCTGAGGTCCTGTGTTAGCTCCTGCCACACGTGTATGTGTAGTGAGCAGGGCACTCAGAGGTCAGACGCCCTGCTGAGGGACAGAGTGCACTGTGTGCATCTGAAGGTTCTCTTCACCACGGCCACAAGAACGTGATTACTCCAGACAGCCAGCGTTTGAGGAAGGAGAGGAAGGAGAAGAGCAAAACTCAGAAATCTCAGACTCCTGTGAGGAGCAGACCGCCGAGACAGCCCTGGTGGGAAGTAGAAAACTGGGTAACTAGATATTCAAACTGAAAAGAGACTTTGGAACATCGAAGTGTGGGATGGTTCATAGGTTTCCCGCGCTACCCAACAAAATGGGTACCTGCTGTCGGAAAGGGTGGCTTAATCATGCTGAGTCTTTCTTGACTGGATTAAGAAACTCCAGGGAGTTAGCAGAGTGCACCCCTGCATGGATCATGGAATTGAGTCCTTGCGTTCTGCATCTGTCCCTCACCCTTTACCCTTTGGCACTGTTTTCTCCGACCACCCTGATCAAACCATCTTTGCCCTGACATCCTTTCTGCCATGATACTTTTGCCTTAGACTCAGCCAACCATGGATTGAATCCCTGAGACTGTGAGCCTGCTGCTCTTTTAAATTGTGAGTGTGAGGTACTGTGTTCTGGAGATGACATAGAGAATTGGTGCCAGAGATGTGAGGTGCTTGTTGTGATTACACCCGGACATGTGGTTTAGAAGCTTTTGGAACTAGCTTTAAGAAAGTGTTTGGAAAGATTTTAGAGATGCCAACTAGAGAAATTTAAGCATGTTGCAGCAGGGCCTGATGATTGACTCTGATCAGAGATTAGATGATCAGAATGCTGTTAGGATGTGGACAGGAGAAGTCAGGCACAGGAGGTTTAGTGAGGACAGAGGGTCTCTTGGCAGTTGGGCCAGATGCCACATGTGTTGCACTCTAGCAAAAAACTTTATCTTCATTTTGTCCATGTTCTGAGGCTTTGTGGTAGTCTGAGATTAAGGATGGCAGACTAAAGAAAATTTTAAGGAAGCCCAATTTTCAGACTGTGGCATGATTACTGCTGGCTGCTTTTAGCTAGATTGATAGAATTAGAGGGGAAAAGACAGAGCAAAAAATTCAGAAATGTAAATTTTGGCCCAAAAGGAAACATTTGTAAAGTCAGGGCCAAACGAGGTGTAGTTGCAGAAGAGATTCATGCCATTACAAATAAGGCAAGTACTTTGTACAGGGGAAAGAAAACAGACACTGAAGGCATCTCAGAAATCAGCAGGACCCCATCTACTATAGCTCAATGCTTCAAAGCTATCCACTTTTATTTGAGAAGTGAGCCCCTGAGACCACTGCTCAAGCAGCGCCTCCTGGGGAATCGGTTCACCAGGATTCATTTCGTTCTGGTCTGCTGATGTTTTTTGTGTGTGTGTGCGCTGGGAACTGAACTCGCTGGCACTGTGTTCCTGAGCTAAATCCCTGGTTGATGCTGATTTTACTGACATGCAGAATTCAAGAGATGTAGGATCAGGGAGGCTTCCTCAGATTTCAAAGGAAGGACCGGGAAGGCAGGTAAGAAGCCCCTGAGAAGACATTGTGTGAAGTGTGGGAATGGAATGTCAGGTGCAGTGGAGAATCCCGAGAAACTGGAGATGCCAGGAAGGCGGAATGCCTGCTGAGGAAAGCTATGGGCTCCAAGGAAGCCAACCCGAGAGAGCGGTCACGTGGGCTGCAGCCAGCAAGGCGTAGCACGGAGGCCACCCGTGTTCCTGAACGCACATCTCGCCACCGCGTGCCCAGATGCTAAACCTGAAGTATAGGACTTGACGTTTGCACTGCTAGGTTTCAGTCTTGCTTTAGTCCTGTTGTTTTCTGTCTCCCTGTTCTCTTCCTTTGCAATGGAGCTGCTTACCCTGTGGCTTTGGACCCTGGGATCATGTAACCTGTTTTTTATTTTTATGGAGGTTTACAGCTAAGAATTTGCATTGATATGTTGCCTTGCACGTTTGGAAAATGCTGCAACTGTTGAGACTTCCTTGGGGGCAATGCATTTCTAGCCGTGGGCCAGAGAGTTAGGCCATGTGATGTGGAAGTACGAACTTGCTATTGTTTTTATTTGATGCTTTCACTTGTGATAAAATTGACTGGATAAAACAGTGCCCATGGTGGCGTGACTGTGGTCATAATGTCCAGTCCCTTACCCCTTTCTCTCTGGCTCTGTTCTCCTGCTAAGCTTTCCAGCCTCTGTGAACAGAGCATGTTTGCCCTACTACACTCCCCTGCCCCAATGTTCCTGCCTTGGAGCCAGTCAGTCATGGACTGAACCTCCTGCAACCGTGAGCCAGAGGAAACCACTCTTGCTTTAATTTGTGGGTACTGGTATTGTGGCCCAGTGGCAGGAAAGGTGACTGGTACAGAAGGACAGGGGGCATTTTCCTTGCCTGTCAGAGGAACTGTGAACACAATTGTTGTAGACATTTAGTTGTCTGTTTTGCTTTTCTTGTAGTATTAAAGAAGCTGCATTTCAAGGGTAAAGGGAGACATAGGGAATGATTTACTTCACAAAACAGAAGTAAATTTTAAATAGCATCTGCTAAATTTGCTCAATAAAACTCAATAAACCATGATTCCTATGAATATGATATGAAGACTTGACCAGTTAATAGGCAAGAGAGCAGAGAGATGGGAAAAATTCAGTTCATTTCAGAATGGTTGATGGCTTATTCCATCCTCCACTTTTACCACAGAGAAGTAACTAAAGAGATTAAAAAAAAAAACAGACACTGAACTCTAGCAAGGCTGGAAAATAAGTCAAGATGTTTTAGAGGAGCCGAAGCTGTGAAGCAGACAGGATCAGACCAACGATCCATGGTTGAACGCTCAGCCCTGGTGCGCAGGCCAGGCAGGGACGGATTCCTCAGGGGGCTGCAGAAGAGCTCACGGTCAGGTGTCAGGGCTCCTGCAACACGCCCTGGAGTACCCAGCCCTGGGGACTGGCGACCTCGAGCCCTGGCGGGAGACAGCCCTTTGCACAGTAGAAAAGCTGCCACCTGGCCCGGAGCCTCCTGCCTGAGCTGCCGCCTGAGTGAGCTGGAGGATGTGCACGGGAAGTCCACTACAGCCAGGTGGACGGAAGGACAGAGAAAATGGGGGAGGGATGACCCTGCTGCCACAGCTCCCTTGCAGGAAGCGGGGATCTTGCAAAGGACAAATGTCCTAGAGGTTTGAACCTGCGTGGGCACTGTTTGCTTAGTTCCTGCTATAAAACACCTCCCATGGAGCACGCGAAGGCTTGTGGGGTTCTGCCTCGGGCAGTCAGCTCAAATACCCTGCCTCTTCCTTTTCATACGTAAAAATCTATGTTGTTCTTACCAACAGGAGCCAGTTACAAAACATAAAAAAGTTATTAATGCTATGAGCAACAAACCTAGGGATAACTAAATAGAAAAATGTGTTCTCTCATGAAGAAAATGGTGAATAGACGTGAACAAGGACTGAATGCCTTTTTCATAGTGTGAGACTCAGTATCGTGAGGGTGATAATACACTAAAATCAAATTACAGATTCTGTGTAATTGCGATTACTGCTCAGATAGAACTCTTTATGGACTTAGATGATAATCCAAATATGTACGAACAGTGCGGAGACAGGTCATCCTTAGTAAAACTTACATGGCAGGAACGTGGATAAGCAGATAGCAAAATGTACGCTAAAGCCACTCAGCACAACTCAAGACAGGATGGTATTGGTGCAGAGAGAGATGGTAAGCAAATTCTGAAGGACAGAGCCCAGACTTCTGTGTGGATGGAAAGGCGCAAAGGTGTTTACAAATCACCAGGAGAGAGAACATTTGTCAGTACATGGGGTGGGGGGACCATTGCTGATCCATATGGGCAGAAATAAATCTAAACTCCCATAGGAAAATCAATTCAGGTGGATTAGAGACCTCAAGGTGAAAGACAGAACTTCACACTTCTAGAATATATGTGTAGGGGAAAATATTTATGATGCCAAGGCAGGAAATAATTTAAGAAGTCATAAAATCATTAATTATAAAGGAAAGATTAATGAGGCTTACTGCATTAAAGTTTAAAGCACCTGAGTAAAAGATTTCATGAACAAAGGTAAAAGATTAGACAGACTGCAGGGGAACATTGCAAAGTATATGAACAAGGAAGAAATGATACTTAGAGTAAATTCCAAACAACAAGCAAAACACCCAGTAAACCCAGTTCACAGGGGGGAAAACTAGAAGCCTAATGAAGTTATGGGGAGATGTTCTGCATCACTGAGAATCAGAATTGCTCATTAAATCCACTGCAATATTCCCCCCCCCACCACCGAGTGGCTGGAACTTAGAGCTGGTACTGCCAGGTCATGCCGAGGTCCTGCGGAGAGCCTGGCACAGGAGGAGGACTCCCGGGAGGGACTGCTGGCATTGGAGCAGCCACTTGGAGGAAAGCCGCGGTGTCTCACAGAGATCCTCACAGGTCTGCTGCAGGACCGAGGAGCTCCAGGCCTATTAGTGTACCCTACGGGGCCCTGCCCTCAGGGTACTTCTGTAAGAATACTCTCTGATGCATTTTCTTAACTGTAAATTTTAAATGACATAAAATTTAGTTAGTGAAGAAGTAATGTGCCATCTTTGGATGGTCCAACTGCTACCGGGCTCTGGAGTTCTGTAGACTGTTTCCAGGTTCTTGGTATCCTGAACAAAGAACTGAACAAGACACATAAAGAAAGGTGCCCGGCTTTCCTGAATATAAGACCTAGCCAGAAAACAAACTCCGCTGTAATTAATGGTGCCGGCTGCAGTCATGCGGATTACCCTCACGAGGTCCTTTCTGTGTAAGGAGCTGCTCTGTAAGGTGGGAAAAGCAAGGACAGGCTGTCTTGAGAGCTGGCACGTTTGATCTCTAGTTAGGTCTCACTTCAGAGAAACCCAGACCAAGTTTCCCACTGGTTACAGGCGGAGTGAGAAGGGTCTCTGATAGGGCTCACAGTGGTCACAAGGTTGAGCTGGAAGTCGTCTGTGTCCCACGTTCTTCGGGGTGGTGTCAGAGCCAGGTGGTCCTGTCGGAAACCTGCTTGAGTTTGCCCCAGAAGAATTGATGATGGCACTTTCTGATTGGTCTCGGGCAGGGCTTGGGAGCTGTGTTCTGTGCCTGTGCCCTAGACCTCTGGGGTTAACCGGTCACACTCACTTATTCAGCCGGTTTGCCGTGTCCTCGTCTCCTGCCTCGCTTAATGCTATTGCTCAGCAGTGAAGACGGTGAACTACAGGCATCTGTGTTCTCTCCAGGCGCCAGCTTGTGTGTGCAAGACTGTGGCTCAAGACCACAGCAAGTAACCCTCAGCACAGCCCGTGAGGCCACTCCTCTGTAATAAAAATACAAAAGGCTGCCTGGTAGGGGATTCTCCGCGAGGTCTGGCTGGAGTTCACAGTGGGCTGCAGAATGGGGAGTGGGCAGCAAACATTTCATTTCTTTCCCAAAAGGAAACCAAGATGAGAACACATTAGTATCGGTTAAAATTGTTTATCGGTTGAGGTCCATACTGCCTAGCAAGCCTGACAACACAGGATACAATTTAGGTGGCAGGAAAGGTTTATTCAAAGCCAGCTTCAAGGGAGACGGAGAGAGTTTCACCTCAAATATCAGTCTCCCACACTCAGCTGTGCAAGGGTTTTCATTACAGGAAAAGCAGGGAAGGAAGTCAAGGTGACCATGGACACAAAATGCCCCCGTGGTCTACTCCACTCCCCATTCTTGGCTCCTTCCCTCCCTTGTGGGACTAATGCAGGCCTCGACCTCCTGGGGCCAGCTCCTGCGTGGTCCTTTCAGGCTGGTGCATTGCTTTTCTCACTAGAATATACCAGATACTTCTCTGTGCATTCATCTGTGCTGAGAGAGCAGTGAGTGGTGATTTACACTGTCCACATGGGAACCCAGCAGCCTGTCCTAGAAGAGAAAATACAGTCTTAATTTTAAAAGATCCGTTTCACTCTCTCTGTGACAGTCATACAGATATTTTCTGTATTCTGATTTCATGCTTAAATGTTTTTCAGGTAAAATATTGTAAGAAGAAAGGTAATAACATTAAGAAAAGAGTCAAAACAATAGTAGATAAAATAATTCATTAGAAAGCATAGAATTGATCTATAATACCAATTTTGAAACCAACAAAACAGAGAAACGTGATTAAAAGGAAACACAAATAAATAATATATACAAAAGAGGCAAGCAAAGAGCCACAGCCAAAAAAGACACGCAAAAAACAGTAAGTATGAGAATGACATACAATTTTATGTCACAGAACTGGAATATTTACACAATAGAGACAATTTCCCAAGCAATCATAGGTTTCCCAAATGGCAGTATGGAGAGGCGAAATGTGGAAAAACACTGGCATTTATAGAAGAAATTAAAATATTTTCCATCCTCCATTTCCAAGAGAGTCTTGGTCACACACTTCATTCACAAACTAAGGAGCATGCAATTCTCATTTAAACTATTAGAACACATGAATATATAGAAACCTTCCAAATCTGTGCTAAGATGTTATCACAACCTTCATACAAAAAAATCTAAGAAGAAGAGCACAGAAATAAGCCAGTGGGTTCCATTTTACCTAGCGGTGGTGTAACAATGTAACAGAAAATGCTCCCCCCAGCCAGTGTAGTCGGTCTCTTAGTTGTCCAGGTAACAGTTTCTGTTCCAGTTCTGGCTGCGGGTCTCTTAGAAACAGCTGGTCACTGTGGTGCAGCCAGTATAAACCAGTCCCCAGTTGACAAGCCAGTCTGCCTACTTCCACTTGCTTGTCTCATATAAGCCCTAGACCACCAGAGATCGGGGCCTGAGACTCTGGGCACGATCCTGATCAGTGTCTGCTGGTGTAAATAATCTGTCTCCAAACCCTGAGTGTTGTTTTGGTGTTTTTGTTTGCTGTTGCAGTAACTCTAGGTAAAATGTTAGCATTTGAATCCAACTATATAGTGTATTAAAAATAGTATATCAAGGCAGGTTTATTCTAGGGTATAAATTTTGGTTTAGCATGAAAGCTATCTATTCAAGATGAAGGAGAAAAACAGGTTGATCTTATAAAAACCCTGAATATCACTGGAATAGCAGAACTAATAAGATAGACTCTGTCTGGAAGTGAAAATTTAAAAAGGGCTGGACTGTGGCGCAGTGGAGAGCGCCTGCCCAGCATGAATAAGGCCCGGGGTTCCACCCATGATCTTCACAACAATCTCACGAGGCCAGTATTGTTGTCACCCCACCTTTTCGTGTGAAGGAGCTAATAGCTGGGGAGTGTAAGTGCTGTGCTCAGGCTTAGCCTCATGAAAACCATCATAATGGAAGCTAAAAGCTGACATCATGAAAGCTGGAACAGGACCTTGCCCTGCCCCCTTGGATTTCCACTGCGACTGACCTCTGGGAGTCCTGTCTCAATTTTCTAGATTTTTCTTTAACTGGCAGCCTGATTAGTGCTACTCAGCCTGCAGTGGAGCAGAGGGCCACCATGTGTCGGTGCAGAGAGGAAAAACATCGAGATGGATTATGTCCCTGGTGTCCTTGTGCAGGAGCCTCCTGTGCCCTGGGACCGATTCAAGGAAACCAATTCGAGACACTTTGGCCGCAGCGTCCCAGCTCATCATGGCCACCAGCGACCAGACTCACAGGGGCCCTCAGCCCTATCATTCACCTTATCTGAGCCTTGGTCTCTGCAGTCCTACAGTAGTGACACTGGTCACCGGTTCTGGGTCTGTGTTCAAAGACCAACACTCCAAAGACAAGGCACAAACTTCTGTGATTGCAGCAAATTGGATCCACCTGTGGCCCTCTGCTGCTCCCTAGCCAGGAGAAATCTGTACAGTGGGGCTGTGGACATCTCAATCCATGGCTGGAAGTCAGTGAAATATATTCTTGGAAAAGAAATCTCTCTCTCCTAGGTCGAGAACCTTTGTGCTTTTGTCATTTTTCAGGGACCCAGGAATCTGTTCTGAGTCGCTCTGTGAAGGAGCCTGCACTCATTTTGGGGAGATGCTGTCAAATGAGTGTCCCCTCTTGCTGTGTGTCTAAGAGGAGCAGAGCAAAGACACATGCTTTGGGCAGCTCGGGGAAGCCCTGGAGAGGACAGTCACCACCTCTGAGATTCCAGCGAGGATGAGATAAACGTGACCTTGGCGCCGTGTGGCACAACACTCAAAGAGGAGGGGACTTAGCATCTGTTTCTGAGAGATCAAAAATGAGCCGCCCGTGGAAGGTGCTGGGGAGAAGCCTGCATCCACGGGGTGCTAGTGTTGGGGGTGCTTATGAGAGGGAGCTGATGAGGCTCCTCCTTCTTTCCCCAAGATTCAAGGTTCAGAGGTTGGCTTTGGTGGCCCACAGCGTCCCTAAGCGAAGTCCAGAGGAGGAAAGGTCTGAAATGAGGTCCTGTGACAGTGTCAGGCACTAAGCCGGGATGTGCTCTGCTCTGACCTGGGCTGAACTCTGATGCCATGTGGGTCCCAAGCCAGAGACCCTGGAGCCCACTTCTATCCCTGAAATGCAGTGCCCCTTTGTGAGTGTAGGGTGCTGTGACCTGGGGACTCTTGGCAGGTACTGCGGGTGCTGGGAACCCCTGCCACACCCCAAGGCCACGCAGAGCCAGGAGGACTGACTGGAGTGGGCGCCCTGCTGTGCTTGGCTGTCTGGGAATGCCCCACCTGGAAGGCAGGCAGGAGCTGGCACTGCGGTCATGCATATGCGCACTGGGGAGCTCTTTAGCCGTGAGCAGCGTGCTCAAAGCAGGTGATATTGAAGCCGGAGCTGCTTGATGGGAAAGCTAACAGGATCACACACCCTGTGCTCTTGCATCCTGAAGCGGCCAGGAAACACATGTACATTAGGCACCCAAGGGAACCCTAATGGTGGCATTCAGCTATGCCTGGCTCTCAGGCCAGATGCAACGGCCTGGTCTCTGTGGCTACAGAGGCAGGCACGGGGCCCTGTGGGGCGTGGGCAGCTTCCTGGACTTGGCCTGTGGCCCTGACCACCTTGGACCACACAGCTACCTGACCAGCTCTCCTCGCTTTGTTCTGAGCCAGTTCTGACCGTGTGTGTCTCCTGCGGGACAGCGTGCCTGTGACTGAGGTCGTCGTGTGTCTTGCTGAGGTTCAGTTCTGTCTGCCTGTCACTGTTAGGTCTTCGGAGCTTGTGGCTCTGCCCCTCCCTTACACCTCCTGATCTGCTTTTCCTTTTTTCCTACATTAAAATTGTTGGAAGTTTATTTAGGCTCAAAGTATTTCAGGGCATGTTCTTGAGGACTTATGTTTAATTCTGTCGATTTTATTCAGTGCACTGGTAACTGCTGCTTCTCACCTCCTAGCCTCGTCCTCCAGATTGCCTTGAGGCTGCTCATGCAGCTGCTTTCAATGATTCTTCACCGAGTTCTAGTCCTTTTGTTCAAAGGCAGGGCTCAGGGTTTACCGGGTGAGCAGAGGGCTGTCCTGCCTCTGCCCTGCGAGTCCGCCGCGTGTGCTCTCCTAGGGCAGCTTCCTGCATGTCCTGAGAGGGCAGCAGCATTTTCTCATTGACTCCGTTATTATTTTAAGCCTCAGTTAAAATCAAGAAGCTCAATTTGCTGAATCCTTGTGGTTAGAAGCAGTCTATAAAATTTCTACTTTTTAAATTTTATGATATTTTCCTTGTAAATCTTTGTTAAATCATTTTTATTCTGTGGAGATAAGAAAATGACGGGCAAGCTTAATTTGTGGGGAAGAGGACCTGGGTGAGGCACCTACAGTGGCTTCAAGAGGTGAGCGATTGTGCTGTGAGCTTCTCGACTGGGACATCTGGAGAAGAACTGTACACCTGCCTGGAGCTACTTGTCTTTTTCCTTTAGTTTAGCTTCTAGCTGGAAACCACTCTATTAAGAAGTGGAAATAAGTGGGCGTGGTGCCCCATGATGGTAATCACAGACTCTGGGAGGCTGAGGCAGGAGGATCACAAGTTCAAACCAGCTTGGGCACTTGAGCTGTTAGAAAGAATGTATCTCAAAGTTTAAAAACTCTTTAAAAAGAGCTAGGAAAGCTCTGTGAAGAGGTCACACTTACTCTTCGTTGCTTTTTGAGAACCCGGCTCTCACTCTTTCTATCACGGTGTCTTAGTTACTTTTTACTCATTGCTGAGACAAAATACCTGAAGCCCAAGTTGGGAAAGGAAAGGTTTATTTCTTACAGTTTTTGGAGGTTTCAGTGCACACTCATTTGGCTCCAAGACAGGTGGGCATGGCTGGGGTGCAGTTCATGGCGGCTACAAACAGCAAAACCGGAACCGGCAAAGAGAAAGACACACCTTCTTCCTGCCATTACATCACATCCTGGCTCCACCCCCAGGTGGGTGGAGCACTGACATCATCAATCCAAGCACTAGACAATGAACCAATCACAAATACACCTTGCAAACTCATGAGGCCTGGGGGACACAAACATAAACCATGACACATGGTTATGATTTACAGCGTCTGTTAGCTGATAGGTTACATTATGCAAAGATTTTCTGTCATTTTTTTAGTGTTATCTTTGAGTGTGCAAGCACATATCTGTGTGCAAGCACAGATAAGAAGTGATACTTTTGTATAAAGTTACCCTATCAGTGTTAAATTAATAGCAGTGTTACCCAGTAACATCAACAAGATTATCTCCTCCCATCTTCCTCCATAAATATTTACTGAAATAATGTGGAATCTGCAGACACAAAATCTTACCATAAAACCTTTATGGTAAGCGAATTTTTTTTTCAAAATGTACACTGCTTCAGGTCTGTATTGTAATTGTTTACACAGGTTAGAACTCCTTGGTCTCATTTTCCCCTGCATAGCTCTCTCTCTCTTGAGTGCATTTCAGTTTGCTCTTGGTGGGAGAGGCCTCTTCTCCTGCTGGGAGGACGCGTGAATGTCTTGTGTGCATGTGACAGGTATTTCAAGCCCTCATGCCTGAAACCGTCCCCGTGCTTCTCTCAGAGCCCCACTAAGTGGAGCATCTCTGTCATCTTTCCCTTCATAACCCTAAAGCTGCGGCTCCGCATCCCCGAGCACTGGGCGCTGTGGAGGACACTCTGTGGACGCTGCCTTCTTCCTCGGTGTGTGACCTTCCCTCCTTTCTGTCCTGATAGGATCACCTTCGAAATTAGAGCTCACCGAGAAAAATGTCGGTGTAGATCTTTGCCATTAAAAATGTCTTATGTGCAGTTAATCCTTTTAAGCTACATGTGAAAAATTTTCTTGCCTTTTCTTTTTTGTTGTAATTTATCATCCTTCTTAATTTTAGTATTGTTTGCTAGCCAGATAGGCTAAGAATCATTGAGGGCAAAATCTAGGGCTGACTTAACCTTACTGTTTCCTAGTCTGGGTAGCAGTGGAAGTCTGGGATAAATACAGGGGTTATTGTTCACCAGTCTCCGTTCAGGTCCCCCGCAGCAGGGCCTGAGACAGTGATTTGCATGCGAGGATTTATGTGGGAAGTGCTCCCAGGAGAAACTTCTAGGGAAGAGAAGGGCACAAGGCTGGGAGTGAGAGACGCTTGGCAAGGGGGCAACTTCAGGAAGGGACTGGTGTCACCCACTGACGACATCAGTGCCCAGTGATCTAATCGGCTCTCCGGCCCCCACCTCCGAACAGAGTCCTCAACACTTGAGTCTTAGGGGATATTTCATGTTTAAGCCGTAACTCCTGCCTGAACACCGAGTGGGACCTCCATGCTCCACAGGAATTGGTCATTCACTATGGGCCGCCCCAGGGTGACAGGGACTCTCAGGCACCTTCAGCTCCCTGCACACGGGTGGAGAAGCTCTAGTGACTAGGGGCAGGTTTCTGGGAGGCCAACGGTGGAGCTGCTGAAATAAAATCATGCACGCAGGGGCTGTGTGAGAGGAATGGTGAGGGCCCCAGGGGGACCTGAAGGACACCAGAGGCAGGAGCATCGAGATGGGACACAACACGGCAGGGAGTTACGGTGGCTTACACAAGGGTGCTGTATAATGACCGTGTACTCCTTCGGTAAAGTGGCCTGTTTTTGTGCTGCTTCATTCTGTGTCCTTGCCCTGGAGCAGGGGTGCGAGCCTGTGGCACGCACTTGTGATCATTACAGCTCTAAAAGGTTCGCCCTCACTGCCCTCGAGGCTTTGATGTTGGCAGACGACCCCTCAGCACACGCCGTGTTCCATTAGCCGTGCCCTGGCCCCGGCAGTTGTCACTTCCGAGTCACCTCTTACCATGCATTCGGTCTCTGAGACGCCTGCTCGTTGTTCTGGCAGGGGACGGGGACCCCAGTGAGGTCCCATGGGAGAGCGTGATGGGGGGGGGGTGACTCCGGAAGCTGCCTGTGGCCTGGGCTGTGGCCATCCAGCCCCTCTGGGCTAACCCAGAGTTTGCTGGCCCGGGAAGGGGTTCTGACAGGCGGCCGATCACAATGGCTGCGTTTGTTTCTGGGCCTGCCTACGGGGCTCTCGGCTTGTGCTGACGTTTGCAGCCCAGGTGAGTGCTCTGGTGACTCTTACTGCTCACCCCGTGTGTGGACTGGCTGAGCTCTGGTGGCAGTGCCTCTGGGTCAGACGCCATGCTGCATGCAGGGCTTGATTGCTCAGGACTGAAATGTGCCCTCCGCTGATCCGCAGAACCCTGGCCCTGTGTGTTTAGTAAGTAATTAAGGTTTAAATGGGATCCAAACAGTGGGGTCCCAGTCCAGTGGGTGGGGCCTTATAAGAGCACACGCCCTTAGGAAAGGCCATGGGGGCCCATGCGAGGGAGCCACTAGGAAGCAAGTGACCGGCTGGACCTGGGTCTGGAACTCCAGGCTCTAGAAATAAACATTGTGCCATGGGGTGTAAGCCACCCGGCCCGTGGCTGGCAACTGTGCTGGTCCAAGGAGCCCGCAGTGCTCCGTGGTCCTGTGTCAGTGGGGCAGAACCACCAGGGCTTTCCACGGTCTTATTTGTCCAGTCAGTGACTTGTTAGGACAAGGGGTGGATGTGAAAAATGACTATTTATTTCAGGGAAAAAATAAGAAAAAGTGCTCATGGAGAAAAGGGTGCTTTGAAGGAAGAAGAGAGACACATTCTGTGAGCAGCACGGACCACGGCGAGAACCAGAGGCAGTGGAATGGTCACTTGCTCTGTCTTCTTTGATCCAGGCGGCCCCCCTCAACCTTGTGTGAGGAGACTGGCATCAGGTGCCAGCTGGGTGTGTTTGAATTTTGGGAGACTGGTACCTGGCATGGGCTGTGTCATCCCTGCATCTGTGGTTAACCAGCTTCAGTTGGTAGGCTGTACCCACCCACTCAGCCACAGCACCGTGCCCTGGTCTCCTGCTTTTGTCAGAGGAAAATGTGTTGGCACACACAGGGCAGCTCCTGGTTCTGAGCCATGTGGGGCAGTGAGGGGGTGACGTGGAAAGCTCTGAGCACTGTGTGGACTTTACTGTCTTGGTGACACATCCTGAGGGAGCGAGGGGACACGAGAGAGAGAGGCAAGTCCCTGCCCCACATACCTCGTCCTCTGCAGAGTTCGGGTATGTGTGCGAGAAGCCCCAGGCTCAGGACTCGATCCCGGGGCCTCTCAAAAGGAAAAGCAAAAGCTACAGAACTGTAGAGCCGCTTCAGGTTCATTCCGGCTGGAACCAAGTGGAGGGGAGATAGAGGTCTCCTCACACTCTGGGGAGAAATGCTGAATATCAGCAGTTGATTGAATATTAATGTGCACGGGGTGGGACAAGCCTGGCTCCCTCCTGCACCCCACAGCCCGGTGACCCAAGGACCAGAGGCCTCGATGCGCACATCTGGCTGGGGAGGAAGGGCGTGGTGCCGGACCTCTGCTTTGACTCACAAAGCACTGGGATGAAACCCTAAAACGCAGTAACACTGAGGACAGTGTTTTCTAATCTTCAAACAGGGGTCTAAGTTTTTCAATTGCATTTGAATTTATACTTTTTGAAAACCAAACAAGACATCCTATTGATGAGGTGTCAGATCTCCCTGCTTGCAGTTAAATATTTATTCCCAAAGCGACAATCAGTCCAGCAGCTTCACCCAGAAAAAGGCTGCGGAAGGAGGATGGGTTCCCCGTTCTCCTGAGCACACCCACTCCACGTCAAGTGTTTGGATTTGCACACAAGCTGTGGGCCTGTGCACCCTTTAAACCATGACTGCTTCACTACTGGGTTTTCCCTAAAACGCTGCCCAAATCCTTGTTCCAGGTCCCGTGTTTGGATTCTTCACTTGGTCCCCAGCTGTTCCGCAACATTTGGCAGGACATTTTCCCACTTGGAGCTGTGACATTCAACCCTCCACTCGCTCTGACACATCTTCAGGGTCACTCACTGCTCAGGTCAGGGGCCCCTACCCAAACCCCTACCCTCCGATAGTGGGGTGAACACCTACCCTGGCAGGTTCTCTACCAAGAGATGGTGTCATCATGATGCAACCCCAGGCAGATAGCCAGGAGAGCCAGTGCCCAGGGAGCTGTGTCCAGTTCCGTATCCCCCTGGGTGTCATGCCCTTGCTTTGAAATGAGCAGATGGGACTTGTGCTCACCTGGTAATTAAGGTTAACGAGCACACTCCATCTGCCTTTGAGTTCATGTTCCTTGCTTGTACCCCAGCACCAGCATCTCAGGGGACCTGGTGCTATTTCCCTAGCACTGGCAATCAGGTGCTAAGGCCTGGCCCTCATCCCAGACAAGGTCACCAGGCCAAGGCTCTTAGAATGCTCCCAAGACCTGATCTTAACTGAGGCTGACACTGCTCAGAATTCCGGAGTCAGCACTTGTGGGGTCAGAAACGTGTCTTGGTTGCTTTCCTCTCGCTGAGACAAAACACCCAATGCCCAAAATTAAAGAGGGAAAGGTTTATTTAGCTCATGGTTTGTGGAGGTTTCAGTTCATAATCAGCTGGTTCCAAGGCAAGGTGGCACAGGGCAGAGGGCAGTGTCATGGCAGCGGAAGACAGCAAAGCAACCAGCACAAAGAGGGAGCAGCGCGGGAGGAGACTCTGTCACCCTTATATTGTATGCAGGCCACATCCCCCCAAGGGCAGCACTCACACCCATTACCCCAGCACTGGACCAACAATCAATCACAGATTCTAGAAACCTGCTTTCATGACTGCATGAGGCGTCTAGGTGGGGAGACACCTAGACACAAACCGTAACAAGCCCTCTCCCCACAGCCTAGTGACAGGGAGGGAAGTGGGCCGCATGTTTGCAAGGCCTGGGCGGCAGGTAGGCCAACCAGCGGCCACGGCAGCTTTTAGGCCAGTGCCAGCTGCTGTGTCCTCCAAACTGGGCCCATTGCACCTGTGTCTTCGCCACAGAGGCTGGGGACAAGGAGATACCAACCCAGAGGGACATCGGCTGCACATCCCACATGGTCACCGGCAGAGGCAGCCGGGCGCGCTCTCCCTAGTCCTGGTGAAGGCCTGTTACTGCGGAGACCCCACAGGTGCCGTCAGCAGGTGGGCACGTGAGCAGTTTGTCTTCTGCAAACACCGAAACACTGCACATTGAAGGGCACAGCTTGCTCACATCTAGGACCTGCAAACCAACCCTGGCACACAGAGTGCACGGGCTCTTGGGATGGGGACAGGCGGTGGTTACAAGTGGCCATGAGGCAGGTTCGGTGTGTCATGTGTGTGTGGTCCTCGTGCCTCACTCCCTGGCCCAATACCAAATTCTGCACTTTTGCATTAAGTTCATTCACCGAGAGGAAACAGCGAATCGCTCTTGTGTGTCTAGGAGGTGCAGCCTGCTATGGGCCAGAGCCATAGCCGCAGTCACCGGTGAGTCCTTTAGAAACGGCTCGCCAGCTAACACGCTCCGGTCCTCCCTTCCTTGAAAAAGGATCAAACCAGAGGAGCCAAAAAACGATGCTCAAAGTTTATGTGAAAAGCATGGGATGAATGGGTGAGTGAGAAACTGGTGCAGATTGAACCTGGGCTGAACAAAAGAGGAAAAGAGAAGAGCAAACAAGAAATAACTCCTGGGCCAGGAGACTCGAGGCGGCCTGCTGTGGGGGTCACCATAGCAGGTTCTCCATGGTACCTGGCTCTTTCAGGCCAGCCACACCTCGTGGGAACCCATGAGAAGTTCTACATACGCGGTCCTGGGAGTCATTTGGTGCTGCCCTGGGATCTTGTGGTTGACCCCACTTAAGGTTCTGTATGTTCCCCGGCCAGCTTTGTCACACCTCACCCGCTCTCTCCCCGCCACCCAGAGGTAGCAATGGAAACCAGCATTTCGATTTCTGCAGTAGCAGAAATTTCTACAATGTCTTAAAATTTTCTACTTAAGTGAAATGACGATGTGGTCATTTCAGGAAAGGAAAGTGTCCCACAGTTCTCAGCCCACACGGCATCTTTGGAGAAGATGACTGCTGTGTGGAAGCCCCTCAGCACTGTGCCAGCACGTGGCCAACACATGCGTGCTGCTTTAAAACAACCTCGCCAACGCCTGATGTCAGGTCTGCAAACTGGGCCACACAGCAGAAAGGAAGGAACTCACTTACCAAGTCTGTCAACAGGAAACCTGGCAGAGCAAACTAACTAAGTTAGTTACTTACTCACTTACTACATTTCTCAATAAGAAAACCTGCTAGCAGAAAGTTGCAAATCCAAGAAAAACAGCTACACTTATGGGACGCACACCATTGGCTAGTCCCAAAGAAAAGCCACAGAGATACCCTCCGTCCCAGCCCCAGAATGGCCCAAAGTTTCCAGGCCCTCTTCAGCAGTGCTTCCTCCACTACCTCACTCCCCTGGAAGATGTGTTCTTGTTCCCAGCTCGGGGCCAGTGGTCTTTCCACCCTGGCCTGGCCGCACCCAGTCTGTAATGAAGTCCTCTCAGGTTGCTTAAACCTGGCCAGTCTCGGTGGCCCACCCTAACACCTAACATCACTAAGAGCTTTCCTAGCTTTTTCTTTTGCTACTTCTGAACAGCATGGTGAAACAGGAGAGATGGTTGTGGCTGTGACCCCAGGGTTCCGCGGGACCCAGACGAGAGGCCAACCTGACCAATTTAGTGACTTAGGAAGACCCTTAGTGGGTATCTGAAAAAAAGTCTGAGGATGCAGTTTAGTGTGAAGATGCAGGGTTCTAGCCCCAGGGCTGCAAGAGTGAAAAACTAATAATTAGATAGATGACAGATATGCTGAAAGATGATCAAAAGCTATAGACTTAGGTAAAAGTAAGAAGTAGCTACTGATTTGTTTAGCACAGAGAACAAGATAGGACTCACATTACAAAGCCAAGACATGACTTCACTTCCTTGGCCACAGGTCCAAAGAAACCCTGGAGCCCTGGTTAACAGGCATCGCTCTCTAGGGACAGCCGACCCTCCCAAACTCACTTGGCTAGAGAAAGTCGGCAGCAAACACACTGAGCTGCTTTTTCCCCAGGTCGGGGTGGCAGCCTCAGGACCTCACGCAGCAAAGGCATCTGTAAAGATGACTGACTCCATCCAGATGCCTCAGGGCACCCAGTACGAATCCTCACCTGTCAGGAGCAGCCCACGGCCAGTCTCCCCAGACAGACCACCAGTCACCCAGAAAAAAGGAACCCACTGCATTTTCTCTAAGCCAAATTACCAAGAACATAGTGACGCAAAAAAGCCCAGGGCAAGTCTTGCCAGGCCTGACCATCACTCGGAGACACCCACAAGCTGTCTGCAGGTTTTCTCAGACCCAGCTACCAAAATCCCAGAGACACCAAAGTCCAGGGTGGGAGCCCAAAGTCCCAGCTACTAGACCCCAAGAGACACCAAGAAGCCTGTATACGTCCATCCTGGCTGAGCCGCCACTATTCTAGCCAGTGTGGTCAGGGCAGGAGGTCAGGCTGCCCTCCTTTGGGGAGCCCTTGATGTCAGCTTCCCCCCGCCCAGTCCGTTAGCCCTTCTGTGGTCCCTTCTTTATGAGCACCTCTGAGAGCTCCACCTTCAGGGGACAAGCCCTGGTAATGGGAAAAGACATCCAGAAAATACATTTTGAACCTTCTGTCTCTTTCGAGGGTCTTTGCAATAGAGTTTAAAACACGCATTCTTTGACAGTGAATAGCTTTTCACCGCAAAATGCATAGATGAGGAAGATCAGTGTGCTGTATCACAGGGTTAGAAGAAGCCTTTAAGCTTTATGAGCTACACAAGGATTCTCACACAGCTCCTTGTGTACTAGAACATCACTAAATACCTGGTCAAGGTGAAGATAAATCCATCAGCTATAAGAAATTCATCTCTCTGCAGAGGGCCATACTTTCCTAGCCAAACATTTCAACAGGCATGTGCACTGGGCTATCCACACAGACTGAATGGGAGCTCAGACCACAGTCTGTCTGTCAACTGTAAGAAGTGCCACAAATGTTGTCATTGAATGTGAGCGGCATTCTTTGCCACTGGAACCCATGATGCCGACAGATCAGTCATCCTTGCCTCCAGGTCCTGCATAGACAGTCAGTCTTCATTATTAAGGCATGAGAGTTTGGACCACGCTGGTGAGGAAAAAGAGGGCAGCAAACCCCAGGGAGAGAGGCAGAGTTTCATTAAGTTTTAAAGACTTTGATTTGCTTCAAGAATTAGGAGGAGGAATGATGTGGGAGTGAGTACTCTTGGTTCAGTTGAAAAAGACAAATTGCATTTATGCAATGAAAGGAGCTTGTCAGCACTGACCAGGTACAGACAGGGAAGCATGCTTTGGAGCAGGCATCAGTCATCCTTGCCTTCTTGATTCTGGACAGAAGCAGACCATTTCTTGTTAAAGACTATGCAAATGGAGGAAATCTAATGTTTCATGTTCTAATGTTACAGCAACAAAGTATAAGTCTTGAAGAACATTCCAGAGTACTGCAGTAATCAGTTTGCTTTCAGTTATCATGAGCGATGGATACTGTATAGAAACTTGAAATTGCACAGCGTGTTTTTGAACTCAGAAGGACACATTAAGCTCACCGACTATTGTGTAAGGAAGGATTACAGCCAGTAGATACAACCAGCACTTTCGTGGGCTCCTACTGACCCTGCTCTAGAAATTCTAAGAGGAGGAGAAGGTGGCTTCAGTGTTACCAGAGAACTCTCAGAAGTCCTCATGTTGAGATGGTCAGGTCTCCTCACTGCATGCTGTGGAGAGCTTTGATAACCCCGATCAAAACTCAGGCCATTATCTCTTCCAAGATATTTTGGAAACAGAAATTCACACACTGCCTTGCCTTCTCTATGCGCAAAACCAAAAGTGTCCTGAAGAGTGTTCTCAGTGAGGACCCAAAGGAACGACTGGGCTGTTCTCCTTAAACAGGATTTGCTGATATTGTGGGGTGTCCATTCTTTCCAAATGCTGACTTGGATATGGTGGTGTGAGGAGGCAGCTGATCTTTCAAGCCATCTAGAACTAAGGGAGCTGAGAGATCTCCATGCGGCCTGAGAGTTATCTAACAGTGTCCTGAGGACTTGTGATCGACAGGTCCTGCTCCCCCCCAGTTTTGCCACGCCCGCTCTTCTGTATCATTTCCCCCAGAGAGACCTAAGTCCCATGCATCTTTACGGAGTGTGGGGAGGGGAGGTCTCTGTCTTCTGCAGCTTGCTTCAGGCTGGAAGGACTGCACACTGCCCTTCCTGGGGCTCGTGTGCTCTCCCATCAGCTTGGCTGGGCTGTGGGAAGGCGGTCAGTGGCCCTTGAGCTGCTGTTTGACAGGAGAAAGAAACTTTAGTGAGGAGCAGGTCCGACCTCCATGCTTCCTGTAGAGAAGAGCACACATTAGAGAGGTATGTTAGATAGGTTATCAAGAGTCTGACAGCCTCGGCCTTAGAAAGGGACTTGAGCCTTGCTTTTTTGGTCAGTACATGTTTACCCTTCTGTCTTTTTAAAATATCAGTGCCCAAGTAAGAGCAACTAGCTCTGCCTTTGAGCAAAGGTTCCCGGAGACAAAGCCACTTCCACCAGTGCGTCGCACCTCCTCAGGCTTTTGGGGGAGCAGGTCACTGGTGCCTTCTGCTTGCGTAAGCCTGAGAGATTACTTGTTCACAAGAGTGGCTAACTTTGGGCCTGTGGGTATCAAGTAAACCAGGTTAACAGTAGTACAAGTTTTTATACTAACCTAAAGGTGTCTAAGAGCACAGCCTGATACGTGGTGAGTCATTCCTCTGTTAAATACAAGTGACCTTGTGTCTCCAAGATGGCTCTGACCTGGCGGAGTTGGAACCTCTGGGCTCTGTCCCTAAGCTATCTTTGTAGGGTCTTCTGTTAGTATAGCTGTAGCTGCTGTTGCCCCCAGGCAGGGTGTCCATCCAGCTGACAGCTCATCTAATTTCCTTAAAAAGTACACCATGGGGGGGGGGGTCTTGTCCTAACCTTTGGGGCAAACCGCTGAAGCAGTTCCTTCCTTTTCTGACACAGAAAAAGAAACTTTTCTCTTTAACTAAGATATTCCTAGTGGGCATGCTTTGTTTTGCTGAAGGCATTATCAGGCCTTGTCAGTCACTTCTGTCCATTCTAGGGGCATAGGCTCAGCCTCCTGTAAAGGCTTTGCCTTGGTCCCCAGTTCCATAGCCAGAGCCTACCAAAGACTGCCATTCCCAGGAGGGAATGAAGCTGTTGCTTGGTGGCAGGAGGCCCGAGCTCACAGGGAGCCTGGATGGGGTCCCTAGACAGCTGGTGCCTCCCAGGTATAAGAAACTGGACTTGTGGGGGAACATCTGAGCTTTTTCTTTGGACACTTTAACCCCGTCTCACTAGAAAGTTAAATCTGCAAAGTGCTATGGTTAGGTAGTTGCTGAGTTGTGCTGCAAACTAGAAGAATATCTACATACTGTCGGCTGGTTCCTCAGTCTAGCTTTGAGTTCCTTGTCTTTTGCTAGTGTCTACGCACAAAGGCGCCCCTGTCTCTAAGGCCCTGTGGGGAACTGCGCAGATATGCTCCTGTTCCTCTCTTGTAATGGGGTTTTTCTGAGAGTCTGGACGTGGGGTGGGGGTGGAGGAGAAGGTACCTTTTAAATCTAAGATTGAGAACCAGTCAGTATTCCCCTGGAATTTGGGAATCGTTTGTGGATCTGGGCATAGAGAGTGGACTGGAATGACAGCCTTGTTAATGAGATGGAGGTCTTGTGCCATCCGATATTCTGAGGGCTTACTACAGTGAGAATGGGGGCGTTTCCAGGGCACTGACAAGGCTTAAAAAGACCATGTTTGAGAAATGTGTCTGTGAGGGACTGGAGACCTTTCCCTGCCTCTTTCTCGATTGGATACTGCTTTCCATTAGGCAGCTGGCTGGCGTCTTTTAGTCATCTATCCACTAGCATAGTGGAATCTGCCCTAGAGTTGTTTCCTTTATACTATGCAGTGGGACCCACCTGTTGGCTAATTTGGTCAGGGAGACTTGACAGAATTTGTGAATTGCCACCAATTTTGTTACTAAATCTCTTCTTGGAAAGGAAGACCACCACTGTGGGACAGTGAGAAACTTGTGGCTAAACAGCTAACCTTCCAAGTGACATGTTGGGGGGAGTAAAGAATCTCTGACTAGGGTTCCTTCAGCTCCAACTATGGCTGTGGACCTAGAGAGTGTTCCAGAAAAGGAAGCGGAAATGCAGTGAGCTGCCCCCGTCTAGAAGCAGTTGAGGTAGTCACCCATGACACCTAAGTACCTACGTTTCCTTGGTGATGTCCATGGACAGGTGCACTGCAGGTGTGCCTGGCCTCTTCTGGCCTCAGAGCAGGAAGTGAAGGTCCTTGCTGGCCTGGCCTCTCTGGAGCAGGGGACAGCCCCACCTCCAGTTTCAAGGGCCAGGCGTATTGCTGCCTCACATTCACAACAGGGCCCAGTGGCCAGCTCCTTGGCACCTGAAACAGGAATCTTTGCTTTGATTGTCCCTGAGTTCTCCCTCAGACAGCCTGGGTGGTTTGTAAGCATTGTCCATTGCAGCAGCTGTAACCGTAGCTTTTGGTCCCATCTCTCCTTCGAGACCCAACTGTTGAACACAGAAAAGGGGCGTCCAGCAGTGGGTCCGAGGCGTCGTGGCCCCTCTGAGGTTTTTATGCCGGGTATTTGGGGCTGACTACAGGCAAGCTGTCGTTCCTCAGGGCCCTTCCCTCCGGAAGGTGGGTCTGTGTTAGTGCACTCGTGGAGGCCTCTGCTAGGCAGTAGGAGACAAAGCTGGATTTTCTTCTGTGCCTTGTAAGACCCCTCACTTTGCCCTAATTAAAAGACTTTTTAATGCAGCTTTTCATCCCTCTGCTAAGAGCAGCCAGCATGCTAGGTACCATTTCTAGTCCACGTTGAGTACTGCAGTCCCAGTTTGGCTCTGTCGAAGGGAGGCGGCCGTCCAGGGTGTTCCCTTCCCTTTGTAAGCCACATCGCTTGTCTGTGTAGCTCCCAACCAATTATAGGATTGTTTTTCATCTTCCAAGCTTTGAAACCCATCTGCAAACTTACTAAGGTCTTCTGACACTGGCCCAAGTATTCCTTGCACCATTAGAAGTCTGAAAAAGGCACCTGTCCCCGTCTCCTTCCATTTTGGGGATTCTTTTAGGGGCAGGACTGGGTTCGGTCTGTGCGGCTTAAGCTGTCCGTGTGTCCCAGCGTGACTCAGGGCCGCTGAGGGAGCTGAGGATCGCACTCGTGGAGCGCTGGGTGCTGATGGAATCCTGTGGCTGCTTGGAGGGAGGCCTGATTCACGGTATGAGGATTGTAAGGGGGAAGTGGAGACCACCTCCGAGTGTGGTCCTCTTTCCTAACTAGATCAGGTAGATCCCCGAGTGACAGATGGGGGTCTTGGAACACAGTCATCAGCCTGCCTCTGTCTTGCTCAGGGCCGACAGTGAGTGCCATAGTTCTGGGATAGTCCGGAGTCCAAAGGCCCACCCCCTCCCCACCCCGTCTTTTGCCACCTCCTGGCTCGTGGTGAATCCTGCCCCGTTACAGCGGTAGACCAGCTGCCTTGGTTCCAAGCCGTCAGGACCAAACCCTTTCCTGTCATCAGGATGCGGCCTGCTGCCCAGGTCCCTGGGATCTGCCTGTCAAGGAGATGCAGAAGCTGCTCAGCGCCTCAGCTGGAGCCCTGGAGAGAGACACCAGGCCTGCACCGTCCAGGTGGCAGCCCGCCCACATGGGGGAGCCCGGCTTTCACAGAGCACCGCCTAGGGGGAGGGCGCAGTCGGTGACCCCAGCATCACCAAGCACAGCAGCAGCCCCCCACCCGGGCTCGGCCCAGCAGGCAAAGGGGGAGCCACTTTTCGGCCTCAGCGCGTGCTTTGCTCCAGGGTGTCCACTGCGCCCCCGTGTCCTGCTCAGCGGTCATCTCGCATTTCAGGTCCTGGAGGACGTTGGGGTGGGGTGGGGACCGTGGCGCGGGGGGACCCGGGGCCCCTTTATCCTGGGGCTTTGGTTAGGGTTCAGACGTCCCTGCTGTGCTCTTCAGGCCTCCAGCCTGGGGCCATGACCGACCTGCAGCAGACAGAGAGGCCCCACGTCAAGGCTGGCGGAGAGAGGGCGCTGGGTCCCCGCAAAAGGCCTGGGCCTTCGGGGTGGGGGGGTGCTTCTCCCGCAGGCCTTTGCGTGGCAGGAGATGGGGAGCTGCTCAGGCCTGCGGGGAAGACGGGCTAGGTGCTGCCCAGCTGCCCGCCTCTGCCCCTCCTGCCCGCCTCTGCCCCTCCCGCCCGCCTCTGCCCCTGCCGCCCGCCTCTGTCCCTCCTCCTGCCCGCCTCTGTCCCTCCTCCTGCCCGCCTCTGTCCCTCCTCCTGGCCGCCTCTGTCCCTCCTCCCGCCCTCCTCTGTCCCTCCTCCCGCCCGCCTCTGTCCCTCCTCCTGCCCGCCTCTGTCCCTCCTCCTGCCCGCCTCTGTCCCTCCTCCTGCCCGCCTCTGTCCCTCCCGCCCGTCTCTGCCCCTGCCGCCCGCCTCTGTCCCTCCTCCTGCCCGCCTCTGTCCCTCCTCCTGCCCGCCTCTGTCCCTCCTCCTGCCCGCCTCTGTCCCTCCTCCTGCCCGCCTCTGTCCCTCCTCCTGCCCGCCTCTGTCCCTCCTGCCCGCCTCTGCCCCTCCCGACCGCCTCTGTCCCTCCCGCCCGTCTCTGCCCCTGCCGCCCGCCTCTGTCCCTCCTCCTGCCCGCCTCTGTCCCTCCTCCTGCCCGCCTCTGTCCCTCCTCCTGCCCGCCTCTGTCCCTCCTCCTGCCCGCCTCTGTCCCTCCTCCTGCCCGCCTCTGTCCCTCCTCCTGCCCGCCTCCCTCCCTCCTGCCTGCCTCTCTCCCTCCTCCTGCCCGCCTCTGTCCCTCCCGCCCGTCTCTGTCCCTCCCGCCCGTCTCTGTCCCTCCCGCCCGTCTCTGTCCCTCCTCCCGCCCGTCTCTGTCCCTCCTCCCGCCCGTCTCTGTCCCTCCCGCCCGTCTCTGTCCCTCCTCCCGCCCGCCTCTGTCCCTCCTCCCGCCCGCCTCTGTCCCTCCTCCCGCCCGCCTCTGTCCCTCCTCCCGCCCGCCTCTGTCCCTCCTCCCGCCCGCCTCTGTCCCTCCTCCCGCCCGCCTCTGTCCCTCCTCCTGCCCGCCTCTGTCCCTCCCGCCCGCCTCTGTCCCTCCTCCCGCCCGTCTCTGTCCCTCCCGCCCGCCTCTGCCCCTCCCGCCCGCCTCTGCCCCTGCCGCCCTCCTCTGTCCCTCCTGCCCGCCTCTGCCCCTCCCGCCTGCCTCTGCCCCTGCCGCCCGCCTCTGCCCCTGCCGCCCGCCTCTGTCCCTCCTCCTGCCCGCCTCTGTCCCTCCTCCTGCCCACCTCTGTCCCTCCTCCTGCCCGCCTCTGTCCCTCCCGCCAGCCTCTGTCCCTCCTCCTGCCCGCCTCTGTCCCTCCTCCTGCCCGCCTCTGTCCCTCCTCCTGCCCGCCTCTGTCCCTCCTCCTGCCCGCCTCTGTCCCTCCTCCTGCCCGCCTCTGTCCCTCCTCCCGCCCGCCTCTGTCCCTCCCGCCCGTCTCTGTCCCTCCCGCCCGTCTCTGTCCCTCCCGCCCGTTTCTGTCCCTCCTCCCGCCCGTCTCTGTCCCTCCTCCCGCCCGTCTCTGTCCCTCCCGCCCGTCTCTGTCCCTCCTCCCGCCCGCCTCTGTCCCTCCTCCCGCCCGCCTCTGTCCCTCCTCCTGCCCGTCTCTGTCCCTCCCGCCCGCCTCTGCCCCTCCCGCCCGCCTCTGCCCCTGCCGCCCTCCTCTGTCCCTCCTGCCCGCCTCTGCCCCTCCCGCCTGCCTCTGCCCCTGCCGCCCGCCTCTGCCCCTGCCGCCCGCCTCTGTCCCTCCTCCTGCCCGCCTCTGTCCCTCCTCCTGCCCACCTCTGTCCCTCCTCCTGCCCGCCTCTGTCCCTCCCGCCAGCCTCTGTCCCTCCTCCTGCCCGCCTCTGTCCCTCCTCCTGCCCGCCTCTGTCCCTCCTCCTGCCCGCCTCTGTCCCTCCTCCTGCCCGCCTCTGTCCCTCCTCCTGCCCGCCTCTGTCCCTCCTCCCGCCCGCCTCTGTCCCTCCCGCCCGTCTCTGTCCCTCCCGCCCGTCTCTGTCCCTCCCGCCCGTTTCTGTCCCTCCTCCCGCCCGCCTCTGTCCCTCCTCCCGCCCGCCTCTGTCCCTCCCGCCCGTCTCTGTCCCTCCTCGCGCCCGCCTCTGTCCCTCCTGCCCGCCTCTGCCCCTCCCGCCCGCCTCTGCCCCTCCCGCCCGCCTCTGTCCCTCCTCCTGCCCGCCTCTGTCCCTCCTCCTGCCCGCCTCTGTCCCTCCTCCTGCCCGCCTCTGTCCCTCCTCCTGCCCGCCTCTGTCCCTCCTCCTGCCCGCCTCTGTCCCTCCCGCCCGTCTCTGTCCCTCCCGCCCGTCTCTGTCCCTCCCGCCCGTTTCTGTCCCTCCTCCCGCCCGTCTCTGTCCCTCCTCCCGCCCGTCTCTGTCCCTCCCGCCCGTCTCTGTCCCTCCTCCCGCCCGCCTCTGTCCCTCCTCCCGCCCGCCTCTGTCCCTCCCGCCCGTCTCTGTCCCTCCTCCCGCCCGCCTCTGTCCCTCCTGCCCGCCTCTGTCCCTCCCGCCCGTCTCTGTCCCTCCTCGCGCCCGCCTCTGTCCCTCCTGCCCGCCTCTGCCCCTCCCGCCCGCCTCTGCCCCTCCCGCCCGCCTCTGTCCCTCCTCCTGCCCGCCTATGTCCCTCCTCCTGCCCGCCTCTGTCCCTCCTCCTGCCCGCCTCTGTCCCTCCTCCTGCCCGCCTCTGTCCCTCCTCCTGCCCGCCTCTGTCCCTCCTGCCCGCCTCTCTCCCTCCCGCCCGCCTCTGTCCCTCTCGCCCGCCTCTGTCCCTCCTGCCCGCCTCTCTCCCTCCTGCCCGCCTCTGTCCCTCCTGCCCGCCTCTCTCCCTCCTGCCCGCGTCTGTCCTCCTGCCCACCTCTGTCCCTCCTGCCCACCTCTGTCCCTCCTGCCCACCTCTCTCCCTCCTGCCCGCCTCTCTCCCTCCTGCCCGCCTCTGTCCGTCCTGCCCACCTCTCTCCCTCCTGCCCGCGTCTGTCCTCCTGCCCACCGCTGTCCCTCCTGCCCACCTCTGTCCCTCCTGCCCACCTCTCTCCCTCCTGCCCACCTCTGTCCCTCCTGCCCACCTCTGTCCCTCCTGCCCACCTCTCTCCCTCCTGCCCACCTCTGTCCCTCCTGCCCACCTCTGTCCCTCCTGCCCACCTCTCTCCCTCCTGCCCACCTCTCTCCCTCCTGCCCACCTCTGTCCCTCCTGCCCACCTCTCTCCCTCCTGCCCACCTCTCTCCCTCCTGCCCGCGTCTGTCCTCCTGCCCACCTCTGTCCCTCCTGCCCGCGTCTGTCCTCCTGCCCACCTCTGTCCCTCTTGCCCACCTCTGTCCCTCCCGCCCGTCTCTGTCCCTCTCGCCGGCCTCTGTCCCTCCCGCCCGTCTCTGTCCCTCTCGCCCGCCTCTGTCCCTCCTGCCCGCCTCTCTCCCTCCTGCCCACCTCTGTCCCTCCTGCCCACCTCTCTCCCTCCTGCCCACCTCTCTCCCTCCTGCCCGCCTCTCTCCCTCCTGCCCACCTCTGTCCCTCCTGCCCGCCTCTCTCCCTCCTGCCCACCTCTGTCCCTCCTGCCCACCTCTCTCCCTCCTGCCCACCTCTCTCCCTCCTGCCCGAGTCTGTCCTCCTGCCCACCTCTGTCCTCCTGCCCACCTCTGTCCCTCCTGCCCACCTCTCTCCCTACTGCCCACCTCTCTCCCTCCTGCCCGCCTCTCTCCCTCCTGCCCACCTCTGTCCCTCCTGCCCGCCTCTCTCCCTCCTGCCCACCTCTGTCCCTCCTGCCCACCTCTCTCCCTCCTGCCCACCTCTCTCCCTCCTGCCCGAGTCTGTCCTCCTGCCCACCTCTGTCCTCCTGCCCACCTCTGTCCCTCCTGCCCACCTCTGTCCCTCCTGCCCACCTCTGTCCCTCCTGCCCACCTCTGTCCCTCCTGCCCACCTCTCTCCCTCCTGCCCACCTCTCTCCCTCCTGCCCGCGTCTGTTCCTCCTGCCCACCTCTGTCCTCCTGCCCAACTCTCTCCCTCCTGCCCGCGTCTGTCCTCCTGCCCACCTCTGTCCTCCTGCCCAACTCTGTCCCTCCTGCCCACCTCTGTCCCTCCCGCCCACCTCTGTCCCTCCCGCCCGTCTCTGTCCCTCTCGCCCGCCTCTCTCCCTCCCGCCCGCCTCTGTCCCTCCCGCCCGTCTCTGTCCCTCCCGCCCGTCTCTCTCCCTCCTGCCCGCCTATCTCCCTCTCGCCCGCCTCTGTCCCTCCCGCCCGTCTCTGTCCCTCTCGCCCGCCTCTGTCCCTCTCGCCCGCCTCTGTCCCTCTCGCCCGCCTCTGTCCCTCCTGCCCGCCTCTCTCCCTCCTGCCCACCTCTGTCCCTCCTGCCCGTCTCTGTCCCTCCTGCCCACCTCTGTCCCTCCCGCCCACCTCTGTCCCTCCCGCCCGTCTCTGTCCCTCTCGCCCGCCTCTGTCCCTCCTGCCCGCCTCTCTCCCTCCTGCCCGCCTCTGTCCCTCCTGCCCACCTCTGTCCCTCCTGCCCGCCTCTGTCCCTCCCGCTCGCCTGTGTCCCTCCTCCTGCCCGCCTCTGTCCCTCCTCCTGCCCGCCTCTGTCCCTCCTCCTGCCCGCCTCTGTCCCTCCTCCTGCCCGCCTCTGTCCCTCCTCCTGCCCGCCTCTGTCCCTCCTCCTGCCCGCCTCTGTCCCTCCTCCTGCCCGCCTCTGTCCCTCCTCCTGCCCGCCTCTGTCCCTCCTCCTGCCCGCCTCTGTCCCTCCTCCTGCCCGCCTCTGTCCCTCCTCCTGCCCGCCTCTGTCCCTCCTCCTGCCCGCCTCTGTCCCTCCCGCCCGCCTCTGTCCCTCCCGCCCGCCTCTGTCCCTCCTGCCCGCCTCTCTCCCTCCTGCCCGCCTCTGTCCCTCCTGCCCACCTCTCTCCCTCCTGCCCGCGTCTGTCCTCCTGCCCACCTCTGTCCCTCTGCCCACCTCTGTCCCTCCTGCCCACCTCTGTCCCTCCTGCCCACCTCTCTCCCTCCTGCCCACCTCTGTCCCTCCTCCTGCCCGCCTCTGTCCCTCCTCCTGCCCGCCTCTGTCCCTCCTCCTGCCCGCCTCTGTCCCT
This sequence comes from Cavia porcellus, assembly GCF_034190915.1. Lineage (NCBI taxonomy): Eukaryota > Metazoa > Chordata > Mammalia > Rodentia > Caviidae > Cavia > Cavia porcellus. The sequence goes on along the minus strand of NW_026947489.1, from coordinate 1,678,096 downwards.
CCTCCTGCCCGCCTCTGTCCCTCCTCCTGCCCGCCTCTGTCCCTCCTCCTGCCCGCCTCCCTCCCTCCTGCCCGCCTCTCTCCCTCCTCCTGCCCGCCTCTGTCCCTCCCGCCCGTCTCTGTCCCTCCCGCCCGTCTCTGTCCCTCCTCCCGCCCGTCTCTGTCCCTCCTCCCGCCCGTCTCTGTCCCTCCCGCCCGTCTCTGTCCCTCCTCCCGCCCGCCTCTGTCCCTCCTCCCGCCCGCCTCTGTCCCTCCTCCTGCCCGCCTCTGTCCCTCCCCCTGCCCGCCTCTGTCCCTCCTCCTGCCCGCCTCTGTCCCTCCTCCTGCCCGCCTCTGTCCCTCCCGCCCGCCTCTGTCCCTCCTCCTGCCCGTCTCTGTCCCTCCCGCCCGCCTCTGCCCCTGCCGCCCGGCTCTGCCCCTGCCGCCCGCCTCTGTCCCTCCTCCTGCCCGCCTCTGTCCCTCCTCCTGCCCGCCTCTGTCCCTCCTCCTGCCCGCCTCTGTCCCTCCTCCTGCCCGCCTCTGTCCCTCCCGCCCGCCTCTGTCCCTCCTCCTGCCCGCCTCTGTCCCTCCTCCTGCCCGCCTCTGTCCCTCCTCCTGCCCGCCTCTGTCCCTCCTCCTGCCCGCCTCTGTCCCTCCTCCTGCCCGCCTCTGTCCCTCCTCCTGCCCGCCTCTGTCCCTCCCGCCCGTCTCTGTCCCTCCCGCCCGTCTCTGTCCCTCCTCCCGCCCGTCTCTGTCCCTCCTCCCGCCCGTCTCTGTCCCTCCCGCCCGCCTCTGTCCCTCCTCCCGCCCGCCTCTGTCCCTCCTCCTGCCCGCCTCTGGACCTCCCGCCCGTCTCTGTCCCTCCTCCCGCCCGCCTCTGTCCCTCCTCCTGCCCGCCTCTGTCCCTCCTCCTGCCCGCCTCTGTCCCTCCTCCCGCCCGCCTCTGTCCCTCCTCCCGCCCGCCTCTGTCCCTCCCGCCCGTCTCTGTCCCTCCCGCCCGCCTCTGTCCCTCCCGCCCGCCTCTGTCCCTCCCGCCCGTCTCTGTCCCTCCCGCCCGTCTCTGTCCCTCCTCCTGCCCGCCTCTGTCCCTCCTCCTGCCCGCCTCTGTCCCTCCTCCTGCCCGCCTCTGTCCCTCCTCCTGCCCGCCTCTGTCCCTCCCGCCCGCCTCTGTCCCTCCTCCTGCCCGCCTCTGTCCCTCCTCCTGCCCGCCTCTGTCCCTCCTCCTGCCCGCCTCTGTCCCTTCTCCTGCCCGCCTCTGTCCCTCCTCCTGCCCGCCTCTGTCCCTCCTCCTGCCCGCCTCTGTCCCTCCCGCCCGCCTCTGTCCCTCCCGCCCGTCTCTGTCGCTCCCGCCCGTCTCTGTCCCTCCCGCCCGTTTCTGTCCCTCCTCCTGCCCGCCTCTGTCCCTCCTCCTGCCCGCCTCTGTCCCTCCTCCTGCCCGCCTCTGTCCCTCCTCCTGCCCGCCTCTGTCCCTCCTCCTGCCCGCCTCTGTCCCTCCTCCTGCCCGCCTCTGTCCCTCCTGCCCGCCTCTCTCCCTCCCGCCCGCCTCTGTCCCTCTCGCCCGCCTCTGTCCCTCCTGCCCGCCTCTCTCCCTCCTGCCCGCCTCTGTCCCTCCTGCCCACCTCTCTCCCTCCTGCCCGCGTCTGTCCTCCTGCCCACCTCTGTCCCTCCTGCCCACCTCTGTCCCTCCTGCCCACCTCTCTCCCTCCTGCCCGCCTCTCTCCCTCCTGCCCGCCTCTGTCCCTCCTGCCCACCTCTCTCCCTCCTGCCCGCGTCTGTCCTCCTGCCCACCTCTGTCCCTCCTGCCCACCTCTGTCCCTCCTGCCCACCTCTCTCCCTCCTGCCCACCTCTGTCCCTCCTGCCCACCTCTGTCCCTCCTGCCCACCTCTCTCCCTCCTGCCCACCTCTGTCCCTCCTGCCCACCTCTGTCCCTCCTGCCCGCCTCTCTCCCTCCTGCCCACCTCTCTCCCTCCTGCCTGCCTCTGTCCTCCTGCCCACCTCTGTCCTCCTGCCCACCTCTGTCCCTCCTGCCCACCTCTGTCCCTCCTGCCCGAGTCTGTCCTCCTGCCCGCCTCTGTCCTCCTGCCCGCCTCTGTCCTCCTGCCCACCTCTGTCCCTCCTGCCCACCTCTGTCCCTCCTGCCCACCTCTCTCCCTCCTGCCCGAGTCTGTCCTCCTGCCCACCTCTGTCCCTCCCGCCCACCTCTGTCCCTCCTGCCCGCCTCTGTCCTCCTGCCCACCTCTGTCCCTCCTGCCCACCTCTGTCCCTCCTGCCCACCTCTCTCCCTCCTGCCCGCGTCTGTCCTCCTGCCCACCTCTGTCCCTCCTGCCCACCTCTGTCCCTCCTGCCCACCTCTCTCCCTCCTGCCCACCTCTGTCCCTCCTGCCCACCTCTGTCCCTCCTGCCCGCGTCTGTCCTCCTGCCCACCTCTGTCCCTCCTGCCCACCTCTGTCCCTCCTGCCCACCTCTCTCCCTCCTGCCCGCGTCTGTCCTCCTGCCCTCCTTTGTCCCTGGGTGCCCCACTTTGCCCCTAACCGCCCTTCCAACTGTCTTCTGGCTCCTTAAAGGAGCAGTACACAATTTTTTTTTTCTGAGGACAGAAAGAAAAAGGCTCCTGTTGCTTGTTTTCCGTAAGCTCACATGTAGTTTTAAAACTGAAAGCTTAGCTCATGAGGCTAGTTCCTACATGAAATAGGGAAAAAAAGAGACAGAAGAGAAAGTGAAGAAGTGAAGCGGCAGGCCCACTACACATGAGTTCAGGTGGGGGCAGCGGCCCAAGCAGGAACCGAGAAGAACCTAGAAAATCCTTCAGGGAACTAGAGCGAGGGGAACCAGGCTAGTGTCCAAAACAGACAAACAGACAGAACCAAGGTAGCAAACAAATGCAACACAAACCAAGTAAGAAAAGCTATTTGTAAAACTTGGTTAGAGAGCGGCTGGGACTTAGCTCAGTGGCATAAGCACCTTCCTTGCAAGCAGGCAGTACCGATAAAAACTTAAAGTTAAAAAAAAAAAAAAAAAAAGAGCAAACAAAACTTGGTTAGAGAGAGCAGGTTAATTTCCAAAAAGAGTAACAAAGTAACCGGTGAGACTGATTGCCAAGGAGACCAGGTTTATTTCAAAGTAAAAAGTGGGGAAACAGGAATCCTGCGTTCCCTTCCTGGCCGGCTGCTGGAGAGCGTCCTGCTTGCCTGGCCCAGTGCCCTGGGAGAGGAAGGAGACCCCAGCCCGCATGAGCCGTACTCCTTGGCTGGCTCTCTAAGTGGCTCGCCAAACCCGAGGGGTCCAGCCCTGTGAGCCACGCGGTGGCAAGAGTTTATTTGAAAGTCAGGGATGAAGGAGTAAGGGCAGAGCTCCTGCTCTGGCCTCTTGTGCCTCGCGACTGGGGCGGAGGCTCTGCACGGGGTCCTGAGAGTTGCTGGCGCTGCCCTGGGGCCTTGGTGCTGGTACTTCCCTGGCCGCTTTGCCACGCCTTCCATTTCCTTATCTGGCTCAAGTTCTGGAGAATTGGGTTTGGACGCCTCTGATTCTGTTTCCTAATTATTGGGCCTGACTGCCTTACCCCAGTTATGATGCAGGCCGGGCCATCTGAATTTGAAGGTTTTGAGCAGTTTATCGAGCCTTCTTTTGATATATGCAGAAGGCGGGGCTGAGCCTCACTTTCCAACTCGTATTCTGCTTATGTGGCCAGCCTGGCTGCAGGGAACCATTTCATAATTGTCTGGAAGCTAATTTAATTCCTCTCTTGTAGTTACATGTCAGTGTGATACTTGGTTGTTACAGTCTTTAGCAGAGGCTATTCAGCACTTGTTTTTAGATACAGTTGCTTTTTGTGATTTAACTTTAACAAGGAGGCACTTGTTAACCACACTTGAAAACACATGCCTTCCATTTATTAAGTGGAGATAGATGTACAGTTGATTTTCTGATTATTTACTATACAGGAAAATAATTTGTCTTTTAAGTAGAATATTCTAACTGTATTTATTTCTTTCCAAACCCCATTACCTATAGTTTTGGGCCCCAGTTTATGGAGTCTTCCCTGAAATCTAGTAGTAATAATAATAATAATAGTTTTGAATAAATGTGTAGAAAACACAGTCTATTACAGTCCTTTCTCCTTAACAGAATTTTTGGGTTAGTAGGGTAGGGCATGAAATACATGGAGAAGTCACTTCAGTCATTCAGCCTTCTTCCGATTATTTTTATTAAAATTAGTGAAAAAAACAGTGCGGTCTGGGACCCGCAGAGGTCCCAGGGCGCCCACAGGAGGAAGAGCACAGCTGCTGGGGCAGGCGCTGGTTCTGAAGCGCAGGAGCTGCAGAACGAGGAGTGCCTGCTTAGAAAGAAAGAGACCAGCTTGGCCACATCATGACGGGGAACTGCACAAGGGGGCAGGGGTGTTGTCATGTGAGGTTTGCATTTTTCTGGGTCTTAAATTTGTCAAACAGTAAAGCAATCAGAGCAGTAGTAAGTCTTGCCGTGTGACAAGCACAGGTCTCCAGGCTGGAACACACTTGTGCAAATGCAAGAGTGTGAGGCTGGTTTTCACTTCACGTAAACCACAGGGCACAGGGTGTGTCTTCTCAGCTGACCTTTGTTTCACTTCAGGTACCTCCTGTCCCCTCCGGGAGTTTCTCTTTAATTGCCTGGGAGGATTCCCTGACACAGAAACCCCACATCTGTTTAATTATACCTTTGTTGACACTAACTAATCTTGCCCCCAGGTTTTCACTGTTCCAACAATTCTGCAGGGAACATTGTTCAGAACCCCAGAGGAATCCCTTTGGCTGTCCGCAGATGAGTAAAGGAAATATGGTAAATACAAAATGGAAAACTATTCAGCCATAAAAAGGAGAGAAATGCTGATAGTATGGCTGAGCCTAAAGGACCTTTGTTAAGTAAAATAAGCCAGGCACAGAAAGACAAAGCCTCATGTCCTTACTTATATGTAGAGGTTAAATAAGTTGCTGTCCTAGAGGTAGAAAGCAGAGTCATCTCCAGAAGCCAGGAAGGGACCCAGGCAAGTGGAGAGGCAAGACTGGAAACAGAGTTAAATAAGAGCAGTGTGTGGGTTGACTATGCTTAACCATGATTACTGCATATTTCCACTTCGCTGGAATAAATGTCTTGGATGTTCCTAACACAAAGAGATGATGGACCTTTGAGATGATAGAGGCTAGATACTTCGATTTTATCATTACAAATTATATGCATGCATCAATATGTACCCTATGGACAATTATCATATGCCAATTAAAAATAAAAGTTGTTAACCATCCTAGCAGAACACTGACAAACATATACACTGTCATTGTCAGCACTGACCGCACAGTCACCTGTGGCTGGCGAAGTACCCAAATCCCCAGGCTCCCTGCTTCTGTGTTCCACAGTACATGGTTGATAGGTCTGTCTTCAAAGGATAAAAGATGCTTCCAAAAGTTGAGGAGTATAAGACAAAAGAGGCCTTTATTCCGGGAACACGGGAAAGGAGACCAGCGTACTGGCCACTGGAATCTGGAGGTCTCTCTCGGACACGTGGCGTGGGGGACTCTAAATAGCCGAAGCTTAGGGCAGTGCCCTAAAGGCCATTAGAGATGCACAGGTATCTCATTGGCGCACAGGTCCTTAAGGATGGGGATATAGGATTACAATCAAATCCATAGGGGGCAGGGTGGGGGAGGAGTTTAGCTGCAGCCTTTTCTGGTTACAGTGTTCAGTTTGAGCCAGCAACTCTTTCATATCCCGTCTTATGGTTATTAGGAAAAGGGGCGAAGATCTCTCTCTATAACTACTTCCTGCTGGCTGAGGGCGTTGTATTGGGGTCTAGGGGAGTTTGACGGGATGAAGGTTGATGCCCAGGTAGACACTGATGCCAGGTGTTTTAGCCAGGACAACTTTACTGGTGAATGTACGTATGTCAGACTGGAAAAAACAAAGAGACATAATGTTATTAGGAGACATGGCACTATTATTTTTAAGGACCCAGGTGAGGTAGATTGAGGTAGGAGCATCATCATGGTGAGGTAGAACTCTGAAAAATAAGTGTGAGGTTATTGAAATCATGAGAGGTGATTACTCCCCCATCTGAAAGCATCAGGAGGGTGGGTGTGTAAAACTTGTCTCTGGTCTAGGAGTTGAGCCGGATAAAATAGGGGGAGTATGGGAGACGGTGGCTGTACCAATATAAGGAAGGTGAGAGCTTAGGCTTTCAGGGATTTCACGTTTAACCAGACAGCTGAGGGTGGAAAGAACCACGACAGTTATCACATAGAACATAATAAAGATGATCTTACGCATGATGTGGGAGTCTCTAGGAAAGACTGTTAAGAGTCCTGCTGCAAAAATGATCATTAATAGAGCGTAAGAAATTAGGAACCAAATCGGATAACAAAACATGACTTAGCCTGTTAACTGTGGCTGCGAGGCCTTTGTGAAACGGAGACGGGTGGGCGACAGAAGATGAGATGACCACTCAGAATGATCAGATTTGGTGCTGGGAGGGCACCTTTTAGCCTGAGTGATGTGAAACCAGGATGGGAGTCCAGCAACTTTGACCGCTGTAGGGGTAGCCAAGTAGACCAGGTAAGGGCCACTCCACCTTGGTTGTAGTCCTGTGGATTTAGAACATTTGAGATAAATTAGATCTCCTGGGGATATGGGAGGATCTGGTTTGGCCTCTCCAGAGGGCTGTGGAAGACAGAGATCAGCATGTTGTCGCAACAGGTGTCGGAGGAAGGAGAGGACTGGGACATAGTCAGCCAGGGGAGGGAGATTTTGGGGAGCAGGAAGATTGTGAAGTAAGAATGGCCTGCCATACATAAGTTCAAAAGGACTTAAGAAAGTAGGAGCCCGGGGGAGTGCCCTGAGCTTGGCCAAGGCTAAGGGCAAAAGTTGAGGCCAAGGTTGGTGTAGTTCTAAAGTGAGTTTTGTAAGGTGTGTCTTTATGAGGCCATTTGCCTTTTCTACTTTTCCTGAAGATTGTGGATGGTATGGGGTGTGTAGGTGCCAGGTGATATGTAAGCTTGAGGATAGCTGTTGAGTGATCCGAGAAATGAAGGTGGGACCATTATCTGACTGAATACTCTGAGGTAGACCAAACCTTGGAATGATTTCTTGTAATATGACTTTGGTAACTACATCAGCAGTTTCCCTGGTTGTGGGAAAGGCTTCTATCCATCCTGAAAAGGTGCAAACAAAAGTGAGAAGATATTTGAGAGTCTTGTGGCGGGGCATGTGTGTAAAATCTATCTGCCAGTCCTGACCAGGGGTGTGTCCCCGAAATTGATGGGTAGGAAAGGAAGGGGGTGCCATGTGTCCCTGAGGAGAGGTTCTGGCACAGAGATCACAGGTGTGAGTTGTTTTAAGAATGATGGCTTTTAGAGAAGGGTGTGTGACTATTGGGGCCAAAATTTTGTATAGGGCCTGAGATCCTATATGAAAACAGTTGTGTAAGTCAGTGATGATGTCTGAGGCCTGTTGATGTGGGAGAACAAGTTTAGATCCCTGAAAAATCCATCCCTGAGTGTTTTGTGTGTAACCTGGTTTATGAAGTAGTTGTAGCTGTTCTGGTGAATATTGGGCTGAGGTAGACTGCTTGGGACTAATGGGAGGAGATGAGAAGGGCAGGGCCCTTGTGCAGCTAACTTGGCTTGTGAATCTGCAAAGGCATTGCCTTGAGCAATAGGATCTGTAGAGCTTTGGCGTCCTCTGCAATGGATGACTGCTGCCTGCTTTGGAAGTTGGGCTGCCTCTAGAAGCTTAAGGATAAGGGGGGCATTAATAATGGGGGTTCCTTGAGTGGAAATAAAACCCCGTTCTTGCCAGATAGAGGCATGAGAGTGTAAGGTGCTAAATGTATACTTTGAGTCAGTGTATATATTTATAATCTTGTCTTTTGCTAGTGTAAGGGCCCTTGTAAGGGCAATAAGCTCTGCCCTCTGGGAAGAGGTCCCAGGTGGCAGTGAATTTGCCTCTATAACTTTTGACTGGTTAACTATTGCGTATCCTGCCTTCTTTTGGTTGTCTGTGCTTGTTGAACTGCCATCTATGAACTATGTGTCAAAGGCCAGGGAGAGAGGTGTGCTACTGATGTGCGGGAAAGAAGTGGTAGTCATCTGTAAAACTCTATACAGTCACGGTGAGGATGGCCTTCTGAGGTGGGAAGTAAGGTCGCTATATTTAGAGGACCACTAGTTGCAATAGAGATGCAAGGGTCTTGAGAGAGAGCTAAGTGTACCTGTTGAAGGCGAGAAGGGGTCATTAGGGCAGGAGCACCTTATGTGAGATAGGTCACGTAGGTGATGAGGTGAGTGTACTGTAATAGATTGCCCTAATGTAAACTTCTTAGCTTCCTGTGTCAGGAGGGCTGCAGCTGCAAGAGCTCGGAGACAAGGAGCCCATCCTTTTACTGTGTGATCTAACTGTTTAGATAAGTAAGCTACTGCTTGAAAAGAAGGTCCCTTTTTGTGTCCTAGTACACCTATAGCGTTGTGGCCCTGACAAGTAGTGTGTAGGATGAAAGGTTGGGTGGGATCAGGAAGGGTAAGAGCCGGAGCTTTTAGGAGAGCCTCTTTTAGTTTTTGAAAGGAGGCATGTATGGGCCTAGTAGGGTCCAGGGGTTCTGATAAGGAACCCTTAGCAGCCTTGTAGAGAGGTTGAGCTAGGGCTGCAAAATTAGGAATCCAAAGACGAAAAAAATTAGCTAAACCCAGGAAAGATGTAACCTGCCGTTTAGTTGTGGGCACCTGGAGATCACGAAGAATTGCCTTACGATCTGAGGTGATGGAGCGAGTGGTGGGGGTGAGAGCAAGACCTAGGTATTTGACTTTTGGGGAGGCTATCTGGGCTTTGGTGGTAGACACCCTGTATCCACGGCTAGCAAGGAAATTAAGAAGACTGGCTGAGTGGCGTATGGCTAACATATGGGATGGAGAGCATAATAGGAGGTCGTCTATGTATTGGAGCAGAACACTAGGTTTGAGATTGAGTTCTGTGAGGTCAGTAGCAAGAGCCTGACTAAAGAAGTGGGGACTATCCCTGAACCCCTGGGGGAGTACTGTCCAAGTAAGTTGCTGAGACCTGAGAGTGTCTGGGTCAGTCCATGTAAACGCAAAGAGGTTCTGGCAATCAGGGTGTAGGGGGATGGTGAAGAAGGCATCTTTAAGATCTATAACTGTAAAGTGAGTGGTGGAGGAAGGGATATGAGAGAGCATGGTATAAGGATTTGGCACCACTGGGTAAGTTGGGGTAACAGCACTGTTAATTACCCTAAGGTCCTGTACCAGGTGATAGGACCCATCAGCCTTGAGCACTGGGAGAATGGGAGTATTGTGGGGTGAATGGGTAGGTTTAAGAAATCCATTGTCTAAAAGCCGCTTAATGATGGGTTTAAGCCCCCTTAAATGTTGGGGGGCTATGGGGTATTGGGGAACGCAGGGAAAAATTGAGGGATCCTTGAGACGGATTAAAACAGGCGTGGCATGTGTAGCCAGAGTGGGATTAGATGTGTCCCAGACTGTGGGGTCAACCAAAGAAGGAGGAAGAGGGGGGAATGGCTTTGTGACGCATTGTGAGGCAGTTTGGAGGATTAGAGCTGTGGGGAGAGAGAAAGTGAAGGAAAAATTAAGCTTCTGAAGGAGGTCTCTACCCAACAGGGCCGTGGGACATGTTGGGATTACGAGGAAGCTATGGGTAAAGAAAAGGGTCTGGAATCTGCATGGGATAGGCACAGTCTGTAAAGGTTGATTTGGCTGGCCATCAACGCCCACAACAGAGATCTGAGACTTAGTACAATGTCCTGAAAATTCAGGAAGCACACTATAGGTGGCCCCCATGTCTACAAGCAGAGATATTATTTTGCCTGAGACCTCTAATGAGACTCGGGACTCCGTCAAGGTGACTGGAGTGGGGGCCATGAGCCCCGAGCCCCATCATTCTTCTGTAGCAAGTCCGAGCAGGTCAGTCAGCGACGAATCTGGCATTGATGAAGCCTCCTGTGAGAGCAAGGGATTAGAGGATGGCCTAGTCGCTCGCTGGCGCCTAGGACAATCGCTCTTCCAATGCCCTTCATCTTTGAAGATTGGGCAGGGCCCAGGAGGAGTGCCAGGGTTGGGGCAGTCTCGTGCCCAGTGTCCTTGCTTGTTGCATTTGAAGCATGGTCTGAACGGGGCTTGGGCAGCCACACCTTGTTGTGGATTGTTTGTTTTGGGAGCCCCGAGTGCCACTGCTAAGAGGTCAGACTGATATTTAGCAAGCCTTAATTTTTGAGCTTGCTTTTCCTCTTTTTGAAGCTTGTCTCTGTTGTTGAAGACACGGAAGGCCAATTTAAGTAGATCTCCTTGTGGAGTCTGAGGGCCTTGTTCAACCTTTTGTAGTTTTGCACGAATATCAGGGGCAGACTGTGAAATAAAATAGGAATTAACTACAATCATCCCTTCATGAGAGTCTGGGTCTACATTGGTATATTTAATTAAGGTTTCCCGAAGCCGATTTAGAAACACAGCCGGGTTTTCATTAGCCTCTTGGACCTGTTCTAAAAGCTTGTTATAATTAGTATGTTTGTGAGCAATCTTATTAAGGCCCACAATCAGACACTCTATCATCTTATGTAATTTTCTTGAGCCTTGACCATTTTGATAGTTCCAGTTAGGGTCTTGGTCAGGCACAGCTACAGGGCCAGGGTCATTCTCAATCGTATTTGTCCTGTGTCTTCGGTCCGCCTCCTCGCGAGCTGCTTGCCACAGCTGGTTCCGTTCTTGTGAGCTAAGGGTAGTATTTAAAATCACATAAACATCTTTAAAATGTAAATCATAGCAATTGGTAATAAATTCAAATTGTCTGATATAATTTTGTGGGTCTACAGAAAAGCTGCCCAATTTATGGGTAATCTGAGACAAATCAGAAAGAGAAAATGGCACATGAATATTTACAAGGCCTTCGGGGCCAGCTTGCTCTCGAAGTGGCAGCAGAGCTTGAGGAGAGGGACGCAGAGGAGAGTGCCACTGAGCAGCTATCCGCCCAGTAGACGTGTGAGCAGTTATCTGAAGAGCGGCTATAGAGCGGCTGCTGCTTACCCTCTGAGGAGGAAGTACAGGCAGTGGACATGGCATTGTGTGGCTCAAAAGAAGCACGACAGGGCGGCCGTTGATGTTTACAAGGGGAGCCACTAGAGGGCGCCCGTTGATCGTGAGACCAGAAAGAACAAGGTTGCCCCCTGTTGTCATGGTAACCAAATGAACATGGCTGGCATGGCATGTGACCCCTCTGAGCATGGTGGCAGCCCATCGCCATAACAACGATCTGAACCCAACGGCGCTCCCTCGTCACGCATTGCGTCTGAACTTCCGGAACATGGCGGCGCCCCATCACTACGGCAACCAAATGAACCCAGCGGCGTTCCGTCGCCATGCTGCTCGCCTGAGCTTCCGGAACATGGCGGCGCCCCGTCACTATCGCAACTAAGGAAACTGGGCGGTGCTCCATGCCCACATGACCTGCCTGAACTTCCGGAACATGGCGGCGCCCTGTTACTGGCATAGCTGCCCGAGCACGGCGGGCATGGCGGCTGTCGGCGCAAGCCAAAAAGATCACGCTGTGTGCCAGCGGGGCACAATGAACGTGACCTAGTGTGGTACGCAGGCGGTGAAAAGGTATCAGAAGGCGGAGCAGAGCCGCCAGGAGGAGCCTGCATCGCGGAAGGGGGAGGGGAGGAGGATCGTAACTGTGACACATGGTGACCCGCACAACTGAGGGAACTGGGCACAGGGGTTTGGCCAGCGAGGGGTAATGGGACAGAACGAGCTGTGTAAGCGGGTGGCAGTGACCTGAAGACCGGTGGTACGTCCTCAAGCGAATCTGGAGGGCAGGATGGAACAGTTTGAGCCACAGTATCGGTGGCCAAAAGGATCTCAGCGGGAGCACAAGATCTAATGAGGGATTGGCGCATCCTCAGAACCAAAAATGCCTCTATGTATTGGAGTTCCATGACTCTATCGCTGGCCTTACAGAAATCATAGAGCGTTTGCAGAATTGAAACATCGAACGTCCCTTCTGGAGGCCAGCGTTTGCCAGGGAGTGGGTAGGTAGGCCAAACTTCCTGGCAGTAAAAAGTTAATAATTTAGTTTTTATGGTATTTTTAATTTTTAAAGTACGTAAATTGGAGATTAAACATTGTAGAGGCGTTTTTTGGGATGTAGGAAGGAAATTACCCATCGGTGAATAGGGCGGGCAAAATCCGGTGGCACAAAGGAAAAGCTATCAGTAACCCGTAGCGCCACGCAGCGAGGCAAATGCAAACGGGGGATAGACCAGTTGACTGGGTCCGGGCCCAGCGATAAGAGTCTTGTGGAGCGTGCTCACCTTAAATCAATCGGGGTTGCGGTGAGTGGAGACAGCTGGCAGGAGATGGAACGCGTCCTGGCAGGAGGAGCGCAGAGTTAAGCCGTGATGGTTTTGGTTTGTAGGAGGAACGTAGAGTCAAGCCGTGATGGTTTTGGTTTGTAGGAGGAACGTAGAGTCAAGCCGTGATGGTTTTGGTTTGTAGGAGGAACGTAGAGTCAAGCCGTGATGGTTTCGGTTCGTGAATCAGCAAGGGGCCCAACTGGGCGCGTGTCCCAAGTGAGTCACCCGCCGATCGAGTCACAGGGCACCAAATGATAGGTCTGTCTTCAAAGGATAAAAGATGCTTCCAAAAGTTGAGGAGTATAAGACAAAAGAGGCCTTTATTCCGGGAACACGGGAAAGGAGACCGGCGTACTGGCCACTGGAATCTGGAGGTCTCTCTCGGACACGTGGCGTGGGGGACTCTAAATAGCCTAAGCTTAGGGCAGTGCCCCAAAGGCCATTAGAGATGCACAGGTATCTCATTGGCGCACAGGTCCTTAAGGATGGGGATATAGGATTACAATCAAATCCATAGGGGGCAGGGTGGGGGAGGAGTTTAGCTGCAGCCTTTTCTGGTTACAGTGTTCAGTTTGAGCCAGCAACTCTTTCAATGGTCAAACACCAATTATTGTTTCAAGGCACTAGGAGGATTCAAGACAGGCTGGAAAGGAGAGGCCCAGGGAACCCCAGGTTCTCAGGCTGGAACCAGACGGCATCACCTTAAACTGCTGTGAGACCCTGAAGAGACGCTGGCCTGCCCACATGGGATTAAGGGGCTGCATCTGCACCCAGCCTCCTCCCAGAGCACCCAGGGGCAGTAACCACAGGGTTGTCATCAGATGCATCAAGACACTGAACCAAAAGAAAAGGTCAACAGCAAACCACAGATGAGCCCCACACTGGGACTGTCAATGTAAACTCTGCAGACAGGATAATATGTTCAGAAAAGAAACAAAACACAAAGTATCCGTTGTCAATGGAGAATTGGCATTGTTTTAAAGGGTCGATTACAGATTCCAAAACTGAAAAGTGCGGCTTTAGTGGAAGTTTAGTGGACAGGCAGACACAATGGAAGAGAAGACCTGGAAGGTGGTTGGGCAGAAAATGTTCAGCTACAGCACAGAAAGAAAGAAATTCAGAAAGATGCATGCAGTGAAGGGTCAGAGCGTACCTGAGCACTAGAAAGGGAAGGAAGAAATAACACGGCAGATGAACATTTCAGGAAGACCCAAGCATTTTCTGTATCACATGAGAAAGCAGAAGTGTTGAGACGCTAAGAAAAGACAGAGAAAACCACACTTCTTTGCATCCGTGATAAAACTTTTTAAAAACCAAAGACAAAGAGAAACCCACTAAAGCAGAGAAGAACATGCAGCCTTGTCAAAAGAGTCAACCGCGAAGACTTCCTGCGGTCCCTCCTGCAGGACCCGCCGCGTGCAATCTACAGCCAAAGGGAGACGATGGGAGCTACTGCAGCCCAAGACCCCGAGCGTCACTGCAGAACTGAGAAGAAGCCAGGTGGGCACTGCAGCGTCCCCTCCCCTGACCCCGCAGACCCCACAGAACCGGCAGCAGGACAGGACGAGACGAGGAGGACGCAGTACCGAGCTGCTGGACAGAAGAAGACACATCAGCGGCTGTTTCGGCATCAGGCCGAAGCACGTTCTAAAGAGCAAAGCCAAAGCTGACGCTGAGCAGGCACAGCGCCGGGCCATCTGCGGGCGCCAGGGAACGGTTACCCAGGCAGCTCCCACCCGCAGGGCCACTGCAGCCCCGATGTCCAGCATGCTTCAAGAAGCAAGACAAAAGGGTTTTGAGATTTCTCACAATCAAAAAGCACGCTTGAAGAGAGAGAGAGAGAGAGAGAGAGAGAGAGAGAGAGAGAGCGAGAGAGCGCTGTTTACCCTGATTTAAGTACACACGGGTCAAAACGTTACATGGCTCCCCATTAATGTGTGCAATTTATATTTTTATGTGTCAGAGTGAATTTAAAAAAGAAAAAGAAACCTAATGCTGATGACCAAAATTAGGTGGTGGAAAAGAAAAACAGGGCAGCAAGTCAGAAGTAAGGAAAAAATACAAGCGAAATAAAATAAACACTAAACAAGTAAAATAAACACATTTATCTAAATCCTCTGCCTCCACGGTCAAAAAACAAACAGATCAAAGAAGCCCAGTAGAAAACATGGATAAAGGATATTAACAGAGTTCGCGTAAAAGAAACACAGATGGGTTCTAAACCTAGGAAAGACGTGTGACCTCATTCAGTGTGAGGGATGAAAATCAAAACTACCCCAGGAGCTCTAGGGCATTTGGTTTTGCCAAATGCCAAAAATAATACAGAATATGCCTACATTTCACTGTAGGTAAATGTTGAAGAACAATAAACAAATATTGAATTCTACCTACTAAGATACATATTGAAGTGCTTTTAAGTAAACTGATTGGTGTCTGACTTTGAAATGTATTTTAAAAAAAAAATAAGCCAGGTGCAATGGGGCACACCTCTAATCCCGGCACTCTGGGAGGCTGAGGCAGGAGTATCAAAAATTCAAGCCCAGCCTGGAATTTAGGAATTTAGGAATTTAGGAACCTAGTGAGACCCTATCTAAGAGTAACATATAAGCAATAAATAAATAAACAAACGGTTAGGATGTAGCACAATGTGAGGTCCTAGGTTCAATCTCCAGTACCTCGGGGAAAAAATAAGGGTGAATAAATGAATAAAAATGGAAGATAGTAAAATATTAACAAGTGTCAGCTCAGTGACGGATATGTGTGTCCTGCTGTCTGTAGCATTTTCTCAGCTTTTCTGTAGATAGGACTCTGTTCAAATAAAATGTGAAGAAAACACTCTAGAAAACGTTCTCTCTCAAATTGGCAAAAATAAAAAAGCCAGACAACTGGCTGTAGGCCAGCAGCCCCTGCCAGCCTTCACCAGTAGACAGCAGCTCGCGGGGGCGGGTGACTTCTAAGAAGGTTAACAGAATGTAGCCCTAGCCGTTCAATGGACGTGGCCCTCCCGTGGAACCGCTCTTCTGTAAACAAGGCCCACACGAGAGGGCCAGGGCTGAACGAGCTGCAGGCACCACGTCTCATACCTTTCTCATCGCTAAGACAAATGCTCGACACCGAGTTAAAGGAGGAAAGGTTGATCCTAGCTCACAGTCTGCAGAGCTTTGAGTCCGTAGCTGGCTGGCTCCAAGGTAGGGTGCGGGCAGAGGAGAAGCAGCCCAAGGTGAAGCAGGCGGGAAGGAGGCGGTGGGCGGCAGCAGCAGCAGCAGCACCCTGCTTCTCTCTGTCCCCTTCTAGCCCATCCAAACTACGAGCCTACTGACTGGCCGCACCCACACCCGGGGTGGGGAGGGGCTTCGTGCTGTCCCCACCCAGAACTGCTAAATCCAATCTGTGGACTAATAGACTGCCGCACAACCTAGCTCCAGCCAGCTCCAAAAGCCCACCTGTGAAAGCATGAAGCTTTGGGGGACACCTGGATATAAGCCATAACGGGACCCAAAGTGGTCGAATTTACACTGATGGTGGTTGCCAGGGGATGGGGTGGGGAGAATGGAAGCGTAGTGGTTAATCACAGAGTTGTGTGTGCCAGCCGAAAAGTCCCAGAGACAGATGAGCAGTAAAGATGTGCCTAATACCACTGGAATCGCACACTTAGGGAGGTAAAGAAGTAAATGTTATGTTGCATGTACTTTGCTACAATCTCTCTATATTTAAAAAGAAAGAAAGAAGAGCCAGCATCGGTGACAGAGCTGCCACTCCCACCGGCCCAAGAAGCACAGCCAGGATCGCAGGAAGTCACAGATCCTGTTTCAGCTCTGCTGGCCGGCCGCGCCAGCCCCGGGAAGGCTGCACTGCGTCCACTGGCTTCTGCTGTGATGTCCGGCCACCCTCCCCTCCTCCCACAGCCGCCCGAGCCGAGGTCCTTATGAAGTGGTGACAGCTCGTTGCAGGTTGGTGTCCCCGGGAGTGAATGAGGCAGAGTGCAGTCCGAGGGTGACATGCAGTGCCTGTGGCTGCAGGTGTGTCGGGCCCAGGTGGTCCAGTGTCTGCTCGGGGACCCTAGCAAAGCTTGGATAGGGCAGTCCCCATTCTGCCTTCCACCAGGGCCCCAGGAGATGGGATCTGGGTCTGGGTCTGGGTCATTTCCTTGCTTGGAGGTGCAGCTTCCACCTTTATGCACATGTGGCCCAGTGCTTCCTGGGCTGTCGGGAGGTCTCCACAGACTCCACAAGGATGGGGTGGCTGTGTGGGGACCGTCCCTGTCTCCAAGGACCTGTGGCTGGATCTCGGCAGGCAGGTTGGACTGCACTGCCCCCTCCCCCAGGAAGCCAAGCCACTGAGTCCCCCAGGGTGAATGTCAGCCAGTGGATGACAGCGGTAGGAGTGGGTGGGTGGGGCTGCCCATGGTCCCCCCACCTCCCCTCAGCGCTCCAGTGAGGCTCAGGAGGGAAGGGGCTGCAGCCACTCAGTCCCAGCCCTCCTGGACAGTGTTCCCTCAGTCCACCCGCATGCTGGCCTCAGCCCTGGGATCCACCTACACATGCGTGGGACTGGGAAGCCCAGCTGGGCACAGCACGGCCTTGGCCTCCACCTTGAGGGAAGGCCGCACTTCTGGGCTCCCATTATGCCTGCCTCTGCTGCCCCGTTCTCCTGCGAGCCCAGGCTGTGGGCTGTACCTGTGGGTTCCGGGAGGGAAGCCCTATCACCCCACGGAGTAGAAGTGGCCGTGACGCCGTCTGCTACTGTGGCTCCCCCAGGAGTGGAAGATGGTACCCGGCCAGCCCGAACCCGAGGAGAAGCCCACAGCTGCTGCCGCACGATGGAGGAACCCACGCCTGAGCCCGCCTACGTCGACGTGGACAAGGGCCTGACGCTGGCCTGCTTCGTCTTCCTCTGCCTCTTCCTGGTCGTGATGATCATCCGCTGTGCCAAGGTCATCATGGACCCCTACAGCGCCATCCCCACGTCCACCTGGGAGGAGCAGCACCTGGACGACTGAGGCTGCGAGGGGGTGGATGGGGACCGAGGCCCTGGCACCCCCGCCTCCACCTCCAGCTTGCAGCACTGGAGGCTGGGGATGGCACAGGCTCGCCTCAGCACCTCCGGCTGTCACACGCCGCCGGGTGCCCTGGTGCTGGGGTGTGGGCTGGGGACAAGGGCACTGATCCCAGACTCGGCTGGCACCCTGGGACCTGGGGGATGGGCCCTGTGCCAGCTCCTGTGTGCCTCTGGGATCCCAGTCCAGACCGGCATCCATCACACGACAGTTGCCTGGCTCCCAGGAGCTCTGTCCTTAGAATGCTGCACAGCACATGGGCCCTGCAGACACCTCCTGTGGCTGTGCCACAGCCCAGAGACAGGAGTGGAGCAGAGGGGGACAGGGACAGGTCCCCTCTGAAAGCTAACAGAAGTTCACAGGACTCTTTGAAGCAGTATTTTTTAAAACCAACACACAGAAGGGAGATATTTTTCCTGTTTTAAGTGAATGCACATTTTAGAAGCTTGGGAAAATGCAGACAAACAGGAGAAAATAGCTCTTTAATCCCACCTCCCAGAATCTGCCCATTTTGATATATTTCTGCAGCCTTTTCTACAGGTATTTTTTAGCCAAATTTATGTGGTGTGTAGGGACAGCAGACTCCGGGGCGGGACTCCTGGGGCCTCCTGACTACACGAGGCTGCTCCTCCCAGAAAACCACTGTACCCCGAAACCCTGGGGCACAAGGTCTGAGTGGAGACCTGGGCTCTGTTGGCCCTGGGTGCTCAGAGGAGCACAGCCTTGAGCATCACCTCTGTCCCCCACTGTAGGGTGGGGAGGGGAAGCCTCACTGCGTTTTTGTTTTGGGGGTTTGGGGTGCATTTTCCTTAGAAGACTGAAAGTGCAGGAGGAGGGCTTTACCTGTCGATGTAGGGAGAGGAACATGTCTCCTTCTCTTCCCTCACCCCACCGTGACCCTGCAGCAGGAGTTCTGTTCTAGACTAGCACCCTGCTCCTGTGCCCCAACTCCTCTGTCTTCTTGTGTGACCCCCAAATAGGTCCGCTTCCGGTGAAACGGGGAAGGAGCATCTACCTCAGCAGTGGCTGTGGCATGACATGAGACTCCCTGGCAGGCGCGAGGGTCCTGGCTGGCTCCGCCTTCCTGGAGAAGCTGGGTCCCCTCTCCTGTGGATGGATCCTAGCCAGGACCCCTGGGCAGAGGACACTCCCAGGGCCTGACCTCGAGGGAGGTGGGTGCATTGTCCTCCAATGCAGTGTGAAGCCAGACCGCCTGCGTCCCTCCCTCCAAGCTGCGTCCTCCTGAGGCGTGGCCTGTGTCTCCTCTGGGGCGATGGGGACCTCGGCCTTCTCTTGTCTGCTCCTTTGCCATGGTCCCCAGGCCCCCAGGCCACTCAGGAAATGAGTTTCCAAAGCATGTCACCTCCAGGTAAGCCCTGAGAACAGACAAGGCCACCAGTGTGCAGGCGGCTCCCAGCTTCTGGGTGTCCCCTTCCCACTGTGAGGATACAGAGGGACAGTGCGGAGACAGTGGCCGTGACACCGGCAGGGCTGGGTCTGAAGCAGATCCCTGGCATCGTCTGCAGCCCGGCAGCTGCCCCTGGAACCTAACTCAGGGATGCTGGGAGCCTCTCCAGGCAGCTCATGCAGGGTCCTAGGAGCCCTGGAGTGTGAGCAGGGTTCCCCAGGGCTGGAGCTGCCCTCTGGGACCCTGGGAACTTGCAGAACCCAGAATCCTGCCCACCCCAATCTACAGGACCGGACCTCCAGTCTCAAGCACACTCACAGCGGGCTCTCCTTTGGTGCCAGGAGGGAACAGTAAACTTGAGAAAGGACAGGAACTGTAAGAGTCTCTCCCAAGCCTGGCCCGAAGCTGACTGGCGGTCTCCCCCGCCTCCACGCGCAGGCTGGATTCTTCAGATGCTGTCAGCTGTCGGCTTCACGTCAGGCTGTCGCACCACAGCACAGCTTGTTTCTGCATTGCTGCCGAGCTTCATACTTACTATGGTTCCCCCAAAATAAGACCTAGCTGGAAAAAGTCAGCCTGGAGCACTAGAGAAAAGCCAGCCCTCATCAGCCGACCTGGCCTCTCCCTTACAGCCACCAAGCAAGAGCACAGTGAGGGTGTGGGCCGGCAGTTCTGACTGCTGATTTTCGAGGGTGGTTGGTATTTTCTGGCTCGATCTTACTTTGAGGGAGAGGGTAGCATTCTCATGGGACCCAAAAATGTGGCACCTAATGTGCACGCAATCCTGTAGAGCCCCCGAATCGAACACGTCAGTCACTTCCATTTTTCCTCTCATCTCCCTCACAGGGAGGCGGGCCCCAGTGCTTGCTCTCCGCACACCCCTGAGGCCTCCATGCCAGGACCTGCACCGTCAGGTCTGAGGCCGCCCACGCAGAGGGAGAGACAGCAGAAGTACATGCTGCCACGGCGCTGTCTGCTGTTAAGGGGGAACACAGTGGTCTTGAGTGCCTTCAGCAGTTCGAATGTCCCCAGACGCCAGAGATTAACTCAACTCCAGATGCCAAGTGCAGAGTTCCCCAAGCCCACCCTGTCCAGGGGGTGGCTGTGCTCCTTGGACTGGCTATTGAGGACCCATCCTGACTTGTGACCATGGCCACCTGCAGTGCCCCTGGTAGCCCTGTCACAGAGAGGTGCTACCCGGAGTCCTCAGAGGGCATCCCCACGCCTGCTGCTCTGCCCAGCCATAGCCAAAGTTGGGGTGCTAACCAGAGTGGTGGGGGCAACCCTGTCCCTGATGGTCATCAGTCGAGGCCCCTCCCGGCAGGGCCCTCCCTGGTCCCACCCTCGAGGGAAAGCAGGGTTGGAGAGCCCTGAAGGGGAGACCTTCAGGAAGCTGGCCAAGGTTAAAGGCAGGGGGGCAGCTCCCCAAGGATGGTCCCAGAGTGAGGCTGTGGGGCAGCAGGACTTGGGTAGGGTTAGGGTGGTGGGGGAGGAGGCCAGGCCCAGGCAGAGGTCACTACACCTTCTGGAGCAGAGTGGGGGAGGTCTCCCTCCTCCTGTCCTGGCCCCTGGCCTGGTCATTCAGTGCCCAAACCAGCAGAAACCACCTCTCAGCATGTATGAGCTGTGTTCTGATTTGGAGAAAGGTGACCCCGAGGTCAGGGACCTCTGAGGTCCATCAGCCGCCACAATGTACGGGGGATGTCATGTTTGTCCCACTCCCTGGAACTCAAATCAATGTGACCACGCTAAGGTGACAGAGACAGCGAATGTGAGACTGGCCACCAAGTCATCCCACATCTTCCCCTTGGGAGCCAGGCATCGCCCTCTACCACCGCCACAGTGCAGGGAGAGCCTTGCTAGCCCTGGGCGCTGGCGAGTCACCCTGACAGTACGGTGTGCTCCAGGGCTGCCTGCAGGCTCAGTGTGAGGACCCCAGCTGGCCAGGCCAGAACCAGCTTCAGATTTAACAGGAAGCATTTCTCCTTGGTCCCTGAGAATTTCCGAGCCCGACGAGCCTACAGTTTTAGGATGGAGCCCAAAATCCCTGAGTGGACTGCTGCGTGCGACAGCCGGGCAGTCACAGACGCGGCTTCCTGCAGGTCGTGCAGGGGCAGGAGCCCTCGGCCGCCACAGGCAGGGATGGAAATCAGAGCGGCCACCGTGGAGAGCATCAGGCCATGAAGAAACTAAAGTGGAAGGCAACGCTGCCTGGGGTGTGTCCAGGGGAAGTGGGAGACATCGCAAGGGCCAGGAGAGCAGCTTCTGCGCGCCACTCCGCTGGCAGTGCAGGCAGATATGGGGACCCAGGACGGCCTGGACCTGGAGCTCGTTGGGCTGTGTGATGTCGGCCAGACGGAAAGACAAGTACCGCGTGAGCTCACTCGTACGTGGAGCCTCCTGGACACTGGAGTGGCTCCGTGCTTCCCCAGCCAGCTGGAGCAGGGCAGGGGCCCAGGGTCCAGGTGCTGTGAGATGGGAGGAGGGGGCAGGGGCACCGAGGGCACTGGCCAGATCCAGGGGAGCCAGAAGAGAAGATCTGGGATGTCTTCACCTCCAAGAAGAGACCGTGTTTGAGATAGCTACGTCCCCCAGGTTTAAACATTACCCATGTAAACCTATCCACACAGCATGGGGTACCGGAAGGGGGATGTACAACTTTGTGTCCATTTGAAAAATAAGGAACTAAAATAAATGATATGAGAAGGTCAACAGTGCCTTCTGCAGGCCAGGCCTGGAACAGCCCTGCTGGGCCCTGCATTTGGCCGGTCACGGGCAGTGAGCACAGCGGAGGTGTGGGGTGAGCCCTGCAACAGCTGTGGGGCAACTGAGGGGTGCGCTTGGTTTGAAGCAACCCCATGTTCCTGCACTGGAAGTCTGGCCCCCAAGTAGGGTGAGGAGGAGGGTGAGGTGCGACAGGCAGTTGGGCATGGGGTGTCACTCTAGGGGCTTGGCCCATTCCTGCCCACGCCCACCCTGTACCTCCAGCTCTCACAGGCAGCCAGAGGGCACCCACAGATGGAGGTGGCCATGGCCTCTGGTTTCCCACCTCCACGTCCCCAGCCAGAAAAACCACAGCCCAGCACGTGGCCTTTGCTCTGACACCACAGCAGGGACCGAGCAGCGCAGGGACCGAGCAGCTCAGGGCACCTCGGGGTGGGCAGGCTGCTAAGTCAGTCCCCAGGGGACGGTCCCCAGACCACACAGGGCCATTAACCTGCCACCCACCCTGGGGATGGAGCCACCCTGGGCCCTTGGCCTCGGTCCAAGCCCTGGCAAGCTGCAAGCCCCGCAGCGGTGGGAGTGCTGCCCCCAGGGGAAG
Organism: Cavia porcellus; assembly: GCF_034190915.1. Classification (NCBI taxonomy): domain Eukaryota; kingdom Metazoa; phylum Chordata; class Mammalia; order Rodentia; family Caviidae; genus Cavia; species Cavia porcellus. Next base: position 1,655,931 of record NW_026947489.1, on the reverse strand, counting down.
CCATGCCCCTGTCTGTCTTACTGCTGCTGGTGCCACGGCAACCAAACCGTCTCTGGACTGCCCCCTGCCCAGGCTCACCATGCCTCATGGCCTCTCGTCCTCTCTCACAGTTGGCCAGCACTAGACCCTGATGCTAGGAACAGCCCAGACCCCCATGCGTTCTGCAGAGACCCCACTAGCATGGGGTCTTCCGAGCTATGGGCCCATGTGGCACGGAGCCGCTCCTGTCCTGGGCCTGTTCAGAACCAGCAGCCCGACCCACCCGGGAGACATATCCAGCTCTCACTCTGTTTCCTCCACGGGGTCAAGGAGAGGCCACAAGCCTCTGGCCCAGGGCAGAACCAGCGCATGGGCCTGGGCCATCCTGGGCCCCGCTACCACCACCTCATCACACACCCGAAGCTCACGAGGTCTGTGGGCTGTCAGGATGGCAGGGCCCCTGCGCCATGACAGGGAGTGGGTGCACATCGCTGTGCTCCAGTGTGAGGGCCACGCGTGAGCTCCATCGGGTACACTGACAGCAGCAGCAGGAATGATTTTCTAGTACAGTGTTCTCAAATGTTGGCAAGCAATGCTATTCGAATAACTGCTGGGCTCAGTCTAGCATTTTAAATTCAGATCAACCCTTTGTTCTCTTCCTGCTGGCCTGGAATGTGGAGTTCCAGCAGTCACTTTTTACCAGGAGGTGACCCTGGGGTCACCCATGCAGAGGACCGCAGAGCAGAGCTGTGAGCTGCCCTGCAGCTGAGCTCCGATGGCTGCTGGATGAGAGAAATGCACCCTCCTCCCAGGGCTTTCCCTCACCGGCCCCTCTGTCTCCATCCAGCCAGCCCCCTTCTCCTCAGCTCTCTGGCCATGCTGCCAACAAGCCCCACACACCGCAACCCTAGCGGCATCATCACCCCGCTCTCCTTGTCTGTCCCCGACCCCTGCTGGCAGGCCCCAGAATAGTGGGCCCCAGAATCACATGAGCCATCTGTTAAAGTAGGTATCCACGTGCACACACACATGCACAAATGAGCACATATGACACACGTGTGTGCACACACACACTCACACACACAAGCCCTGGCCAAGGAAGCGGCACAGCTGCCCTGCCAGCCCGGGGCCTTGCTGGTTTGCAGCGCGCAGCCTCAGAGCACGGGACACAGCACAGAGGCTTTATTCACCCCAGGGAACAGCAGGTGGCGGCCGCGGTGGGAGACCTGAGTCCTACACGTCCTCAGGCTGGCATGAGCGCGGGCAGTACCTTCCCAGTGCAAGGGCCGAAACCCACGCGGTAGCCATCTCCCTGGCAGTGCCCTGGAACAGAGGAGGAGGGAGTCAGCCACCACATGATGGACTCCTGTGACGGGGGCTCTCCAGGCGGGGGCACCCCCTGCGTTTGGGACCCAGAGGGACTGAGGGGCCAGAGGCCCTCCTGGGCACTCAGTCACTCTCCCCAGGAGTCTGGTTTTGGGTCTGACATCTCATGCAGAAAGCAGGGACTGAGCAGATGGCTGTCTGTCTGGCCTGTGGTCTCCTAGCTGGGCACGAGACATACCCAGAGCTGAGGTCCCCAGGGCTGGCCAGGGTCATGGGCAAGGACAGGAAAAGCTGTAGCACCCGCACCTGTGATGAAGACCTCATCCCCGTCCAGCAGGAAAGTCCTGGTCTGTCCCTGTCCCAGCTCTATGGGCTTTGTACCCTTCCAAGACAGCTCCAGCATGCAGCCGAAGCTCCCTGGATCCTTGGTGACACGGAAGGAAGCAGGGTCACTTGCATGGCACTGAGGGGTGGGGCCCACCCAGGTGGATGGTGCCCAGGGACACCTGGGCACCGGTGGGGGCCAGGCAGTCACAGAGGCTTGGATGCTGCCCCTTCCCCCTCCCACAAGGGTCCCGATGTCCAGGATGCTGAGTCCTGGCAGGGGTGTGGCCAGGACCCTCACCCTGCCAGGAGGGACCAGCATGCACACCTCACAGGGTCCTCTCTGCAACCGCTGTGCTGGACCAAGGATCACAGGGCCCAGGGACGCTGGGACAGGCCACAGTGGAGAGGCCACCCCACCCCAGGAGGGGCGGTGTGACACAGTGATGACATCACTGTGCCTCTAGCCCCTTGGGGACAGAACCCAGCCTCAGCCTCACTCAGCCCTTGTGGAGGGGAAGCCAACCTGAGGGTTGGTACCGGGCTCTCCACAGGGGCAGCCCTCCCTCTGCAGCCTGGACTCACCGGCCCGCTGATGGTCCCAGAAGCCAGGAGGTCGCCTGGCTGAAGGTTACAGCCATTGACAGAGTGGTGGGTGAGCTGCTGCAGCATGGTCCAGTACATGTGCTGGGACACGGGTGCAGGTGGGGACACAGCATTCAGGGCCACACTCCCGGCCCTTGCCCTGCCCCATTCTCCCAGGTTGCCTTGCAGGCTCCTGCAGAGCTGCCTGGGGCCTCCCCTCTATTCCCCTGCTCCAGCCCTGGGCTCAGTCCTCTGCTTCTGAGAGGCAGCCTTGGTGTCAGTGCTCACCTTGAAGTTGGACTTGCAGATGGTGGCTGCCTGGCTCATCCCTTCTCCTGTGGGCGAGAGAGGCCTCCCTGGTGAGGACCTGATTCCCGTGCTAGGTGACAATCTGAGGGGATGCGCCATTGCCTCAGTCCTTCAAATGACCTCACTTAGAATTTGTGAAACAGCAGACTCATAGCACTGAAGCCAGAGCCCTGGCCACCACAGCAGGCCAGGGCTATTACTATCCCATTGCATGGAGGACAAGCGAGCACACAGATGGATACACGGGCGGCATGCCCCTGCCATGCCACTGGGCCGGAGTGGGGTCCAATCTGGACGCCAGCATGGCCTGCAGGGCTGTCCTGATCACTGCGGTCCTGCCTACCATCCCAGCTCCCAGGGCTGGCCCAGGACAGGGCTGTGGCCCTAAGGGCTGAGCCAGAGCCCCCAAGGCAGCCTGGGCTTTCAGACAGGCACCTGACAGATTGGCTGTGTGCTCAAGTGAGGCGGGGAGAAGATGAGCTGTGATGGGGCAGACCCTGGATGGGGGTGCAGGTGTGGCCCCTGGCCCTGGCCTTCGGCCGGAACAGCGGGGAGCTCAGTAGCAGGGCAGGGTCCCCTGGGCCCTGTGTGGCTCCCTCAGCACAGGAAGCCCCTTTGAGAGCCACATGTCTTCGCCCCCTACGAGCTCAGGAGCAAGCAGGGAGCATCCCTGGGGCACACACTTGCCCACTGTGACCGGACACACCTGACTGCCCACCTGCCTGCTCCTACCTTTCAAGGCAACAGACAGGTTGATGTCGAACGTGTAGGGCTGGTCGTGGCAGAGATATGGCAGGGGCCTGGGGTCCTGGGGGGCAGAGCACAGCAGAGCGGTCACTGGTATGCTGAGCTTGCCAGGCAACCCCTAGCTGCACCAAATCCTAGGACAGAGGGCACATGTGGCAGGAGTGTCCGGACAGTGTCCTCGGCTAGGGTGGTCCTAGTGCCAGGCTCTGAGAAGGGCTGGGGGAGGGACACTGGCAGGAGGAAGGTCACACAGAGGTGTCCCAGAAGCCAGTGGAGCAGGGGTGGGGCAGGGGCCAGGAGGCAGGGATGGGGGCACAGCCTGGGTGGTGGAGGGCTGGGCTAGAGCCTCAGGAAGTCCCCAGTGGCATACAGCCACCAGGGGGCGGTGCACCAGCCAGATACTGCATTCGGTGCAAACGCGGTATCTTCCCAAGTATGGGAAGCAGTGGCTCACAGAGCATGTGTGAAGTCTGAACTGCTAGATGCATTTTTCATACTAAACAGTGGGGCCGGTGCAGCAGGAGGGTTTGCAGGGGGACACCTGGGGCCATGTCACCCAGGAGCTCTGTGCAGGCCTGGGGACGGCTCTGGCGGGGGACGAGGCAGGCCTCAGCACACATGCCCCACATAGGTCAGAGCGCAGCAAAGTTGCAGGCACAGCAGCAGCCTCGTGAGAGATAGCCTGGGCCAGTGGTGGGAGACCTAGGGCTGTGGAGGGCAGTCTGTGGGCAGTTGGGCCCCGAGATGGGAAGAACCTCTCTTGCCGACTGCATTCTAAAAGCAAAACTGCCCATCCTGCAGAACCAGACTCAAAGGACCACGCTGAGGGCAGGAGACTGTTTGCACAATGACTGCTGGGAGGTCGCTGTGGCCAGGACCCGTGGAGCTCCCTTACCTGCTCAGGGTTGGGCATGGTGAAGGGCTCGAGGGCGTCCATGGGCACCACCCACGGGGAGATGGTGGTGGCAAAACTCTTCCCGAGGAAAGGCCCCAGAGGCACGTACTCCCACTGCTGGATGTCCCGGGCTGGGGACAGGAGGGCTGGGCTCAGCATTGGCCCAGGAGCAGACCGTGGCCAGCCTCCTAGACCACCCAGTCCAGGGCAAGCGCACTGGGCACCATGGACAGGTCAGCAGACAAAAGCAAAGACACCGTGAAGGGCTGGGGTGGGCACTGTCCTCCCACAGGAGGCAAAGGGGGAGAAGCTTCACATCTCAGCTCAGCAATGCAGCGAGAGCTCTGTGTGCCTAGGTCTTCGTCTGGGAAGTGGGACCCCAACACTGTAAGCAACTTACAGGGCCCAGCGGGAGGCAGAGGTCATGTGGGGTGTGACCCCCACAGCCTGGTGCAACAGAAGGGCTCAACCAATCTCAGGGAGCCACGTCCCAGTTCAATCCCAGGGAAGCTGGGACTCGGAGCAAGGCTGTCACTGTCCCAAGGGCTCAGAGCCAGGGCTGGAACCCACAGCCACATCCCAGATCTGTGGCCTTCCCTGGCAGGGCCGGGGGCCTGGGCCCACAATTACCACTCCAGTCGTTCATAAGCACCACTCCGAAGATGTGTTCGTGGGCCTTGGAAATGAGGATGGGCTCTCCCAGCCGGTTCCCAGGGCCTACGAAGAAAGCCTGAGGGCGGGAAGCTGTCAGAGCCCTGCGCCCCAGAGCGAATGCTGGGCAGGGTGCCCGGACACAGGCTGCTGTGTCACCCGGCCCTGGGCTGCACTCAGTGCAGGGCACCCCAACATGCAAGGGAAGCTCGGGGCGGGGGTCCCCTTCCACAGCACGGTCAGCAAGGCTGTACGCAAGACTAAAGCCAGTTTTAGTTTTTAAACACTGCAAATTTGTACCAAGATGAAAAGAGAAAGGCCTGGGGCCCCGACGATGGGGATTCCAGCTCTTTCAAGTTCTCTGCCTCGCCTGTCCCATCAGCCGGGGGCCCACATGGGAGGGAGAGCTCCAGGGTGGCGGCACCTGCCAGCAGTGACTGGTGGGAGTGTCCACTCCTTCCCTCCTCTAGCCCAGCTCCGAAGAAGTCCCCAAGCAGGGTGACATCTAGATGCCAAGCTCAGTGTCTGAGAACCAGGTGCAGCCTTGCAAGGACTCGGCTCTGGGTCCCTCGGGCAGCCACAGTGCAGGCTGCTGAGGTCATATGAGTCCCTCATGTTAGTCATCACCTGAACACCGCACCAGGCACGCATGCCACAGAGCCTCTGGTCACAGCAGCTTGATGAGCTAACTAATTACTTACAGCCTCATTTAGATGCTTCCGGTCCCCTCAGCAGTGGGGATGGGACACGGGGAATCTGCTCTGGAGTCGCACCCCTGGCCCTCCTAAATTTTATTTTGAGACAAAGTTTCTCTAAATTGCCCAGGCTGGCCTTGAATTGCAACCACTCCTGCCTCAGCCTCCCGTGGCTACGATTACAAGTCTGTGCCTCGGTCTGAAGACTCCAGAGCCCTGGCTCTCCTGCCTGGATGAGGCTGCTCAGAGAGGTACACGTGTACTGCTCTGTGCTCCCTGGGCCCTCTGTGTGGGGATACTAGAAACTGCAGAATCACACGTCAGAAATACAGCACGCAACACACAACAGCCATGAGTTTGCAGACTGAGAGCTCAGACAGAAGACATGTGTGGCTTTGTTCGCCTTGGCTGCAGTGGTGCAGCAGGAGATTCAGCCGTCACTGTCTGGGTGCCAAGGCCCAGGAAGGCTCTGTGGAATTGCTGCAGGGGACACAGGTACACTGCAACAGACAGGTGCGTCCACAGGTGCAGAGCCTGTGACTATGGCGTCCGGACTGCACTCTGATGCTGGGAGGGGACACAGCTGCAGGGGCTGGGGGAGATGCACACACAAGCGACAGAGGCCCGGAGGCCGGTCGGCACCGCAGGGCTCACCATTTCTAGCTCCAAGTCCAGGCGCTTGCTGGGCCCGAACACGGGAGGCTTGGCTGGAACAAGGACAGAGAAAGGGGCTGCCGTGAGCATGGGTCTCAGATGCAGGCGGGCAGGGGGTGGGCACGGCTGGCTGGGCTTCCAGGTCACTCACAGTTATCAGGCCGCATCTGACCCATGGGCCTGCGGATCGGCGTGCCGGACACCACGATGGAGGAGGCGCGGCCGTGGTAGCCCACAGGTAAGCTCAACCTGGCGAAGGAAGAGGGGCTGCAAGGCATCAAGGCGGCTACATGGTACAAAGCAGACTATGGCAAGAAACCAGGTTCAAAACTCAGAAGCACGCACGGCTCTGAGATGCCGTGGGCTGCTGAGGTCAGCAGTGTGGAAAGGTGGCCCTGAAATCAATCTAAGCACAGGTTGCTGTGACCACAGAGCCCTGCTGCTCCCGAGCCCCCACCCACACCCTGCACAAAGGGCCCAGCAGCGGCAGAGGGTCAGGGAGGATGTCCCCTATCCAGACACTACATGGCAACTGTGACAGCGTGGGTTACAGCTGGGGAGCAACAGGGCCCATGGGAAGGAGACAGGCAAGAGCCTGGGGAAGCAGGGGCCGTCAGATCTGTGCTGCAGAGAGGTGGTGGCTCCCCAGAGTACGGTCACCTCCTCATCCCCTGAACACACAGAAGGGGCTTAGTGAACGTAACTGCTTTACGGTCTTGGGATGAGGAGATCCGGCTGGGGCCTACACCGTTATGGCAGACAGAAGAGGACACAGTGCAGAGGTGCAGCCCTAGGGACGTGCCCAGCGTGGACAGCCCACTGAGCCTTCACACGGGCACAGCACTACCCGAGCTGCATCTGGGGCTCTGTGAGGGCACGAGAGGGCAAATCTGTGCTGTCATAAGCCAACCAGCTCTGGGCCTTGGTCACAGCAGCCTGAGGATGCTAACATGGACCCACGCCTTACGGCGCCTGTGAGAGGAAATGGCAGACCGGCCAGAGATCCGCGGTACAGAGAAGAGGTGCTGCCAACAGAGAAAGCCTTCCTCAGCAAGACGCTAAAGTGAATGCCATAAAGAAAGAGAGTACGTGTTTCACTTTGTAAAAATGCAGAACTTCCACATCCAGAGAGACCACCAAGTAAAAAGACAACACACAAGCCGAGTGTCCTTTTTCCAGAATGTGTAGGATCTCGGGTGTTTCCAATTCCAATTTTTTCAGATACTGAAATATTTGCATGCACATAACAAGATAGCTTGGGAACAGGACCCAAGTATAAACACAAAATTCATTTGTTTCACATATACCACATATATCCCTGAAGATGTTGTAGAATATTTTTAATAACTGTGTGCAAGAAATTCAGCTTGTGTACCTTGAGCCACCAGAAAGCACCACTTATGACCTCATGTCAGCAGCTTAAAGCGTTTCAGATTGTGTAGCGTTTTGGATTTCCGATTTTCAGAGCGGGTGCTCGGCCCAGCGCAGGTGCACGTGTCTGCAGTGCTCTGCAGCAGACGGTTGGCCTATGTGACTTTCCACTCCTTCAAGCTGGTCAGAGCACAGCAGTGGTGGTGCTGTGTCAGCAGAGCGTGCAGGGACCCCTCTGCGGGGCCACAGGGAACCACCGGTAGTGGTGGTCCTGCCTCTGGAGAGGCAGCTGTGTGCATCCACTGACCCTTTCCTGCTGCTTTTACCTTGTTAAATGTCAGCCATTTCACTGTGTCTCATGTATCCTATCCAAAAATGTATTCTGTAAATGGCTGAAGTATAACCTGTTTACACCGAGAGACGTCAATGGCGGTAAAATAGTGTTAACTGAAAAAGTTAATCTGAAGAAATAAACCATGTGCACACGAGTGTGTCATGGTGGAACAGCTCGGAGGCCACACACCCAAGCACTGTGAAGACTTCCGGTGTGTGCGCGGGGAGCCCCCGTTTCTCTCCTTTTGCTTCCTTTACCAAATGTAGCTGTACACAGTTGTACAATGTGTCATAATTCAAACCTCAGAAGAACAACAGGAGCCCTTTACCTTGCTAGTTCAGCCACTCCCTGAGACCGGCAGTGCTGAGCTACTGCTCCACACTCACCTGCCCACACACAGACACCTGTGACCCATAAACCTGCCCACAAAATGTAAATGACGGCCGTACACGTGCATACATGGGAATGTGTGCAACTGTTTATGTGAGGCGGCTGAAATCCTCCCCTCTCCACACCCAGATCCTCATCCCTAGAGCTAACGACTTTCCATACCAGGCGAGAGGGATCGGGTTTGGGTTCCTAAATTTAAGAGGTTACCCCTGCTCTCCTGGTGAGCCTTGGGTGTAATTAACCCCGTGACGGCGAACCTGTTAGAGACCGAGTGCCCAAACTGCAACCCCAATTCCCCACAAAGTACCAACACTGCAACTAAAACGGAACACTGAGGTTTTAGTTTAGAAAAAAATTGCTCATACATTAGCACCTTTTGTCTTGAAACAAAACCAACTCGCACGCCACAGGTTCACCACCTGAATGAAGGGGTCCTTACAGGACAAAGGTGGGGAGCTGAGGAGAAAGCAGAGTTGAGGGGCGGCTAGCAGAGGCCAGATGACTGGGCTGGCAACACGGGTAGGATGCAGCAGCAGCTCCTCCCAGGCGCACTGGAAGAAAGTGCCCCGCTGACCCCTGACCTCAGGCCGGCGAGGCTGAGTCAGAACTGAGGAGCACGGGCTTCTGTGAAGACGTTAAGTCTTCAGCAATTTGTTATGGCAGACCAGGAACTAATGTGCGTCTTCTTCATCAAAATGAGCGCGCTTTGGGAAACGCCCTCTAATTTGGTCACATAGGTCACACACATCTCTCAACCTAAATCTCGCACTAATTATGGAACAGTTCATGCGGGAAGAGAGTAACTTCTCCACCAGCAGCCCCTATGGCTGCTACCGGGAGCCCTGCTGGTCACAGAGGTACCGCTGTTTCTACTCCTGCAGGACAGGCACCGAGAAGCGGCCTGCAAGTCGGGGCACGCACACCAAACCACGTGTGTTCTTGACGTGCTTTCCTGTGTGATGATTCCCATTCATCCGAAGGTGCTGAGTATGGAGAATGCTGGGATTTAAGAACTGCAATAGAACAACAACAGCTCGCACTGGAAAACCCAGAAGGACCACAGCGACTCCGGGAATCTAAAGCCAACCTCTGTTCTTTGGCAGAACAAGTTCAAGAGACCTGCTGCCAGGTCTGACAGCAGCCCAGCCATGCCAGGGAGCAGGCAGCTAAGGCGATCACGTCAGAGACTGCAACATCCCCACCACCTCCCATCACTTCTGGTTTCCTCCCCAGTTGGCTTATACCTAAGCAGAGCTTGGCAGCACCCGGGAAACGGACAGCCCCACACCGGCCAGCCTACCACACGCATGTGTAACCCACGTGACACGTGTACACGTGAGATGGGCAGAAGCCCTTGATGGCACTCACACCCTGGTGTGGGACATACCTACCAGTTGGGCATCAGCGCATTCTCTTTGCCCCTGAACATGGTGCCAATGTTGGTGGCATGCTGCCGGGAGGAGTAGAAGTCCGTGTAGTCTCCTGGGGAAGAGGACCGAGGAGAGCATGTTAGCGATCCGATGGGGAGAAGGGGCGTCTCCAAAGTTATCCCAAATGTGACACAAACGGCCTCAGTTCGGAGTTGGCTTAGAACCCCCAACTGAGGAAGGAACGAGAAATAAGGGGTCAACACTTTCTGCATCAGCCCACAGAGTTGACACGAGAGGCCGACCCTGTCTACTGTCTTCTTGTCCTTGGCCAGCAGCAGCAGGAACCCTTCCCCTTGTCTGCCCAGCCATGTCTGCCCCGGACCAGGTTCAGACCCAGACAATCTATGTGTCCCCTCCTCCACGCAGTCCTTCAGCTCTCAAGGGTCTGCACCCCTGCCCAGGGCAGGCTTCCACGCCACAGCGAGCTGGGTCCTGCGGCCCCCAGCCTGCAGCCCCAAGTCTGTCGACTCCCCTGGACAGGAAGTGAAGTCTGGTGCATCACCTCCTTCCTAAGCAGCAGGCACCTCTGAGGGATGAGTTACTAAAATCTGCAGGAGGATCCAGCTAGGACAGCTGGCTTCTTTGTCATCCTAAATCCCCTGTCCCCCTCCCCAAAAAGCTGAGGGCCCCAGTCCCACTAGGCTGGGCCAGAAGGGGAAGCGGGAAGGGTTTGAGGAGAGGCAGCAAAGTCCAGGGACCCCTGGGGAGGGGGACAAACTGAGCCCTGTTGTTGCTTCCTGCCTCCAGACCCCCAGCACAGAATGCATCCAGGGTACAAAACAAAACAGGAAACAGCCCCAGAAGTCTGACAGCAATGACAGGGAATCCTGGAGGCACCACTGGTTTCCCAAGAAAGCACAGCCCGCTGGACACATGACATAAGTGGCTAAGGCCTCAATTCACCCTGCACCAGCTTTAGCCAAGCCACAGCCCAGAGGACAGAGGACGGAGCCCTACTGAAAGCTGCTCCAGAGCCCCATGCTCTTTCCTGAGGGCAGGACCGCCAGTGTGGCAGCACCCAGGTGCCCACACGCCCCCCACCAAGGCCCTGCCCTGCCACTCCTGCCTCAGGAGACCAGTCTGTGATTGGCTCAGGCTACATGAGCTGTACTCTCTCCCCTCCCGATGCAGCCCAAGCACACGCTTGCTGGGGTGCAGACCCCGCACAGCCCCCTGGCTCCTTTCTGGGAGCTGCTTGCCTGTCACAGCTTGGGGCACTCTCAGGGACAGTGACCAGTCAAGACAGGAAGTCTACAGCTGGTCAGACTTGAGCAGCCGAGACAATGCCAGCCTAGAATTAAGCCTGGCCAGGGTCAGGGACCCGAGTTCTCTCCCCAACCCGGCCGGGCAGGGGCACTCACCGATGGCAGCCGGGAGGTGCATGGTGGCCGAAGCCTGCGAGGTGAATGCACTGCAACACAGAGCGGGCTTCAGGGGTAGGTGGGTGGCAGGGCAGCCAGGCTCTGTCCGCGCCTCTCAGGCCTGCTCGCCCTTGCTGGGGGCACAGGGAAGAGGAGGCACCTATGCCCAGGGACAGGCTGGCCTGGCAGGGACTCCCTCTCCAGACACCAGCAAGGGCAAAGGTAACACTGAGTGACAGAAACAGGGTGGGGTCTGGGGGAGCCCAGAGGGCCCAGAGTCCTCCAGGGCACAGGAGGTGGAGCCTGACCCACCAGGCCAGGACCCCGTGTGATGCTGTCTACTGTCCAGTCTACTGTCCGGTCAATCCTCATCTCCCTGTGACACTGTCTGTGGTTCGGTCCTCGTCTCCCTGTGTGTCCTCCTGCCCATCATGTCTACGCGCTCCTCACCGCCCCCGAAGCGCCGTGTCATCCCGGAGCCTGGCTTGGCCGACAGCCAGCAAGCTCTGCAGAAGTGCTCTTGCTTCCTTCCAGGCGGCCCGCCCCAGGCTCATGAAGCCGTTGAGAGTCGGCTAGGGTCGAACGCAAAAAGAAGATCACACACACAGGACAGCCCCGAGGTTCCTGCCTGTCTAGGCCCCTCCGCTCCTCGGCATGCACGCAGACGCTGGGGCCCTCCGCTCTTGCTTCTGTCACCTATACATGACACTGGAGAAAGCCATCGCCTCTCCTGATGCTGTGCCAGACCCTCCGATACATGCAAGCAGCTGTGAGAGCCAGGTGGCCACTCCATGTGAGGGGTGTGGTGGCCCAAGCAGATTCCCAGCCCTTGCAGGGGCGGTGAGGAAGGTTCAGGGAGCCAGCGAGGAGTGGAGCTGGCACTAGTCTGATGGTCAGAGTTCCAGGCCTACCCCGTACTTCGGAGGACGGCCTCTTGGTCTGGACGCTGGGGGTCCCTGCCCATCTAGAGATGAAGCCTATCTCTATGTCAGGAGGATGAAACACTCCTGGCACACAGACGCTGCTCAGTAATCACCCCTCTTTCCTTCCCGGTGTCACAGAGATGGCTACGAAAGGTGTCAGAAGAGGGACGCTCATGCGGCCCCACAGAGACATGCAAGCCAGGCGGACACCCTGCTGTCCCGTGGACCTGGAGACACGCACTGCCGTTTCCCTCTGCTCCCTGCCTGGGAGTGCAGGGCACTGGCTCTCTTCTCACCAAGGGACCCCTCCCCACCAGGCGAGGCACCAGCTGAAGGGGCCCAAGCCCTCCTCCCACCAGGGGGTGGCTCTGAAAGTAGCCCTGCTGTTTCTGACCTCATGTACCCTGGACTGAAAGAACAACCATTAGCAAAGGTGGAAGGCAAGGTGGCAGGGCCAGGCCACATCACGGTGCCTACCTCGGCGAAGACATCTTGCTGCTTGGCGAGGACAGGTCCAGTGAAGAGATGCTTAATGACACTGAGGTCCAGGATCTGGTCCCCGATGGCCACACCGATCCGTGGCCGTGGCTGGGGAAAGACGGCATGGTCAGCACCGGGTGAATTCTCTCAGGGCCTGGCTGATTTGGTCAGGAGCCTGTCTGCTGCAGAGCAACCGGCCCTCCAAGCCCACCCTGCTGCCTTCTCTGCTTCCATGATGAGAAGAAGAATTGGGCTTCTTTCATAGGAAAAGAACCCAACACATCACAGGTGGGGAAGAGCAGAGTGCTTGGTCCATGCCCTTTACCAAGCCAGAGTCCCCTGTGGAGGTCCCCAAGCACTGAGCTCCTGCGTGACGAGGAGCTCACCACCTTCCTGGGCAGCCAGACACCCCTCCACGTCTAACTTGGCCTTTGCTCAGGGCCATCATGTCAGCTGCACCCCGGGGTGCCCCATGCACGGTGCTGAGGGCCAGTGGCACGCACACCAAACTTGCTGTGGTGCCAGCAGAGGAGAGCCAGGCTGCTGAGGGCAGCAGCAAGCCAGACCGCCTGGGCCACATCGGAGCGGCTCCTTTCTGCCATGCAACACAGACTGCATCTGGTCTCCAGTCTGTGGCCAAGCCTGGTCTTTGACCCCACAGCCCTGAGTGTTACTGGTCAACAGGGACCAGAGAGTGAGCCTGCAGATACCACTTTCTGGGCTCCTGTCCTGAGCCAGGCTCATGGCTCTTTTGATGGGCTTATCCTGATGCTTATCCAGATGGGCTGAGAGAGAGTGGCCACCTCCTCACATGTCACCTTGGGCCAGGGGTCCATGGAGCCTTACTTTCCTCCCCTGGCACAGCTGCCCTGGACGAGGCTGCCTATACAGCCGGGCAATGCCTCCCAGTTCTGCTAAGTTTCTGGCTTCAGCATCCCACTCTGGAAACTGGTGTGGGGCACGGGGCTGAGCCTCTTGGACCCAGTGGTATTCATTCGGGCAATTGGCAGGGCAGAGTCCAGTCCATTCCTCTGGCCTTGGGCCGTACACGTGGCTGAAGACAAGTAAGAGCTGCCACCCCTAAACATGTCCCAGGTCTAAGTGCCACTGCTGGGAACAAGGCCTAAGATCGAGAGCGCTCAGTGACCACCCTTGTGCACCAGACTGTGACCCCAGGCCTGGAAAAACAGCTCAAGAGACTTTCCTGTTCACCCGGAGAACACCTTCTTCCGCACTAGACCAGAAGGGCTCCTGGGTGGGCCCAGGCTCCCTGGGCTGCCAGTCTGCTCTCTCAATACCACGCCATCTCTCGTCCCTGTTGGGGTCCCATGTAACTTGAAGCGGGCAAAGAAACCTCTCATCCTACTTTAAGAGAAGGAACGTGGGCTGCCTGCCCCTGAGTCACATCGGACACAGTGGTCCAAAGCAAAGCTCTAACTCCCAGCCACAGGGGGTGCCGCAGGTACAGAGTTCCAGGAAGCCTGCACAGTAGATGGCTGGAGTCTAGTGGAAGGCCAAAGGAACAATTCTCTACTCCAGCCCTCTAGAAGAGGGCAGAGGAAGGGGTGCTCACACCCAAAGTCCCCATGGCTGCCTGCAACGTTTTAATAGTGAAGCCACAGGCAGAGTCATTTGGGTGCCAATTCCCGATTTCCTCGGGGTGGCAAGTTCAGCACTCTCCCAGGTAGAAGAATGGCTTCACACAAGTTCCCATCTGATTGATATGTGCCCTCAGGAAAGGCAAGGACACAGGGCAAAGTGCTGGTGCACAGCACAGGTGGCTCCTGCCACCAGGGGGAGGTTTGCTGTGCCAGGACCATTAACTCACTGCCCCCTTACAACATCTGGTCAGGCCTGCCAGTCAGGAAACCACCCTCTGACTCTAGCAGACCAAGGTGTGCACTGCAGGCAGGCCACAGAGGCCAGCGTGGGCAGTTGGAAGAAGGGACTCCGCTTTCCTGGAAGCAGCAGACTGCCAAGAGCTGCAGATAGCAAACATTGCCTGAACACTGGTTGCACAAACAGGTGCTAGGGATACAGGGTTTGCAGAGCAGAATCCGGAGTTTACCCGGGGCGGCAGAATCTTGCAAGAAATACCGCGCAGATGGCAGGAAATCTGCTATTTTCCACCCAGGGGCCTCTTGTAAACTTGTTTTTAAACCCTCCGTTGTAAAAGATTTCTTTCTAGAAGTTCCTTTCTCTACTCCAAAGGGCTCCTGAGTGGCAAGGATCCAGTTGCTCAGTACCGGAGTTCATGGATTCTTTCGGGCTTCTAGGCTGGGCAGCCAGGGCAGTAAAGGACCTGCTGGAACTGGGAGGGAAGCCCCGACCCCTTTGGGCAGGATCGCTCCTGGCAGCGATCGTACTCCCTGTGCAGGCCCGAGGGGAGTCGTGCACACTCCGCTTGCATGCATTGCTCTCACCACCTTGCGAAACAGGCTGAGAGGCTAACCGACGTGCGCAGTGCACAGCGCCGGCGGGATTCAAATCTGCGAGCACTGAGCACGCCCGGCCTCAGCGGAACGCAGTGCCCGACCCACCCCCAGTCCGCCCCGGGGCGGGCGGCAGCTCACGTTGTCCCGTGTGGAGAAGACCCCGTAGGGCAGGTTCTGGATGGGGAAGTCCGAGTCTGCGGCCACAGGGATGAAGGACATGGTGGCGAGTGCGGGGGCGCCGCGAGAACTGGAGCAAAAGTGGACAGAGCGGTCAGCTGGCTACGCCCCACGGGCCGAGAACTTGCCCGCCTATTGGTGGAGCTGAGACTGCCCCGCCCGCCACTGGCCACGCCCCTAAACCTGGAGCCACGCCCACCACGGTCCCCCTCCTTTTATTCACGTCGGCCGAGTCCGGGCCGCGAGAAGCCCCGCCCCTAGCCCCGTCCCCTGCCCCTTCAGGGGCCCCGCCCAACCACGCGACCGTCTCCGGCCCCGCCCCTTCCCCCCGCACGGTGCGCGCTTCCGGCTGGGGAGACCCGCTTCCGGCCGCGGCCGGCCGTGTGCTGCTGCGGGCTTCTCGTGCGGTGGCAAGTGCGAGGCGTTAATTTCGAAGCATAGTTAAAGGTTGCAGAGCCATCCCGTTGTCTGTAAAGGGCCGGTTCCCATTCATGTTTCAGTGAGTGACGGGAGACTCGCTCGGCCCCGTCCTCCCCGGAGGCGCGCGGGGCCGGCGCCAGGCGCTTCTGTCCCCTCCGCGTCCCCGCCAGGGCCGCGGCGAAGCGAAGAACACACAGCTCGGGCGCTGCAGTGAGAGAGAGAGAGTGTGTGTGTGTGTGTGTGTGTGTGAAAAAGGGGAAGGAAGGAGACGAGGCTCCGAGCTGGGCTCGGTGTGGCCCTGCCTCGCGGGACAGGTATCCGCGTGGCCCTGCTCCGGCCTGCCCGGCGCGCGCGCGCTTGTGTGCTTCGGGCGCGCTGTCAGACCGCCCGGCGCTGGCAGGTGTTCTGGAGTTGGGAGGAGGAGAGCGGGGCCAGGCTTCGCTGGTGTCCCTTGAGGAGTGGCGCGGGGGCTGGGGTGCTGTCTGCTATGTGGCCTCAGTGGCAGAGTCGGGAAGCTGGCAGGTCGCCCTGGGGTGGCTCTGTGCTCCCCTGGAAGCTGACCAGTGATTACCAGGAAAGACGCAGAACTGAACACAGCCCTTGGCTCTCACCGCCCACTCGGAGATCTCTGCCCATGGAAGTTTATGTGTTTGGAGTCTACCCCAGAGAAGAATGAAGGGCAGTGTGGTAGTGGCAGGAAGTTCCAAGCTGTGGCAAAGGAGAGGGGAGCTTCGGGACTGTGTGCTCTGTGGCATTGGAGGAGCCCTGTCATCCTAGCTGCAGTTGTGAGTTACACAGCTGCTTTGTCCTTGCCCAACCCTCAGCCCTTGCTTCCTGTAAGAATGTAAGGGAAACTCTAGGCACAGAACGGGAGCTCCATAAAAAACACCTAATTTTCTAAAAATGAGTTTTTAAAGACAGTCTCTCTGCGTTACCCACGGTGGTAGATATTGAACTGGAATCAGATGAGGCTTCTGCTCAGCCTCCCAGCTGGAACTGCAGATGTGATTGCCTTAGTGGTGTTTTTCTCTTTGCTAAAACAGAATACCTGATACCCAAGGTTAAAGGAGGAAAGTTTTATTTAGCTCACAGTTTGTAGAAGTTTAGTTGGCCATAAGGCAAGATGACATGGCAGAGGGCCAGTCATTCATGGCCTCGGAAGATACCAGAAGCAAGGAGAGAGGAGAGTAACAAGCCTCTTTCTGACCCTTTGTCTACCCTGCCACGATTGGGGTGTGCCAGTGCAATCATTGAATTGATCCAGCAGTCACCTGACCTTAATCTCAGCACCCTTAATCCCAACATTTAAACATAAATCAACCACAAACTCTAGATTCAGCTACCTCTGAAACAGTCTGCCCTCCGTGACCCCATGTGGCTTTTGCAGGGGCACTGACATGCAAACCATAACAGTGGGTCAATATACCAGGCTTTAAATATTTGCATAACTAATATAAAGTGATTGAATAAAAGGAAACAAATCAACAGCCAGTGCGCCCCTACTACGTGCCAGCTTCTGGGATATACTGGCAACCAGCAATTCAGCATCTTTCATTTTCTTAGAACCAGACCAGAGCTTCCTGGACACACTCAAATTAATGAAGGCCTAGATGATAAAAGACATGGGAAGAGAAAACCAAAAACCTCGGGAAAAAGGGTGGAGCAGATGTATCTGGAGTGGATGGGATGGCTGAAGGAGTAGGATTTTTTAGTGCTAAAGTAAGACTTGCCAACACACTAATTATATATAGTGTCACTAAAGCTATTCTCAATTTGGAAAACAGCATTTGAAGTAACTTTCAAGTACACTGTATTTTGTTCTTTCTCCTTTTGTGGGAGGGACATTAGAAGTATGGAAAAGAATTTTATGGAAAAATATTGTCCGTAATCTCACTAATCATGGTCTTGAGTCTTTAAAAAATTGTATGTACATGCTTTTTACATCTTTGTAAGCTTTATATAGATACAATTTTTCAGTCTTTTTCCAGGGCCAAATAGATTTTATTGTTACAGCCCTGGCTGAGGGAGTTGGAACATTGTATGTTGCAGGGAAGATCTGCATGCATGGGATGGTTCCCTTTCCTAGACGTTGGGATTTTTAGGATCCGAGGGGCTTTCAGCAGCAACACTGCTAGGCCCTGGTAGGAGCCTCACTCTGATGCTGCACACGTGCTGCACACATGTGCATCCTTGCTTTTTGAGGCTTGGATCCAGGATACTGAGGTCTCTCAAGGTGTCTGAGAAGCTGGCAGTTGCTATTCCACAGGGTGTGGCAAGGCTTGTGCAGGCAGGAACCCCTCACCCACCCTACAATATTCTGCCCGTGAATTACTCAAGTCTGGTACTGAGGTCCTGTAAGTTTTCAGCTCCTCCGGGAGGACAGGTGATCGCGATGTTTGCATAGCATGTGTATGCCTCTGATGCCAAAGTGTATGGTAGGGCTGGGAGTGTAGCTCAGTTGCAAAGCACTTGCCTGGCATGGAGAGGCCCTGGGTTTCATTCCTAGAACTGGAAGATTATGCTGTGTGTACCAAACATATGCTTTCCACACCAAAATGTGTACAGTCAACTTTGTGGTGCTCAGACCTTAAGGAGAGGAGATACATTATTAATGAGTTTGGCATTTAACATAATCATCCCTTAGTATCCATAAGGGATTGGTGTTTCGGAACCCATTGTGGATTCCAAGATGGGGGATGCACACATCCATTATGTATGATATTTGCATATACCCTATGCATATTCTCCCATACGCTTTATGTGTTTTGTGCCGGGGATTGCATCCAGGGCTCATGCTTGCTAGGCAAGTGCCTATCCCCAGATCCCTGCTGTATGCTTTACACTATCTCTAGTACCTAATACAGTATACATGCTATGAGAATAGCTGTTACACTGCATTGCTTACAGAATAATTACAAGAAAATACATCTGTGAATATTTAATACAGGTGCAGTTTTGTCTTTTTCAAATATGTTGAGGCCTGGTTGTTGCATCAAGAATATGCAGTTGCCAGACACAGGGATGTTATAATTGATACATTATGTCAATCTGAGAAGTTTAGAAGTTTAAGTAAGCCACTCAGCAGGTATCCAGGGTCCTTACTTTGTAAACATCCTCATCCTGTGCAAGAGGAGGGCAAGGAGATTTTGTGAATGCTACACCTGCCCTGGAGGAGATGAGTGGGGGCGTGGTAGCCTGTGTAGACTATAAGGGAGAAAAAGGCTTGCTCTGCCCCTTTTGCTCTGGTTGGTTTGCTGTCTCCTGCCATCTTGAGCTGTTGCCCGGGTGCCCCACCACCCTGCCTTGGAGCCAGCTGATAATGGACTGAAACCTCAGTGGACTGTGAACTAGACAAACCTTTCTTCCTTAATTTTGGGTGTTGGGTATTTTGACCCGGCAATGAGGGAAAAGTAACCACCACACGGGCTGACTCCTTCCCTCCTTTTCTTGAATACATGAAGCAGAGCTAAGTGAGCCAGCACAGTGAGGCCTGAGTTTCTTGACGTCCGGTTCTTTTGCAGTGCTCTTTCAGCTTCTGTCTTTAGTCTGTTAATTGCTTCAAGTTCTGTTGGTCCATGCTCTGATGGGATACATCACAAGTCCACTTTGGATCGAGTGGGACCGGAGACTCAGACCACAAGCAGCACAGGAGGCTATGGTTGATGTTCTGAAGAAATGGGAAAGGGGTTCTCACTGTTACTGAAACACAAGCAGCTGGTTAGATTCTCCCTGTCTGGGATTCGAACAGGGTATTTTAAATCTTGTTTTGCTTTCTTGTAAATGAATGCATATTCAAGTTTTCCAGCTGGGTGTAGTGGTGCACAGGAAGTGCTGAGACAGGAAGACCACGAGTTTGAGCCCAAACTTAGCAAGATCCTATCTCAAGATATGAGGCTGGGGATGTAGCTCAGTTCAAAGGCCCTGGGTTGAATTCCTAGTACCAGGGGAAAAAATTTCCTATCCAGTTGTGCCTGTTTTTCCATCTAAATGCCCTGGGCTTTTGTGAGCTACAGCTGTGGGTCCTGCTCTGAGCCCAGAAATGTAGAAATGGTGGCACTCTGGCTGCATGTTGTATTCAGTCTGTTAGGCATAGATTGTTCTCAGAGCCTCCCTAAAACAGCTCTCCTTCCTCAGCAACTGCACACTAGAACCAGCCTCCCAGCCCAGCCCTTCTCTGCTCTGCCCTGTGGCTTCTTTTCTCCTGGCTGTTCAACAAGGAGACTATGTGTTAAGAGAAACAAATCCGAATATGACTGGAAAGGCTTGACAGCTCACTCTGCAGCACACATATTTCAGTTTAGGTGGTTGCTGCACCTAGCCAAGTCTTAATTGTATGTGGTATAAAAACAAAGTAATAAAAACAATACCTGCCTTCTATGGTTGTTAGAAAGTTTAAAGAAACTCATATAAAAATCCTGGCTCACAGACAGTTCCACAAAGTCAGCAGCAGCCCCTGTTCTGTTCCTCCTTGCCTCTTCATCTCAGCACTAATGTGCCCAAAATTCTAACCACAGAGTGGGGCCAAGACTAAACCAGCCCAAGACACTCTGGGTGGGAAGCCTTAGTTCTTCTGCCTTGTTCATGGGGATTATTGTAACTGTGACATGTGTTTATCTGATCTCAGTAGCTGCCTAGGGCAGATCCCTTCATTTTAATTGAAAAGATTTTTAAGTATCATGTACAGTATGTTGCTTGAAAATCCGTGTACATTATAGAATGACTGAGTTAATTAACATAGGTCCTACCTCGCTTTTTTGTGTTGAGAGCACTTGGGTGTTAGCCAGCATTTCCTCAGTGTGACCAAACCTCTGACATGCACAACTTAAACGAGAAAAGTTTTATTTTCACTCAGTTGTAAATGTTTTCTGACTGGCTTCGAGGCAGAAGGCCAACGTGGGGGTGGGTGGGGAGCAGCCAAAGAGCAGAGTGAGAGGACAGTGGCAGTCATGGTACTGGGCAGGGAGTTGGTCACTAGCATACCCGCTTGTGGTTTTGAGCTTGGTTCAGGACACTGTCACATCTCTTCTAAGTGTGCTGATAAGTCAGAGTCTGTGTAAGGTTCACCCCAGAGTGAGGGCTTGGCAAAATGTCTTAAGGTTTCAAAGTAAACTAAACGAGACACCCGCCTGAGGGGGAACTGAGGACCTCTCTCCAAAGTAGGTCCACATAACCCATTTCATTTGTGCCAGAGCAGGGACTTTGGGGCAAGGAAGCACACTCCTTAAAAGACCTAGCTACTCCCACACAGGAAGACCTTGGGTTGCAGGTGACTTGTTCTGCACGGGTCCACAATATGAGCAAACATTGAGGAGCAAAGATGGCTGATAGGTAACAACTGGCTACAGAAGCTCCCTGAGATAGTCAACTTACAATTCAACATAATACAGAGTGGAGAGCCCCAAACAGAGGGAGATGAATTCTCTTGTCCCAAGAAGAAATTAAGTAGGCTATTTGCTGACCACCCGAGGTCCCGCTGCTTCGACTTACTGGAGGTGCAGTTACACTGAGTTTGGGAGTCAGCTGAACAGAGGGCTGAATTGGCAGGGTGCTTACATCGACCTGTGGTCAGTGAAGGGAGTGGAGCCATTCCGTAAATAGGGGGGCTCCAGTGGATGACATTCTGGGACTGGTTAGGACTGGCAAGTCAAGGGGCTGCAGTGACTTCAGTCAGTTGTTCCCTTCCCAAACAGGATTGGTGGAGTGTGCTAGGCCTGGGTCACGTGACCTGGCTGAGACCCAATAGGTTATCCAAAATCAAGTCCCTACAGTGGTGGCACACACTAACCACACCAACCCAGTGAAGCCTCAGAAGTTTGACTGATCTGGAGGGGAGGCAGCAGTACAGGCCTCAGCAGCTTGGCTGACCTGGAGGGGAGGCAGCACAAAGTAATACAGTGCAGGCCACAGCAGCTTGAATGATCCAGAGGGAAGGGGCCAGCATATGCTGTTCTGTCTGCAACTCCAGTAGCACACGGCAGTGAGAAGGGTCATCTAGTCAGCACGCTTCAGAATTGAAACCAACAAAGAAAGAAACTGGGGCCTCCTGGAAGAAGCAAAAAAGATGGGAAGAGGAAGTGATAGCAAAAAGTCCCCAGGTCCCAAACCTGAGAACATTGACCCAGGACAGGTAAATACAAAGGAGAATGAGAACACCAAACACGCAATATCAGACACAGCGCCAGTGGACATAAAGAGATATATTTGGGACGTCATAGATGAGTTCAAAAGTGAAATATTTAGCCAAATAAAGCAAGATACAAGATTAATAAAAGAGATACTAAGCACCCCTCAAGCAGACACAGACGGAAGAAGGGAGGAACTCAAACAAAGGAGAGAACCATTTGGTGAAGAATATAAAAAAAGTATAGAATACATGAAGCACATTCAAAGAGATCACCAGGAAATTAAAAACTATGGAAAGTGGCAAATCAGCTTGAAAGAAACTAAGGATAGATTATCCAAACTGGAGGACAATTTTGCAATGTGGGAGTGTGAAAGGGAAAACTTTAAAAATAACAAGGAAATAAGCAGTAACAATACCAAGGCTAGAAGATGACAAAAAGATCTATAACTTGAGAATAAAAAAGCCGGGGTACAAAAAAGGAACTACAAAGGTTATTCACAGAAATAATTAAGGAAAACTTCCCAAACATAGGAAAAGGAAATGATATTCAGATGTATGAGGCATACAGAACTCCAGCCACCTACAACCAAAACATCTATACCCAGGCATATAATAATCAAGATCCCAGAAATTCAATATAAGAACAGAATATTAAAAGCTGTTAGAGACAAGAAACAGATCACCTGTAACAGAAGACCCATCAGAGTAATGGTAGACTTCTCAACACAAACCATCAAGTCAAGAAGAGCCTGGAGCAAAATATTCCAAGCCCTGAAAGAAAATAACCTCCATCCCAGGTTGGTATACCCTGCTAAACTGTCTCTAGAAATTAATGGAGAAACAAGATGCTTCCAAGACAAAGAGGAACTTGGGAAATTTGCAACCACCAATCCAATTCTAAAGAGAATATGCAGGGCATTCTAGAGAGAGAGAAAAATACTAGGATTCCAGGAACAGTGGCAGAGAGGCCTCAATGAATGGAGCAGAAAACAGAATGAAGAAGATAACCAGACAACTGATGGCAAAAAAAGAGCATAACAGAAATGAGGCAGAGAAGATTTTATTCAAAACTGATATGATTAATAGTATCAAGTCTGACAGTATAGGGAACTACACTGAAGATGACAAGGCTCTATGATACACATTCTGGTTTGATAACTGCCTGTTTTTGAAGTTCTATACTATATACAAAGTTGTATTTTTATTAATACTGTTATGTACTGATATATTCAATTATACTATGTCTGATGATATAGTCAATTCTATTGAAGATAACAAGAGACGACACAGAAACCATGGTAGAACTCTTTGTACAACGGTCTTATATGTTTATTTCGTTTCATGTGTTTATAAGAATATGTTTTGTTTTCCCTCTAATATAGAAAGGATAGAAATACATGTTAAGATTCATGCATGTGTAGAATATATAAACAGTTTATGAGAACTGATCTTATGACACATGATGAAATGAACAGATACTTTGAAGAAAAAGAGATACTAAAGTACCCAGTGCTGATCCTGGAGTGTCATAATGTGAAACCCAGCAATAGTATTATTTTTTGTTCAGAGTGATATTAACTTGCTTGGGTTTATTCAATCTCAGTATAATTGAAGATATGGATAACTGCATGTATGTTTAAGTGTATAGGATTGATAACCATATTTCTAAGTTTTTGTTGGATAGTTGAACAGAACTGGTTGCAATCTGTTTGAATCCCCACTTTAGTATCTTGAGTAACTATTTGTAAGAAGAGAATCTGTAATCATCAACTAGTGATTTCTTACTGTTTTTTTCTTTGAAATTATGTGTTATTTCTACCTGTTTTCTGTTTTGTTCAGACTTTTTAAAAATTAAAAAAAAAAAAGACCCTACAGTACCCAGTGCTGATCACAGTCATGATGTGAAATCCAGCAATATTATTATTCTTTGTTCAGAATGATTTTAACCTGCTTTAGTTTGTTTAATGTAAACATAAATGAAGACATGGATAACTGCATGTATGTTTAAGTGTATAGGATTGACAACCATGTTACTAAGTTTTTGTTGGACAGTTGAACAGAACTGTTTGCGGTCTCACTGTTTTAATTCCCACTTTACATGTTCCATTTTTGTATGTTGAACAACTATTTGTAAAACGACAATATGTAAACATCAACTAGGATTTCTTACTGTTTATTTTTTCTCTGAACGTATCATTTCTACCTATTTTCTGTTTTGTTTAGTCTTTCTTTAAATAAAAAGATGAGCCAACATTTCTAATACAGCTTTTTACTTCTGATAAATTTTAACCTGTAATGAGTGACATCTTGCAGTATGAGTCGTATGCGATGCTGAACATCACACGGCCACTACTGAGCTGTTCTGGTGTCCTCTACCTCTTCCCTTCCTGCTCTCACTGAGAGGGGAGGTGACCCATCATCCAACAGCAAAAGTTTATGGAGGAGATCTCATTTGGAGAGGAGGAAGGGCAGAAAACTCCCTCGAGTGAGGGAGAGAGACGTGTAAAATGTGGGAGTAAAATGTGCAAAGCTTTTCAGCAAAGCACCACCTGAATAAGAGTGTAGTGGTGAGAGCAGTGAATCTGTTGGACGACAACGCAATGTTACATTTCTGCAAAATTCTCAACAGGGCAAAGGCGAGTGTCATAGGTTCCTTACCTAAAGCTGCAAGCAAAGAAAAAGATTCCTTTGAGCCAAGATAGCAGTGATCCTGTGTCTTGAAAGTCATTCTACACAGTAACCTTCCTCTTGCCTGCCTCACACCAGGGTTTTCACAAATAAGTGCAGTTAATTTGCTTTTCTTTGTATTTTATTATTTTGTATTATCTTACAGTATTGTAATTATTTTTACATGAATATTTTTTGGTTGTGGAATGAATCATCTGAGTTTCTATTATTTCTTATGGGCAAATTAGCTTTTGCTACTCAGGTGTTTTGGACTATAAGCATGTTTCTGGAATGAATTATCCTCGAAAACCTGAGTTTTACTGTAAATATAACCTGAGCCCTCATCATGTTAGGATACAGATTTTGAATAACATTAGCAGCCAGAGATCACTATGGAGGTGGAGACAGCCCTGGGTCCTCACCCGCTGCTCATTAGAAGCAGGATTTGTTTCTTCCTGGGGCAGCCACAGATGCGAAAGCCATTCTTGCTATGAACCAGCGCTGACGCTTAGTGAATAACTAAAAGAACAAAGTTTGACTTTACCTTGTGTCCATCATTACTATAAATCGCGAGTCAAATCTCTTCTTAGCTCTTTATATAGATACATTAATCATTTAGGGCTAGCCATCTTTTTATGGCTGAATACTGCTGTAAAATCAGGCACAGTGCATCCCTGTAATCTCAGCACTCAGGAGACTGAGAAAGGAGGATGTCTTGCTTATTTTCCCCTCATTGCTGGGACAAAATACCTGTCACCCAAAATCAGGGAAGGGGAAAGGTTTATTTAGCTTACAGTTTCTGGAGCTTTCAGTGCATAATCAGCTGGCTCCAAGGAACGATGGTGTGGCACTGGGGCAACACTTCAAGGCAGCAGCCAGATCTAAAGAGGGTGTAGGCCTCTTCTCCTCCCTCACAGTGTATGCAGACTACTCCCCCGCTTCCCCCACCCCCGGGTGTAACACTCACAAGACCACCTTGCCCTCCTTTTGCACAGGATGAGGATACTACAGTAAGGATCCTGGCCCCCTGCAGCTTTCTCAAACTTCTACACTTCTCAAGTTGACACAATGTATTAACCATAACAATCTACCCCTTGTCAAATGGCAACCAGCTATATTTCTTGAAACCAGCCTCCATATACAAAGGCCTGCTTATTCTTAGCATTTTGCAATTAGAACATTGTAACACATCTTAACAACCCATAAGTACCAGTATTAAGAAGTCTATTAACATTATATTACATTAGAAACATAACACTTTGTCCTTGGACCCCAAAAGACTCATGCACATCCCTTTATGCAAAAGGCATTTAGTCCACCTGCAAGATGGTTTCAGCATTGCTGAAAAGTTTAAGTCCCAAATCTCCTCTGAGATGTAAGTCAAATTTTAGCTGCAAGCCCCTGTACAACATTTCCAGCATGCAGTGGCACAAAATAAACATTTCATTCCAAAAGTTACAAACACGAGAGTACAAAGGATTGGGACAAAAGCAAGTCCAAAATCCAGCAGGGCAAACACTAAGTCCTGTAGTTCCATGTGCACCATTTAAGGCAACCTGTGGCAAACTGTGAGCTCCAAAGGGCTTGTGTGACTCCGCTTCTGTGGCACTTCTGGTGGTTACCGATCCCATGGCTTCTCTCCTGGACCTTCTCTACTCCCTCCTTGAAGTTTTTCTTAAGATGATCTGTGTTCCCGGCTTTTCCAAGCTTCTGAGGTCTCCACTGTACTGTTGGCTTCACACACTGCCCTCTCAGGGGTGCACTGCCTGGCCAGTGCACTTCCGGACCCTGTGAAATTGGGATGGAAGCCTTTGAAACCTCAGAACGCTTGCATTCTGTACCTAAAATCAGCACCACACAGACAATGCCAGCGTCTGCTGCCAGCTGGAACAGTAGCACGGCTCCCCTCTCTTTTGGCTGTAGAGGTCGAGTGCCTGGATTGCTGGGCACTCTGAGTCCCATTCTGAGAACAGAGTCTCTGTGTCACCACTATTCTGGAACCTCGTATGGCCTCTGTTGCCATTCTGGAATATGATGCTCTGTGGCTTTCTCCTCTAAGCAAAGTCCTTCACTTTGGCAATTTTCAGGCTGCAAAGGGTGGAGACCCACCACTGCTTCCCGTGATGCCCCCCGGCCATTTTTTCTATTTTTTCATTCCTTCTCAGCAATGGAGATCTCAGCTCTTTATCTTTGTAGTCCAAAGCTTTACTGGAGGTGTTTTTTTTTTGTGTGTGTGTGTGGCTAAACTCATGACATTTTAAACCACCCTACGAGATTCTTTGCTCTTGATTTGCAACATAAATGTGGCCAAAAGCCCCCAACAATAGCCATATCACAGCCTCAGCATTCAACTGTTTTGAAATGTCTTCTGCCGGATAATCAGTGTGCTGCTCTTAGTCTCAGGCAAAGTCTCTGGACATGAGCAAAATGCGGACAAACTTTCTGCCAGGTATAACATACAACCAAAGCAGTCCTTTTTCCCAGCAGAAACCTCCTGAGCCTGGTTTCCTGAGCTCTGCCTGCAATCTTTCGTGCACAATAGCCTAAGCTGTTCCAGGGCTACTGTTTCAGGTGACATCTCCAAACCTTTCCAAACTCTTCCCATAAGCCATTTGCCAAAGGCTCTTGAGCCACACGGTCAGGTAATAGTCATGGCAATGACCCCACTTCTGTTTCCAAGTTCTGTCTGGGTTACTTTTCTCTTGTTGCTGGAACAAAATACCTGTCACCCAAAATGAGGGGAGGGAAGGAAAAGTTTGTTTAGCTTGTAGTTTTTGGAGGTTTCAGTGCAAAATCAGCTGGCTCCAAGCAAGGGTGGCGTAGCATGGGGCCAACAATCAAGGCAGTAGCCAGCGTCAAGGGGGAACAAGGGTCTTCTCCTCCCTCACATTATACCCCCCGCCCCGGGAAGGTGTAGCACTCACAGAATCTGTGCCCTCTTGCACAGGGCGATACTTACCAAAAAGGATCCTGGTGCTCTGCTGAGTCCTTAAACTTCTAACCATCTCAAGTTGACACAATGTATCAACCATATTATGAGTTCAAAGCCAGCCTGGGCTACATAGTAGGAGCCTGTCTCAAAAATCAAGTGTTGCATAGTGTCTAGGTAGGCATTTTCTTGCTCCATCCTGCCACCGGTGGGAACTTGGGTCCATTTCATATCTTGGCCATTTTGAATAGTGCTGTAGTGTAGCCGGTGATGCAGATGTCTCTGATTTCAATCCCCTTGGCTAAACACACAGTAGTGGGGTTGTTGATCACACACTAGTTCTTTTAATTTTTTACTGTTCCATGCTGTTCTGATTTTATCACCAACAGCACACACGGGTTTTCTTCACATCCTCTCCAATGCATATTTTCCATTCTATTGATAACAGGCATTCTGACAAGTGAGGTTTTTTTTTTTTTTTTTTTTTTGGATGGAACTCACAACCTCACACTTGCCAGGCAGGTGCTTACGCTGCTGAGCTCAATCCTCAGCCTGACAAGGGTGATCTTATTGTGGTATTAATTTGCATCTCTCTAATGATTAGTGATGTTGAACATTTATTCATGTACCTATTGGCCATTTATGTCACTTGAGAAATGTCTATTTGGAGACCTGCCCATTTATATCCATTTTTGCTTTTCTTACTATTAAGTTCATTATGTGTTTTGGCTATTAGACCCTCATCAGATACCTGCTTTTCTCCTACTTCATAGTGTCTCTCCTCTCTACTGGTTCCTTTGCTGTCTAGAAACTGGTTTGATGTAATTCTATCTGTAAGGTGTTAAACAATAGTGAGTTAAAAAAAACTTTATAGTAAACATTGCCATTAATCCCCCTCAAAATACTCTTCAGTTCAAACCCTTGTTGTTGTGAAATATTTTTGCATCTATGAATGTGATCACAGTGATTCTTTGGACTGTTGTATCGATACGCCAATGTCCTGATTCTCAGCCCGGCAATCTGAGAGAAATCCTGCCCAGTTGTGGTGTATTCCTTTTTATTGCAGTGTTCACTTCTGTCCACCACTCTTATGCAGGTTTCTGTCTTCATGTCATGACACTGATGAGCATGATCTATTACTGCCTTTACCTGACTTGTCTGATTTGGTTTGGGACAATGTTGGCCGCACAGAGTGGCACAAAGTATTCTCTGATTCTACCTTCTGGGAGAGCATAGAAAATTGATAACATTTTTTTCTTAAATGTTTGAATTCACCAGCAAACCTACCTGGCCTTTTTTTTTTTCCCTTCAAGGTGACTGATTAAACTTCTTTAATAAATACAGTCCTATGAAGACTATTTCTCCTTGTGTGTGTTTTGGTGGATTTTGTTTTCAAAGTATTGATCCATTTTATCTAAGTCACTGAATCTGGGGGCATGGAGATAGCACACTCGTCCACTGCCTGGGGTCAGCAGTAGTGGCCCCTGTCACTTCTGCCAGGCTGCTTCTTAGTGTTACAGGTATGTTTGCAGACGTCCAGGCGCTTTCTAGATGTTGCTAAGGCTGCTGATGTCTATCCAGTTCCCCTCCAAACCCTGACCTCTTGTTCTACTGACCCTCTGAATCAACCCTGCTGCTTATGTGTTAAGGAAGCTCGGCGCACCTGAAAACACAGCACAGCCAACTCCCCAAGTCCCATCTGCAGCTTCTAATCCCCGGTTAGCTGTTCTGGGGACGCTGGGCAGAGGAAAGTTCTCGCCATTATTGGCTGAGTATAAACTGTCTTTGTCAGGAGAAATGTGGCTTTTGGGTTGTGTGCTTGAAGGAATAATTTCAAAACTGCATTGTGCAATACAAGTTAGCATTCTAAAAAACTAGAGAAAGGGTAGTCTGTGCAGAGAGCCCAGACAAGTCAGTATAGGATGAACAAAATATGAATTTGTATTTTGTGGTTTTAGTGAGATGGAAAGCTGCATAGATTTTCGTTGTGCAGAGAGAGCCCAGACAAGTCAGTAGAGGATGAACAAAATATGAATTTGTATTTTGTGGTTTTAGTGAAGATGGAAAGCTGCATGGATTTTCATGACAAAAAAGAAAAAAAAAGCTGATTCAACCGTTTTGTGCACAGCTCCAGTTACAAATGTGGCCATGAACACAGCTTTATAATTAACTCGCCCTTTAATACTTTGGACTTGTGGCGCACAATGGACTCAGGGCTCCTGGCTCACAGGCGGTGCTGCAGTCATCCACCTGCGTGCCCTGAGCCTGCCAGCCCCAAAGCTGGCCCTGGCCCTGATGGAGCGACTCCCTCCCAGGCCGGCCGCCTCCTGTCATGGGGCGCTGCTCCAGGTTTGGCTACTAGCCTTTTAAAGAGGTGCAGGTTTCAGTGATTGTGGATGGATTTCCAAGCTTTCTGCTCCCCAAGTGCAGGGGATTAAATGCGGGGTGCTGCCAGATAAGCACCGTACCTGGAGCTGCACCCCTGCCTTTGGACATTTTACTGATACCGTTTTAACTCTATTTTTAAAAAAATTTACCTAGTCCAAAGTGAAGTCAATTTGACACACTTTGAACCATTGCGTGAGAAACTGCAAATGTAAATAAGGACCAAAATGATGACAGATATTGAAAAGCAGGAAAAAATCATTCAAATGGGAAGAGAAACAGGGAGGGAGCAGGAGAAAGGAAAGAAAAAGGAAAAAACCCCGAAACAAGGAAAAGATGAAACAAAGCTTCTGTAAATGAGGAGGGAGACAGCTGAAGGGCGGGCAGGGGGTGGGAGATCAAGAACCCAGATACACGCAGGACCAGTTTCCTCTGAGGAGTGCGGTCACTATGTGACAAGAAGAACACCAATCAAGTTAATTTAAAAAATAAAATATACCCTATTTCGGCATTACTTTTTAGCACCTATTAAAAATAAGCATAGAAGTAGAGACAGACGATTGTTAACAGTCCCACACTCATTCTGATTCAGAAGAATTTCTATTAATCATGAATGGTATTTGACTCTACTAAACTACCTGAATCTATTACAAAGGTTGTGATCGTTTACTTGTTTTAATCTGTTAGTGATCAATTACATCTGTAGATTTTAATACTAAACATCTTTATACATCAGTATAGAACGTGTATGTAAAGCAGTAAGTAAATCACTTCAAACTGAGAAAGATGTATTCTAAAGTCCTGCCTTCATTGTGTTATGTAATGTTTCATGGTTGGTACCTTCCCTGGAAGACACGGCCTCACAAAAGAGGCAGAACTGAGGTCCGTGTCTCTCACCACACCAAAGTAAAATCGAAATGCATCAAAGGTCCACACATAAAAACAAATACTAAATCTGCTGGAAGAGAGAACAGGTGAAGCACTGGCAGATAAAAATGTAGGCAAAGATTTCTGAACAAAACAGCCACTACACAGGAAATATTACAAAGAACTGGGACCACATCAAATTAAGGCTTTGCCTAGCAAAAGCAAGCATGAGCAGAGCAAAGAGAGCCCACCAAATGGGGAAAATTTTTACCAGCTACTCCTCAAAGGACTAACACCCAGAATATGTAACAAACTCGGAAAAGTCAGACTTCCCTAACTTCATTTCTTTGGATCAGCTATTCCCCTTCTGGGCATCTTCTCAAGTGAGTCAACAGCATCTTGTGCACAGTGATGTTTGCACACCTATGTTAACAGCAGCGCGTTTCTAGTTAAATCTCAGAAACAGTTCATACGCTCATCGACCGAGGATGGACAAAGAAAGATGATGTTTACATACAATGGAACACTACTCTGTCATAAAGAAGCAGCAGCCTGAGTCAGCCGTAGGAAAACAGATGTACCTCCAGACCATAATTTTAAGTGAAATAAGTAAGACACACAAGTTTAAATACTGCTATGTGAGTGAGTTTACGGCCAGCCCATTCTGCATAGCAAGACCCGGTCAATAAAGAAAAAAGGAAGTAATGCAATGTTCTCTTGTGTGAGAAGCCCTATGAGGTAAGATGGAGACAGATGCTGGGGACAGCAAGAACACATTTAAATAGGAGCAGGGGGAGGGGAAAGGATTTAAAAACAGAATGGAAGAGAAGAATGGAAAGGGAGCTTCTGTACATGGGGTGGGAGGAAGGGCTGGAGGGAGGGAGGGCGATGGGAAGAGAATCAAGTACTGTGCGCGTGGCTACGTACTTCCTGTAATGCACATGAGCACTACGTGTGGCAAATATATATTAGTAACTTTTTCTAAAAACTAATTTTTAAAAAAATTTCATGTTTGAAAAAGGATGGCAGGTAGGTAAGTCTGGAAACACAGAAAAAACTCTATAGACTTCCACAATTTCCCAACTGCACTGTTCTTCAAATTATGCTTTTTTCGATTTCTTTAATCCCACAAGAAAAAGCCGCTTTTACTAGACATTAATTCGGTGTGACACAGTGCAGAACAGAGAACAAACAAGGGATAGAGAATATGACATCAAATGACAGAATGTTATTCTTGCCTTTGAGAAACACAGAGGTCTCTAACTCACAGGAGTATAAAGATATATCAGTACAAACGAGTCACAAATAGAGGTGGAAAGCAACTGCAGTGCTCTCACCAAATTTGCAAACAGAAAACCGGAAGTTTAAAAAGACGAAACAAGGGCTGAGTGTTTACCTGTCACGTGAGGCCCTGGGCTCATTCCCAGAGCGGGAAGAGGGGGAAGACAAAAAGCGACACAAGGGAACAGCCTGGCTTTCCTTTTTATTTAATCAAAGACTGGTAGATAAACATAAATACAGCACAATTACTTCAGATCATTCTTCGTATTTTACACACAGACCATTGAGTGAGATCTGAAAGAGACCTGCGGTCAGCAGTGAAATGCACACAGCACTTTCCTCCCTTGCTCAAGAAAAGAAAAAAACAACAAACTAAAACAAAAACTTAGAATCTGATCAGCACACACTCTCCTGTGACAAATGATTCAGACATAAATAGTGGGTGCAAAGAAACTATATGCTAACTTATATATAACCTTTGTTAATGAAAAAACAGAAGCAGCCATAATGATTAAGATACATTCAGTTACTGGTAACTAGTTGTGCCTGAAAGGGCATCATCAGAAGAGAAATCGTGCTGCAGAGAAAAGCTATATATACATAACAATGAGAAAATAAACTGCAAGGTTAACGCATGCATGTTTAATACTGGAAAAATCACAGCCCTCCAAAATTTCTCCAGGTTATAAAAGCCCTCTGCACTCAACTAAAATTAAAATGATCTTAAAACGATAATACTTGTAAAGTTTAAGTCTTTTCAGCCACAAAACTGCAATGGAAATAAATGTTCAGAGTCATTTTCAAAACAAAAACAAAAATCTATTCTTCTGATGACATGCATGATTAAAAGGTCTATGCAAGATACATTGCTCTACATTCCCAGTGACTAGGAAAAAAAACCTCAAGTCAATTTTTAGTTTGCAGATGGTCAAAGGATTTTGTATTCCAGCAGGAGTTCAAATCTTCTGTATTTTTTCACCAACAACTACTGGATTTTCTTTTCTGATTTTCTCAGCAGCATCAGCTTTGTAATTGTAAGAGCAATTATGCACATCTGAGTAACGGTGTACACCACAGTAAACATTTCCACAGCGGCATTCGAACCCTGGAAAGGGATTCAGACACAAGTGTGAGTTGGGTGGCAGGACAAAATACCACGTTCTTTGGCATAATTGTTAAACAGCACAGTTGTATTAGGGCAGCAATCTAAGAATTATTCCAAATAAACAGTATGACAAGCTACACTTCCATAGTTCACAGAGTTTCATTTCTTGTTCTAGCTACAATCCAAGACTTGCACTAGAGCTAGTAACAATTACTTCCTTCCAAAAACCGGGTTGCTAAACTGCAAATGTGAAAATGCTTTAAAAATCAAAACTGAATGTCAAGTTAAGCATACTATCAGAAGGCTATCTTAACATTTAAGAAAGATCAAAATAAAACCTCTGAAAGAACTGTTAATAACAGTTTCAAAAACAAACTCTTCCCCCCAAAAAAATCCAGCACAGGCCAGCATGCCCATCAGCTTCCTTCGCTACCTCTGGAGATGTGGACGGACCTGGGAGCGGGGCCTACGCGGATGAAGTCCAGAGCTGGGTTCCTGTCTCCATCTGCTCACTAACGCAGGCAGCCTGCCTAGCCACTCCGAGCCTCCGCGTCTGCAACTGTACTTCTGGAACACTAATTGTTCGATTTTAGTAAACACACGACAAATGCTCTTAATTTTGGGGAGTTGCCAAAGAACTGAAGCCAGAATAGAGATTCACAGGTGTGCATAGTGCCAGTCCCTTGAATTGAGGTTTTACGGTACGTACGGGTTTTGGAACTGTCGCTTAGGAATCAGTATTTTACAGATGACCTGGTGTACATTATTTTACTTCATGAAACAAAAAAAAAAATGAAACAATAGTAGATTGGACTGTCAGATTGGGCAAGAAAATTACTAAGACTCAGCTAATAATCACAAAGTCTGAGAGTTTGAAAAGATTCCATTTGATATGAAATATGCGTACCCTAGGATGTCAGGCCAGCGTGTGCCTCAGTGACAGAGTGCTTGCCTAGCGTGTGCAAGGCCGTGAGTTTGATCCCCAGCACCACAAAAATAAATGAATGAATAATAAGTAAATGAATAAAAAATACATATAACATTTTATCCATATATATATATAAAATATATGGGCCAGTTTAAAACATCTTGGCATTCGACTCATCTCTTTTGCTCTTTATCTCCAATCCATTCCTAAACTGAAGTAATCCTCATCCTAAAGCACAATTTTTGCTCAAAATTTTCTTTACTCCTCTCGGTCTGTAAGTGAGATTTCCTGTGAAGTCCTCAGCCCATGCGTGGCCACAATAAACAGTAGCCCCCCTCTGTCCACCAAGCCCAGCACATCCAACCTCAGCGGGGCCCCGCACGCTCCTCGCAGACTCTGGGCCACAGCTTCGTCCCCTCCCTCACGGGCCTGAACACCCACTCTTCCCCTTCTCAGGGCTTCGCTTCGAGCTTGACTTCTGCCTGAAGTGCTATTCCCACCAACTGTGACCGAGCCCCAGCCGAAGCACCTTGCTGCGTGCTTTCCTTGGAGCTAGGGCTCCGGTTCCCTCCTCTATGTAAACAGCGCCCGCACTCCCGCTCCTGAGCTCCGAAGGCAGTCTGCACTTGACCAAGTTCTCAGCTCGACGCTTCCACACGTATTTCTCTCTCTCTTAACAGTACTATCTGAGAGCTGCCTCACAGCAGCTATCTATGCTGCTGACTGTGAGAAGGCACCAACCGCTTACAAGCTGTAACTCGGGGAGCCTACAGTCTCTGATTAACTTCACTTTACATACAGAAAGCACTTTGCAGCTGATCCAGGACTTGGCGTTTGCTTTCCTGGAAGGCAGGTGCTACGGATCTCCCCTTTCACAGCGCTTGGCACACTGACCTGCTTGTCTAGAGCTGTCCAACTCAAGCTGAAATAAACTTTTAGAAGAAAAGTCATTTGTTTTACTTTTAGATATACAGTTAGAGGTACCTTTATTTCTGCAAGAAAACTTATAAGCTGGGCATGGTGGTGCATGCCTGTAATCCCAGCCACTAGGGGCTGAGCCAGGTGGACTACAAATTCACAGCCAGCCTAAACAACTTGACAAGATCTCAAAATTAAAAAAGAAACATCAGCCGGTGTGGTGGCACACAGCTGTCATCCCCTAAATCTGGGAGGCGGAGGCAGGAGGACTGCAAGTTCAAGCCCAGCCTGAATGATTTGGCAAGGCCCTGTGTCGAACAGAGAAACAGACAGGCCGGTGGACAGCTCAGCATGAGGGCCGTGGGTTCAGTTCCCAGTACGGAGAAGAGCAATCAGAAGCTGAAGCGCGTCCAGCG
Source organism: Cavia porcellus (assembly GCF_034190915.1). Taxonomy (NCBI): domain Eukaryota; kingdom Metazoa; phylum Chordata; class Mammalia; order Rodentia; family Caviidae; genus Cavia; species Cavia porcellus. The sequence goes on along the minus strand of NW_026947489.1, from coordinate 1,620,825 downwards.
GTAACTCACAAGGGAACAGAAGCAAGTGAACGGAAGTCAGCGAAGGCCGCGCAGTATGTAAAGCACCGTTTCACGCCGCGTGATCGAGGCCTTACCCGTGAGCCCCACTTTCTTTCTGCACATGAGACAGCGGTTCTTCTTCTGTTTTGGTTTTTCAAGGGACTTGTTTTGCTCTTCAGACGGTTGTGCTGTGTCTGACGCTGAAGCTGACAAAAACAGGAAGATGAGAAAGTATAATTACTCGGTAGGACTTTTTTTGGTACTGGGGATTGAACTCCTGACCTCATGCTTGCCAAGCAGGCCTGTATCCCTGAGCTAAATCCGCAGCCCCTATTGGGTGAGATTTTGATGCCGGGTAGTGACCATCCCTGAACCCACCCTGCCAATCTACTACTGGGTAACTGAGGACTTTATTTACTAGAATGAACAGATGTTTGTGAGTCACAAAGTTGTTTATAAGATGACCCCTTTGTGTATAAGTTTTTGTACATGTATGCATACACATCAGAAAGCCTAAAATAGATAACTGACATGGGATCAGTGACTAGAAGACAGATTACAGATTTTCTGCTTTTGGGTTCAACTGTATTTTCAGATTTGTCTAATAATCATGTATTTGAACCAAAAGACACACACAAGCACCACCTGAGTGTCCCAATGGAACATGCAAGACAGTAGCCACATGCAAGCTTCTTACTGCTGCTCAGGGGCAAAATTAGATCGATCCCAAAGAGAATAAAATTCTCAGAATGTTTCACATAAAAACATTTAAAATGTGAGGGAAAAGATAAACTGGTGCATAAGATAATAAACTGATACCTGCACAGGCTAAACTCAAGACCACTGCTCCCGTCACTAATGACCCCAGCCCTCCTGAACGCTGTCGCCAGGTCAGAGTGCACAACAGGGTCGCGCTGATGAGACGCCTGGCTCTGAAACAGCCAGGGCCTGGCCTGGGTTCTTGACCTCGCCGGCTTCGGCACCCTCCACCCTCCCAGGAAGCCCTGCAGAGCTACCCGTGCTGCGGGCCGGCCGAGCACCCTTCCCCTTCACACTCTGCAACACACTCCAGAGGGCTCTCCTTCCTCCCACTGAATCTGAGTTCCCTCACAGCCAGGATAAAAGCCCCTGCCTTCCTCCTCACTGGGGCTCGCCCAGTCCCTGGGCACTTCCCTGAGCCCCTCCCTCCTCAGCCCACACTTCCACTCTGCACAGCGTCTGCCACAGTGCGTTATGATGACGTCTGCTCCGACTTGGCCTCCTGTACCCCTTCCTTCGGGACCACCCTCGTCCTTCTGTCAAGTCAGGCTCATCGTTCCCCAAGGAGAACCCACACTTCTGCCTGGACACCCCCTCCTCTCACTTCAGGGCCCTCATGGTGCTGCTCTCCACGTGGAGACCCAGGCCACCCCACGTGCTTCTACCTTTGTGTAACTGCCTGGCTGCACTGCGCTTCCCTCGGAGGGCAGGAGCCTGCCGCTCCATCACCATCCCCAGGTCCTGTCTTGGCGCCTCTGGCCACTCAGTAACGGATTTGTGAGGCAAGTAACTGAGTTACACACCTACTGCGTTTGTGAGCCCTGACTCCCCAGCTACACTGTAAGCTCGCTGAGGACCAGATGGCATCTGTGTGAATCTGCAGCACTCCATGAACTGCGTGAAGCAGATGCTCAAACATTTGCTTTCCAGAAGTCCCTGACACCTGAAAATCCGCGCTGCGGACTTTTACAGGTATGATCAGACCTCACACTGGGAACATTCCTCAATGGGAACATACTGGAGAAGCAGCTCATGTGTCCACTGGGCACTGTCACAGTGAACACTGGACAGCAGGACAGTGCTCAGAGTTCGGAAGCACAAGGAGAAGCGTGAAGCAGACGGGTGTAGGAGGCGCCACGCTCTACATCCTGGGTGTCTGTGGCAAGGGTGTAGAAGACTTTGTTGGACTTATGACGGAGTTAACTCATGAACGTTCTCCTGGAACAGAACTCATTGTAGGTGGAGGCCTTACTGCAGTGTATTCCGACTTGCTTATGCTGAGACATTATCCCGCATCTTAAAATGTAACACTGGGCAAAACGTTACAAACAGTAAATAGAGAACTGCACCGGAGAACTGCACTGGGACATCCTGACGCTAGACGAGAGAAGTTCTAGTAATATAAACACTGGATTTTTGACATACAATACGGACACATAAAACCTTTTATCTTCATCTTTCACAAACAAATATTCCTAGAATATGACCTTCACGAGGGCAATGGCTCAGTGTCAGGCTCCTGCTATAGCTCAGGCTGGCCTCACACTCAGCGACCCCCCGCTTCAGCTCCCAAGTGTGGGATTACGGGCACACACCACCACCGCTGGCTTCAGGTTCAGTGTCCTGCTCACCATTATCCCCAGCCCCAGAATAACATCAAAGAAAGCTTGATGTGTACAGAACTAAAAAAGTTTAACCTGCTGTAAGGAATCAATCTGTTACATTTATTGTCTGCTTTAATGGCACTAACACTATTTTAGGTTTTAATATATGTGAAATAATATTAAATATAAAGATTTTAACATATTCAGTATTTTTATATATGTCACAGTTTGTATGAACCACAGGTTTTAGTGGGTATTAAATTTTACATACATACGCACGCGCACACACACACACACACACACACACAAACTGCCTTGATTACTGGGATACTGAGATATCGACATACCTGGAAACGAGGGGAGGGGAACGACATGGATCTGCTCTGTATACAAATTCTATTACGTCCCTTCACAACGCTGACCCTAAATCCTACGGCAGATGGATTCTTTCTAACGGAGGCAGACACTATCCAAGCTTGTAAGCTGCTCAGATTTGGGAACAGCAAATCTCAAGTAATTCTAAGATTAATAATTCAATCTTTCAAAAAGCCACATAATGGATGAGATTAGATTTTTACTAATGAAAGTTAAAACCAAAATAAAGGGTTTCTTTGGAACTCAGTGGTTTTTCCTATTTGGAACTGAGAACTGAAAGGAGTGCCTGCTGGTTAATAATTAAGAACGGGCAAATCCAGTGTCCTCAGAGCCTGTCTAGGAGGCCTCTGGTACAGCACGCGGGCTACCAAACCAACTGCGCGGAGCCTCCTGAGTTCATGTTTAATGGGAACCTGTGTGGTAGAGCCCGCTGGCCACCGCTGTCGGACACCCGAGTGTCACTGTGCAGGGAAACGGCTGGCTCAGCTACCCGTGCAGAGGGCACAGAGGAACAAGGCCCTGGTCTAGGCCCTGTAAACAGAAGAGAAAAGAAAACAAAAGGGAGGGAGGGAAGGAGGAGGGAGAAAAGCAAGAAAATACAGACAGTGCTAACAGGCTGGGCTACAGCTGCGCGGCACACCGCGGCTTGTCAGGGGTGAGGTCGTGAGCTTCATACCCGGTACCAAACAGACAAAAGAAAGAAGAAAGTACCTAAAAAAGCACTGCCCCCCTTTGGGGCATATTTATATACATGGCGACTAAAATAAACGTGATGGTATTAACAGGTAACCCCCAAACATTACTGTGCAACTTAATACATGGTACGCCTTCTTCAAAGAGTCTTGCCAAGACTCTTCATTCATTCAAGAATCAGACTAAGATTTAGCACTGTCCTCCCCACCTTCTTCTTACTGCTACTGCCTAGTAACTTTTAATACGTATGAAGTGGACAAAGTTATTATTTTCCACAAAAATAAGGTTCAAAAGGGGTGTGTATCAAGATACAAAAACGGCCAGGCGTGGTGGCGCACAGCTGTAATCCCAACACTGGCAGGCTGAGGCAGGAGGATTGTTCAAGACCAGCCTGAACTGCACAGCGAGACCCTGTCTCAGAAAGACAAAAAAAAAAAAAAAAAAAAAAAACAAGATACAAAAACAGACTCCTAAACCCATATTCTTTTTAGTGTGATCTAAGATCAGAGGGACTGAGAGGTCAGTCAAAGTTAGTCAAAGTCAAAGTCAAAGCCACTCAAAGTGTTTAACAATGCAGCCAATCAAGCACAATAGTGTACAGGACACCAAAACACTCACGTTTTGTAGCTTTTATGAACTGGAAATCAGTCATACATTGTTAAGTAACACTGCTATTATTTGAAAGTAAAAACCTCAGTGATGAACATGCTGCAATGTGCTAAATTCTCATTTAAACATGAGAATGATTCTTCAGAGCCACGAGGCAAAAATGATAGCAGTATCACCCACCTGGGGGCAGCGTATGCTATTATCAGAGGATCAGCAGAACACACACAAGGAAGTATCGGGGTGAAAACCCAATACACAACCTCAGGGGCGGCTGCACCGAAACGGCTTCCCTGCTGGAGGCTGGGTACCACCTGGAGACTAAGAGGCGGCGGAGGAGGAGGAGGAGGGCGCAGCGATGTGTCACCAAGCACGCACACGCACATACCGCAGGCCACAAGCTGCGCCGTACGGGACAGAACACGGGCCTGCAGGCAGCGCCTAGGTCGTAGCAAGCACAGGACCGAGTTAGAGTTTTTTTCCTTTTCATCTGTTTATTAAATAGATGAAAAAAACCCTCCTCTGGATTTGTTAATTATTAAACAGAAATTAGGCATACTTGTGCATGTGCACATATACATTTGTATTTGTGTGTTTATGATAAAAGCAAATATTCTTAATTCAACAATGTATGTTAAAACTGTCTTTAAAACACCAGACTAAGAGATTTTAACCACTGAACCCTAATCTTGCTCTAAACTCAGTGGAAGGCGAAACACCGCCTGGGCTGTTGAAGATTCTGCCAGGCTGAAATACTGAAGGCGAGGGTGTGACGGTACACTACGTTAATGCTGATTTAATCCACAAGTCATTCACTCATGAATGAAAACAGGAGTCCGGACTTGTAAACACTCATTTTTCTTTACAGTGTCAGGGTGTCTTTTTAATTCACACACTCAAGGCTATTGGAAGAGACTGTAATATTCTGTAAACACTGGTGCTGGAAGTACTTCCGATTACTGGCTCATTCACCTTCCCATCTTTATTTTTTGTCGACTGTATAACAACAGCTATGGTATCCTCAAATGTCATAAATTAATTTTCAGTCAATGCTTTTTTCTTGGTCTTCCTGAGGCAAGGTTTTGGTAAGCAGTTCAGGCTGGCTTTAAACTCACAGCAATCCTCCTGCCTCAGCCTCCAGAATGCTACAGAACGTCCCAGCAATGCTTTTAAATTTGTTCAGTCATGAGATGCATGTAATATTTTCATGATTAGCAGCCTGCTTTCTTGTTTCTCAACTTGCCTCTCACTCTGCTACTCAACCTGTGGTTCCCCATTTCCTTTGTCTGTGTGGCCTGAAACCGACTGGGCACTTGACGCTGGTTCACCTGCCTGCCTGGGCGGGCTCAGGGATCAGGCCCGATACTGACTGCATCTAAAGAAGAGCACTCTCAGCTCTGAAACCTGATGACTTTACCTTACTCTAACCACACTGCCCTCCGCTGTCTGAAGCTAAGTCACTCCACCGTCAGCATGAGGGACGCGACGGCTTAGACGCTGCCTCTCCTCTCGCCTGCAGTGGCTCACGGGTCCCTGACCTGACTCCTGTTTACCCTTTAAACTCATCCCTCATCTTTCCCCATCAGTTTCCTTTTTAACTAATAATAAAACTTGTGTGTGCACCTACAGTATTTATGAATTTCTAATAATATGCCATGTAAACTACTATATTTATATTGGTCACATAATCTACAGGCTTGGCATGGCAAATTATGTCAAGTATTTGTTGGGCATGAAATAAACCTAGGGGGATTGGCCAGTTTCTGCACATGTCCACCACATGAATGCCACTAATGGTCGGGTCACTGGCCAGGGCATCGTGTCTTTATGCCATGTGGTGGGCAGAGTGATGCACGCTCCTCTTTGGGCTCTGGCTTTCCGTAGTGTCTCTCGGCCAGCACACGGGAAAACATGGCTCAGCAATGGAGGCGCCCTAACAGCCTCCTGCACGGGCTCCTCTGCTGCCTCTCACTAAGGCCTCAGTGTTCACAGGGACTTCAGTTCACACCCTCTTAGACCAATCTGACCCAAGGAGTGGGTCATACACTGCACAGGGAAGGACACAGGGTCCTAAGCTGTGAACACAGGGAGCTGACAGGACCTGCCAGCCAAACATAACAATCTCCCCAAATAATCAGGCAAAGACGCACAAGAACCAGGTTCCTGCAAGCTGGAAGTCCCAGTTTGCTTAGATAAGAAATATTTCTTAGATTTAACTGACCAAAATAATGAAAGAGAACAGAGTCACACCACACACAGTCATTTGATTACAGTTTTCAAGCAGAACAAAGTTTGAGTTTTCTGTTTCTGCTGATGCGCATGTTTTAAAGGGAAAGTGTCTGCTTCCCATTTAACACACTGCTATCCTGTTCATAATGAAAACCTAAACGCATGTGTTTAAGCATTTGATCTTTTAGGCACCACCGAGGCTGCAGTCGGCTTACAGCACTGAGTGCTGATAAAGGAAGCACACGCCGGTGCAGACACAAACCTTGCAGCTCTTCGGTTTCGGGCGCTGCTTTGTCCACAGACGTGCCGTCCACCGGTGAGGATGCTACAGACTCAGGTAACAGTGGCTGACTTGATACAGAGCTAGAAAAGCAAAATATTTCAATTCTGTAAAATAAAACGTCATTGTTTATCTTTACTGTTCTTGAAAATATCTTTCTGTGGGACAGAACTTCACTATTTGCTCCCACTTGTCTTTACGGTCCGGCTCGTGAGCCTCCCGCCGCACCTTCCCTAGCTGCTGTGCTGTGAAACCCTCTATACCAAAAGGGCATCCCCGCGTGTGAGGACTTTTAGGCTTTTGTTTCACTTTATTAGTCCATGTCTGCAGCACACAATGATTACACTCACTGCAGGGAACTGGTACCTGTACACAACACATTTCAAGTCACCCCCCCAGCCCTTCTATTTTTCTAGATTATCTATCTCATAAGACCATACAGGCTTAATTATCATATACACAGATTGAAAACAAGACTCACAGGCCAAAGAACAGAAAACATTTAAGAACACAGAAGACAAGTGTACTAAGTTAGGCACACTTTCTTTTGAGACAGATTTTGCTGTGTAGTGCAGGCTGGCCTTGAACTTGCTTATGTAGCCCAAGATGGCTTCAAATTCATGACAATCCTCCTGCCTCAGCTTCCAAGTGCATCAAGTTATACTTTCCAATACACGGTCTTCACTGGATCATAAAACCTGTTTTTCTTCCTCTCTTTCCTACTGTCTTTTATTTCACACTTTGCATAAATAAATAAATTTTTATATAAGAGAAATCTTGCGTATTTATTTACACTCACACATCTGAGTCACTTCATCCCACATGTGAACATTAACAGACAAATAATAAAAGAGGTGACCTGAGTGCGTCAGTACAGTCCACAGAGGCCGCTGTCTCAGACGCTCCTGTTGCACTGTTTTCCACACTCTTAGGAGCAGGTCTGAAAGTGCTTTTTCCTGACTGTGGCTTTTTTTTGGTACTGGGACTCGAACTCAGGACCTTGTGCTTGCCAGGCAGGTGCTTATGCCACTGAGCTATATCCCTGGCCCGAGGCAGTTGTTTCTACAAAATCATAGAGCTTTGAAGCTAGAGAGGAATGTGGACCAGGAATCTATGCTTTGGAAAGAAAGCAACAGTGCATTTCCTTTGTGCATTTTAAGCACCACATGAAAAGCAGCACGAGAAAGAATGTTTACGCTTCCAGTCCCGGACGCAAAGCTGCAAGTAAAAGCAGACCTCGCCGCCGTGACCTGGAAAGTGGAGCCGCGTGCAGAAACTGCACTGTCAGTGCACTGGTCACTAACAGAACACAACTAAAACATGTGCTTCGGTACACAGCCTTTTAACTGGTTCCAGAGTTAAAGCATAAATAAAACAGACAGGACTGCTGTATCACGGCACTGAAAACAACAGCTGACAGGACCTTGCTGTAAGATGCGACACAGTAATTCTTACCAAGACTGTAATTTAAGAGTTGACTCACTGTGCGGCTAAGGACTTCAGGTATGGGTCAGGATACGGTATGAGGAACAAAGACAAAGACGGTCGTAAAGGAAATCAAAGACTTAAAAGCTCTCCCAACATAAACACAGTGACCCAGACACACACAGTGGATTTGCTCATGGGGCTCTACAGTCTCCCCACAGACCTCCACGGAACGCCACCCCGAGCCCACCTTACCTTGGCTGCACAGAAGAAGATGCAGAGGCCAGTGCTGACGGAACCTCTGGGACGCTGCCCTCTGTGCACTGAGCTGGTAACGATTCAGACAGACTGCTGACAGAAGCCGCTGCAACAGTACCAGGTCATGTTAGCGAGTCCACAGGCTAGCCAGCCAAGACCTGATCTAAGAAAATGAAATCAACTTCCCACAATATACGGGATAGGATTCCACCTTTCTGTGTCTGTTAGTTCATGCATTTTATTTATTATTTTTTTTTAAAGGAACCTTGGGTCTTCACAGTCAGCTACATCTCCAGGCCCTTTTTAAATTTTTATTTTGAGACAGGGGCTCACTAAGTAGCTACGTTGCCCAGGCTAAACTCTAACTTGTTTTCCTCTTGCCTCAGTCTCCCAGAGTGCTGGGCTTCCAAGCACGCACAACCATGCTTGGCTTGTGTCATTACTTTTAGTTAAAATCTTTGTAATACGGTAATACAGTGAATTCGCTTTTCTGATGCTGGGGATTGAATCCAGGCCCTCAGAAGAGGCTCTACAACTGAGCTATACCCTTAACTCAAAAAATGTTAAACACCTATTTTTCTAGTGTTTTTTTATTTTCTTTCTTTGCCTTTCTTTTCTTTCACCCTTTCCTTTCTTTATCTCTGGAAAAAATGTGAACCAAGAAGAGAACCATATTTATAAACTGCATATATTAATAAACTAAATTTCCACTTAGGACTATCACCCAAACTCCAAACTTTTAATTCACAAACATTTCTCAAATCTCAGTGTACAACTGAGATGTTTAAAATAAAAGACAAATTTAGCTGAACTTACAATCAGTTTCGTAAAGAACGAATACATTAGGTTGTACTCTACACTTCATAAGACACAAAAGGTAGACAGTTGCTCAGTACAAAAACAACCCATATTTGTTTGACCTTAGCTGTAAACAAATTCTGAGATTTTGATGAAATATTTACATATTTTTACTTGAACATGAAATAAGACTCCATGTAATTTAAATGAACTAAGTAACAACTTGTACTTTTATTAACCTACACATAGGTATGAACCTATATTAAAACTATCCTACCTGAGTAACTTCGACACTTTTGTTTAGCAAGCCTTGCACTCAGGATCTTCATGACTTTCTTACATAACTGCTCAAACAAAAGACCACCTCGGTTCCAGGACAATCCTTCCACAGAGAGAGGCGCGAAACACCCAGGCGAATGAGTGCGGCACACTGCGGAGGTGCCCCCGGCACCCCTCCTTCCTCAGGGCCAGCTGTGGCTATGTGCAACCCGCCTCGTATCCAGACCGCTTTCCCTCAACGGCTGCCCCTGCATGCAGAAGTCACCTCACAGCTCACGCTCTTTACTGTCAAGACAGCGGCATTAACTGGGGGTGTGCCCCTGGGCTTTTTTAATAAGGTGATGAGAGTTCCTATGGCGAGGGGAGGAAGAAGGACTTCACCGTATTCACGAAGCGCAGGGGCAGCCTTACTTCTGCCTCCCCACTACTGACCATCACAATGAGAGCGAAGAAACTTCACTGCGAGGAAGGTGGTAATGCAAACACAACGTGAGAGCAGAGAGAGGCACTGGGCTACCCGAATCCGATCCACGTCTGAACACACTCACCGGGTGGGCTGATTCTGCCACTACTGCTGTTCTGTCGCTGGAGATGTTCTTTGTAGCAGACTGAACACATGCCGTTCGTACGAGGGTTTCCGTAAAATCCGCAGCCAGTGGAACACAGCATAGGCACTTGGCTGTGATTTGTTTCTTGAGCCATGTTCCTCTGGGGTACACCTGCAATCTAACAGAATTAGCAAGTAACCCAGGCGGCTCAGCTGCACACTACCCAAATCTCTCCTAACAGAGGACCCCTTGTTACGCTTCTCTCACACCACTTCATGTACTGACCAAGAACGGGCTGACAAAGACCCAAACTTCCACCGCCAGCTTGCTCCACACAGAGCACTGGCCTGACTCAGAACGCAGGAGGCGAGACTGAAAAGTACAGTTTACGTTCACCTTTAAAACCCTGTCATGTAGAAAGACGTTGCCTCCAAGTTCCCCTCACTTGTCCCTCCATCCTCCCGCTTTCTGAAGCAGCCCTGGCGCGGCTGCCTCAGCGCCCTGAGCCTGACAGGGGACACGCTGCTGGTCTGCAGCCCGCCTGCACACAGTGGACAGGACCCCCGGCACGTTTCTGTGACGCTGTCTGTTCACTGGATGGCAGTTAGCGGCAGTATCCACTTTATTTTTTCTTAAACCTTACGAAGAAATGAAAGATCTCCAGGAAGGGGCAAAAACGATGGGAATACACACTTCAGCAAGGGGGAAGTATTTAAGGGAACCTGTGTGCAGCACGTGTTGGGTCTTGCTTCTTGATCCATTCTGTTGGTCTGGGTCTTCTGACTGGTGAACTGAGACCATTAACATTGATGGTTATAAATAATATGTACTAACTTGTCCTTGTCATGTTATTTTCCTGTTATTGGCTCCCGCTTTTTTGAGGGGAATTAATGATAGTGTTTGTTATAAATAAAAAATTTACCATATATTTTGATCCTCCCTGCAAAAGAAATTTCTAGAGAAAGGGAGCTTTTTTGAAGCTTGCATGATCCAAAAGTTAAGGACAACTCTTAGTCTCATTCAACTTGACACTCTTCTAGTATGAGAAATACACATTACAGAAATACACACTGTTGGGGGCCGGGGATTTAGCTCAGTGGCATAAGCACCTGCCTTGCAAGCATGCAGTCATGAGTTTGATCCCCGGTACCAAAAAAAAAAAAAGAAAAAGAAAAAAAACCCCACACTGTATAACACTTAATTTCTAACCATTTAAATTTTTACTCAAAGTTCAGATGGTAACTTGTGCAACTGTTTTTAAAAGCATTTAACATAATATTGACTCTGGTGCCGAAGATTTGGAGAGCTGAGCAAAATTCTAGCAAAATGAGCAATCAGTTCAATTACTTGGAAAGCAATTTAGCAATTCACCTCAAGAGCCCAGTGAACAAATATTGTTCTCTGAACCGCCATTCTCCTTTAAGAATCTGCTGTAGAAAAACTAGAGTACAATCAGAAAAAGAGCAAAGGATATACTTCACACTGTATTTATACAGCTGATAAGTTAAAAATAACCTATCCGTCCAACACCAGCAGAATGGACTTATTAAAATTATGATACATATTAATGACAAAAGTTATGCAGTTGTTAACATTTTAAAATAATTTCTGATGGAAAAATGCTGGTAACAACTGAAATAATGGGGCTGGGGATATAGCTCAGCAGCATAAGCACCTGCCTGACAGGTGCAAGTTTCTGAGTTCGAATGCCAGTACAAAAAATTGAAATAATGGTATGCATACATATAAACATATATGTTAATTAAGACTAAAAGAGTATCAAAAGGAGTCACCAAAAAGGGCAGCAGAGATCATATCCCATGATTGCAGAAGTAATGATTCTTTTTCCTGATGTGTACCTTTACAACCATGAAGACGCATGCATTCTTTGCATGCTTGCTAAATTGGGGAGAAAATTTATTTTTTAAGTACCTAAAATCTTAAAAACTAAAATTAAAAACTAACGAGGCAGAAGCATCACCAAGTCTGTGGTGCTGAAACTCAGGAGCTGCCTGGGAGCCCCACGAGGGCCATGATCATCGCAGCAGACACTGTGTGCCACCTCCCCCATGACTCACAGGACAGACAGAACTAACAGGCTCCCCTTTACTTAAAGACCCCCCTCCCGCCTCCTAGAGGCAGGGTGTTCCAGAATGCGGGAGTGCGTGTTACGGACAAGTCTGTGCTGTGGCCCAAGATCATTAAGAGTGAGACTAACTAGAGGAGGGAAATGTTTTGCTACTGAAATTCTCTGAATGGATAAAAATGAAGGGAAAGCATTCCTTGTTTACTGTTTCCAGATTTTTCTTCAAAATTGTTACAAAGATGTTGGAGGTGGGGAGAAGTTAACACAAATTTCAGGACAATGCCTATAAGTACCCCAGATCACAAAGCGGTGATGGTACAGCAAAGCCATGTTAAGTCCCTTCTCTTTTTGGCCTATGGTCTTGAGGGATCCTGGTCTGTAGCTTCTCTCTTCTGACTGTCCACTTCATAAAGCTAATTAATCAGTGATGGAGCTGGGTTCAGTCCAAGCAGTCTGACTACAGCGAAGTCCACGATCAAGCCAGCGGTTCTCAAGGTGTGGTCCGCAAGCCCTGTGGGCTTTCAGAATAACACTAACAAGCTGTTTGCCTTTTTAACAACCTGACACACTGTGGTACGAGAGTAGTGGTGGATAAGACGGCCGGAGCCTAACACAGAGCCCACCAAGGTGACGGCACCAAGCAGCACCGGGAGGCGCGCTCTTCACCACGTCCTTTTGGTGAAAAGCATTAGTTTAAGTCTTGTCATGTATGCAGCACTTTATTACACAGACAGAAATGACAACTGTATAACGAAAAACTGCTTGGGCAGCTGCTGAAACCCTGAGCTGGCTGAGCCATCCTTTTCATGGGACATTTTCATGTGAAAGAGTGACTGACAGTCTAGTCATTTCCATGAACCACATGACGGACACGCTCCTGAAAACGAACAAAGAGACCTGAGAGCCCAAGCCGATCAAAGCATTCGTCACGACGGGCAAACGTCCAAGCACTGAATCGAGACGAAGGGTGATGGGTGCCCAAGAGTCGAGTGTTTTTGGTGAGATGAGTAGGGACAGGAACGAAATGTGATCAGAAGATACTAAATCGACATTTGAAAGATCTTCACAAGTCAATAAATATTATCTTCCAAGTACTCAATGTTGGAAACTTCACAATTATTCATGAATGAAAGATCTATTCAAAGTGAAAGACCAATGAATGATACCAATCGTAAGATAAAACAAGGATAATTTAAGAAACCACCAATTCTAGTGTATCAAAGAACCACCACCCGCATTATCTGAACACACTGTTAAGTTACTGTTTCTAGGGCTGGGAGTTTAGCTCAGTGGCACAAGTGCCTGCCTGGCAAGCACAAGGTCATGAGTTCCACCCCTGGTACCAAAAAAACCAAAAAAGCAAACAAAAAGATGCTGTTTCTTTTTCCAGCTAGGCACGAGCCCAGATTTTCTTTGCCTTTTCTTTCTTTTTTAGCAGAGCTGTGGTCTGGACCTTGGGTCTCAAGAATGCTAGGTAAGATCTCCACGCCTAAGCTACATCCCCAGCTCCAGATTCTAACACCGTAACAGACAAAGCAGTAGTATGAGAATCGTGCTATTAAGTCTGAACTGAAGGAGATCTGTGGAAACGTGTTAAAGATGCCACTCAACATTAAAGAGGTGTGTGTATGAGAGGGGGAATATATTTTCCATAAAACCTTTTAAAACTAGTAAGTAATTTTTTCACAGCTTCATCTGTAATATAATAAATAGCACTAGAAATAATCCTCATAAACAAAAGCTTTTCAGGGTTTTCACTAATTTTAGAGAACTAAGATCCTGAAACCAAAAAAATTTTAAACACTTTGCTGCAAAATGTGCATTCTCAAAACAGGCAATGCCACCACCAAGAGGGAAACACTGATTCTTTGAAAAGGAAAGGCACCAAAAACCCCGTCTTTTATGTATAAAACCACAAACAGTGTAAGAGATGAACAGATGCACAATACCACCGATGGATTTAAATTTGTATAGAAGTAGGGACTAGTTAGAAAAACAGTTTAAAAAGGTTCCTTGGGGTGACAGGTAATAAAAAAGCCTAAACCATCAATTATACTGGGTTCCCTCTTAATAACATTAGAATACAACAAGATAGGAATTAAGGAAGCTTCACTACTGACACTGAAAATCTTTCAGTATTATGGCTGTCAATCACAAATACCCAGACATAATCAATATTCTACTTGTAGAAAAACTCAAGTACAGGGCAGGGGTTTAGCTCAGCAGTGTAAGTGGCTGCCTTGTAAGTGCAAGGTTGTGACTCTGATCTCTCCTATCACCAAAACACAAACGAGCAAACAAAACCCCCCCTCAAGTACAGTAAACTGTTGTACATAAACATAACACAATACTTACTTGAAAGGAGATTAAAATTCAAAAACATGTTAAAACGACTAATTTTCCCAAGCTAAACTTTCTTGTACAGCAGTAAATTAACAGTGATTTTTACAACTCCAGAGGCACAAAAGAGTTCATGAACAACTGAAAAAGAACTGACCTTACTTACTTATCCTTAGGACACAAAGTACACCTCTGCATGGAGAGTCAGAACGATCACAGGCAGTCAGAGCAGTAAGCCTATGAGTGTGTGCTGGCCCAGGTGGGGTCGCAGACCAGCTGGAGTTCTGCTTCCTCCCCTTAGCGTGCCATCTTTCCGTGAGTAAAGAAGGCACCAGGCACCAGGCAGGTGCCCAAATGACCACGGAGGCAGAACAATTTCTTAATTGCTGTACTGTGTAATTCTGAAACTGTAAATCCAACACAAAGAGTAAAAACACCCTACCAGACATGTGCACTATATCAAAAAGGTATTAAGTTTATGAAGAGAATTCATAAAACTTGAGTTCTGATTCATAATCAGGACATTAGCCCTTCTAGTTCAGTAAAAAATACTCAATACTTACCCAGTTTACTATGGGACAGGAACTATCTTTATTGTTTTAATTTTTTACTTTAAAGGAAATAAAAACAATGAGAATAAGATTGACAAAAACAATACAGTAGGAAATCTACAATAGTTACTATATTGCATACTGTTACCCTCTAAATAGATGCTCAGAATACTGGCTGTAGGTCTGCAGAGTCAATCAAACCACACAAGCAGCGCGATGTTTGTCTACATCGGTGGCTCTCTCAGCCTGCAGTGGGAGGGGACCTTCTCTCCCTCCTGTGCCCCCTGTGCCCCGTGACTCTCGGGGAGGGCGCAGCTTCCAGATTCTCACCGCTGCTGCTGGCGCACAGGAGGGTGCTGCTGCTCCCTGGTTCTCTCCTGAGCCTCCCAACAGCTCTACCGTTTTATTTATGTATCATTTAGTCCTCAGGAATCCTCCACATCGGCACTATCTATAGCCTTGTTTTAAAAAACAAGGAAAATGAACCTGAACGTAACTTCCCCGAACGAAGGTCACATATCTAGTAAACAGTTAAGTGTCTTCTTATTTATCTTAAAAACGAAGACAGTGACTGTTCAAGTTCACCATCTCTCTACAATCTGTGAGCATTCTTGATTTATTATTTAAAGATTTAAAATTTCACTCGTTTGTTCTACCTTTAGGTATTATTTAGATTTAATTAGCTATAATCGCTCTTAAGAAAATGTTTTTTATGTCTTTTTACCCAAGAAAATAATTTAAGATTAAATACTTTAAGACTTCAAAGTCAACCCAAATATCAACTATTAAAATTTTGATGAAGAAAAGCAAAGAATGTGTGGAACACAGACGTAATTATAATGGAAAATCCACGTCAATCACATTGATCTCCCTTTGCATCACCTCCTAGGGTTGTCCCTAAGTCCCAGTAATTTTCTTCTGTGACCTATCTGATGTTCCTTTATTTTCCATTCCAATTGTGCATCTCGTCCTTTCATACCTGTGGGGTTTTGCTGTTAGTTTGGTGCCCTGTGCATGACATCAGTATTATTTTAAGATTTGCTGCCTCTCCTCCCAATCCATTTATTTAAGTTCTCTTGGAACACCCAGCTCTATTTTAGCGACTGTTAACTGCCCAGAGAGGAGGACTCACCCCAGCAATCACGCTACCCATAATTTCCCAACCAGACTCGTTTCCCGAGAAGCGTGC
Source organism: Cavia porcellus (assembly GCF_034190915.1). NCBI lineage: Eukaryota > Metazoa > Chordata > Mammalia > Rodentia > Caviidae > Cavia > Cavia porcellus. Next base: position 1,604,805 of record NW_026947489.1, on the reverse strand, counting down.
TGTGTGGAGGCGTGCCCTGGACTCAGGCCGGCAGCAGCTCCATCTCAGCACTGCTGTTTCTGTTGGGCGGTCTGTTTTGCAGCAACGCGGGCTGAATACAGAACGCACACACTGAGCTCTAGTCCTCCCCTTTCTGTGCTTTTATTTTCACACATGGTTCCGTCAAAGTGCCCACGCTACCTTGAACTTGTGATCCTTCGGCCCCAGCCTCCAGAGCGCTGGGATGCCGGTGTATGACACCACGCCTGGCTCCAGCTTTGGCCTTCTATGACCTGAAGAGCCTGAGCAAGCACTAAGCCATCCTGGACTCAACATGCTAAGAAGACACCAACTTCCTCTGCCTCCCCAGATTAAATGCCGCACACTGACCGCCTGGACAGTGGCTGGCGCACGGCAGCAGCTTAGCGCCCGCTCTCACCTCGCTCGCCTGGAGGCCCTCTGCACCCTCAGCCACACTCCCTGCTGGGAACAAGACCCAGCTCGCGCGGGGCGTCCTGTGGTAAATGCTCTGCACGGTGTCCCTGCCCTTAACAGTTTGATCTGTGTGCAGAAATCAGCTCTACATTCGAAGAAGTTGGATGTACCATCCTTTGGGACCCCTTTCTTACCAGGCAATGGCCTTGGGGGCACACAAAGCATTTCCTAGCTAACTTCAAGTTTCTTCTTCAAACTCTTATTCCTAGTATGAAGTTACATAGTATCTTACTGGGTAGGTTTTCAAGTTAGGGGAAAAACGGTTACTTTCCTTGAAAAGGGGGGAAACAAGACTGAGGAAAATTTTCACACTGCAGCACTCATACAGAGTCATTGGGCTGCGGATTTAGCTCAGCAGCTCAAAGAGCTTGCCTGGTAAACGCAAGGTCTGAGTTAGATCCCTGGTACCCAAAAAAAAAAAAAAAAAAAAAGACAGTTATTCAGCAACAATGCCTAGGAGTCTAAAGCAATTCTAACATGTACATTTATTTTTTACATTTCATTGTTTTTTTTCCTCTTCCTAAATGGAACAGGTAGGGAATGTAATTTATAATGAATGCAGATTCACTGCATTAGCTTGGGTTAAGTCTAAGTCATGTTTGATTGGCTAGCACATATTAATATATTTTAGTTATTAGTATTCAATAACTGAGGGATGTCAGCTGGGTGTGGTGGCACATGCCTGTAATCTCAGCACTCAGGAGGCTGAGGCAGGAGGGTCATTAAGAATTCAAGGCCAGCCTGTGTTACAAAGTAAATTCAAGGCAAGTTGGCACTGCATCATGAAGTCCTGTCTCAAAAAGACAAAGAATAAAGAAAGAACAAACCAAAGCAGAAAAAAAAGGGGAGTGGGATGTCACATAAAAATTACAGAGTTCTAGACTTTCATGAAAATCAAAGACCTGAAAAATTCTGTTTTCAAAATTAACATTCACCAGGCCCTGTTAAGCGGGTCCTATAGTCTCCACCCACTTTCACTATTGGTTACTTGATTATTCTGATATTTAATTCCCACATTAACAGCTTTGTCTTCTTAGTTTGGGATCTCAACTATTAATTTCAAAAGCAGGAAAAATTACCCATAGAATAGTGACTTATGTAAGAATGTAAATTAAAATCTAAACTAGTACTGCAGCCCAAAGTGATAAGAAAAGCTTCTCCTACCTTTGCCCTTTTTTTAAATCACTGGAAAACTAAACACTCAGAATTGGCTTTCTTTGGAACTGTATGAAATGGAGATCCTAGAAGACAGCAAAGTACAGTTTATAATAAATATTAGTGATAACTGATGCAAAGAGGAATACCCAACTAACACCGTATGTGAAACTGTATTTCCTGGTGGCACACAGTAATTTCCGAGTCCTAAGCACCAGGTCTCTAACGTGAGAGTAATACACATTACAGAGGAGAGGAAACATACATTTTGCTCACACGCTAGTTTCTTTGCGGGGTTAACAAAAATACAACAAAGTCCATAAAGCAATTAGAGAGGAAGAATGACTTGATAGCACCGGGAAGTACCTTTACGTACTTCACGCAGCAAGAAACGTAACTAAATTAAGTATTTTAGGAAGATTTCATCCCTCGATTACCCAAGGGAGGTGTGTCCCGAAGGAAGAGGCAAAACGTGTTTTGAGGTAAGACATAGAGTAACACCTTGATTTTTGAATTCTGGCCTCCAAAATCAAGACGTCATGTCCTTGCATTTGAGCCACCCAGCTTGTTACAGAAGCCCTAAGAAACGAATGCATTTGCCTTTTTAGTCTAAATACTCTTGTGGGTATACGGTAGACACCTCGGGGGTGGCCTTTTAATTTTCACTGCCATTAAGATTAATACAGCTTATCGAGCATCCTTTTCCTAACTGCCAGTTTAAACTTTCTGTGCATGTTTTGTTTGATTCCGTTTTGCTTGTTATGTCTTCCACTCTGTGGCTAGCTTTCCATTTTCAGTGGTGCCTTACATCAAAATTCATCTAAATATGAATTTTTTTGGTACTGGGGATCGAACTCAAGACCTTGTGATTGCAAGGCAGGCTCTTATGCTGCTGAGCTAAATCCCCGGCCCTAAATACGAATTTTTAAAAGTGTTTCTTTTTATAGTTAGAGCTTTTTAGATATTATTTAATACACTTTTGCCTACTGCAACGCCAATATTCCCAGACCTTTCTGTTTTTATTTTAAGACAGGGTCTAGCTACACTGCCCAGGTGGAATCTCAAACTTGTGATCCTCCCGCCTTAGGTTCCTGAACAGCTGAGAATGAGATAGGTATTCGGTTTTTCCCATGTGGATACCTAGGTAACCCCAAACACTACCTGCTGTAATATACTCTTGTCTTTCCCCACATCTGCTATGCATGTATAGCTCTCAGCCCTGTTTCAATGACCTGTCAGTCCACCCTGTTACAGCTTAATATCCTCAGGAATATCAGAATCAATTATTAGGAAATGAATTTCATCAGCTAACAATAACTGGCATGAGATTTGGATATTCCTCCTCCTATTTCATTAGTTATTCTTGTCTTTTTGCATTTTCATACGAATTTTAGATTCATCAATTTTTACTTAACCAATAAGTAGTATATATTGATTTAAAATTATACTGAGGGTCGGGGATATGGCTCAGCCGAATAAACGCCGGCCTGCCAAGGGCAAGGTCAATTCTTGGTACCAAAAAAATAAAATAAAGTTGCATTGACTCTATACTGGAATACACATTGTATATACTTCAAATTATTGAGGTTCTCAGTAATGCTGATTTACAGTACTCACTGAAGAGGTCCCGCATATCTCTTACTATCCCCAGATATTTAAAATCTTCTCTAATTGGTATCTTATTTTGAAATATCACTTTCTGTTTGCTTACTGCCAGCCTCCAAGATGCTCCCCAAAGGTTCTCTGTGCCTCCTGGTGCTCAGGCCACGTGCGGGTCCCTCCGGCAGCAGGAATGCTGGCGTGGGAGACCGTCGGAAAGTGGTGGATGTGACAGTCTGCCACTCACGAGCCTAGCTTGGAACAGGCAACATGGCTCTGCTTTACTTCCTCTTCTTGGTAACTCATTCTGGGAAAGCTGGCTGCCAGGTCTTGAGGATATGCCACGAGACAAACAGGGAGCGGGGCAGCAGACTCCAGCCCAGCCAAGTCCTTCCTCTGGTGGCAGCCCTGGCTGACATCCGGACTGGGACTACATTAGAGACCCTTAGCCAAGGGCACACAGCTCAGCTGTGTCTATTTCCCTGACAGAAACTATGGGAAATGATGAACGTTAAACAATAACAAACAAGCGGGGGCTCAGAGGCAGGGGCCTTGCCTGGCATGTGTGAGGCCCTGGGTTCAGCCCCACAAATACTACTGGTAAGTAAGCAGGTTTCAAAACCTGCAAATGCCACTAGATTCTGGTATGATCTGTTATGAACCAACTGCTAACAGAATTCCTGGTACTTGTGTCTCTGCCTCTGTTTCTTGCCCTGCTGACGGTCTGTGTTCACCGGGCGGCCAGTGATCCTGGCTGGTCTCCGTGACTCAAACCGGCTGCTTAGTCAAAATCCTCCACTGGCTCCCAACACACAAGGAGCGCAAGCCGCTCCTTGCTCTTGTGAGCTGGTGCCATGTTGCCTGACCTCCTCTATCAGCCCTCCCTGCCAGGGCTGCAGGGCTGCAGGGCTGCTCTGGTCTCAAAGCCTGTCTACTCACTATGCCGTTGCTCTCCCAAGCCCTGTGACCATTCTCCCTGGCCTCCCAGACATCTTTGCTCAATGTCACCTTTTCAGGGAGACCTTCCTTTATTGCCCCACTTAAACTTGCCGCTGGCATCCTTTATTGTTCGCCCCAGTGCTGTTCTCATCAACGCCTTTCTTTACCCCAGGCTTAACTGACTATTAAACCACATCTGTTTTGTCTGTCTTCCCTGGAAGGTGCGACCTCCGTAAAAGTGGGATGCTTTGCATTTCTTTACTGATGCATAAAATAACGCTTGCAGATTCCCATGATTTGTTCACTCTATAAAACTGCCCTGATACTTTGCCAGCACTCTGTGCCTAGCGGCCAGGTATTTATTCCAAAGCAAGAAAGTACACAATATCCACTCAAAGAGACTGAGTTTGCTTTTTAAAGTAACTGAATTTGCTATTTGTGGAGAGACCGGGGTCTTCTTCAGGGTCTGCAAGTAGGGTTACTACAGCTTGGACCTCAACAAAGATACCTAGCCTCCATGATTTTGGGGACCTTTTCTAATTCAGTCCACCTAGAAATCTGTCTAAGTCAGCATGTTCCACATAAAAATTAAGTTTTGGTCAATTTCATGTCCTCAAAACTAACCTTGGTTCTGTGTCACTTACCTTAAAGAATGACATAGCTTTTACCTGCTCAAGGCCACCAAATATTCTTTCCACAAAATCCCCAATGGCTCCACATTCATGGATATTAAATTTTCTTTAAAAACAGAAAGATACTAACATAAAATAAGATCAGTGGTGTACCAGATCCAATGCATAAGCCTGTATTTCCTCTTCTTTAACCTTCAAGGTTAAAGAAGCCACACAGCCAAGGTTTACATGCACCTATCCAACCATGCAGGCTCTCTAGGTTTCACTCGCTGCCTAAACCCTTATTAGAAAGCTCTTCTTCCTCTAATGCAATCACAACTTAATGTCCAACATTTGTAAATGACTGTCTCTCTCTAATTCCTTCCATTTAATGTTCTTTCTCAAAATTTAAATCTCTCCCCTTTCTTGAAACTTACATACTTTGTCTAAGTTTATATACTTTATATAAATGACTGGCTTGACTACTGATTTAACAGTATGTCGTGTTTTACGTGCCAAGCGCTGGTGTAATATTTTATATACACCAACTGCTTTAATCCTTATAATGATCCTGTGAAACTGGTACTGTCATTACCAGATAAGAAACTGAGGCATGGAGAGGTTAATAAATTGCTTAACAAAAGTGGAGGAGCTAGCGCCCACAGCATCTGGCTAGCTTAATCCCTGAATCAGAAGTGCGCAAGGCGTATCTGTGGATTCATGAGAATTCCCTAAAATCCTTCCAGGGGTCAGAGGGTCAAAAATATTTTTATAATACCAAGAACCTGTTTGACATGTGCACTGGCAGCATACATGCGAGAAGGTAGAACAGGGCCTTGACTGAAAAAGGCAGGGCATTACCTTTACTAGTAGTCAAATTCTTTAGCAACAGACTCACTGTCGCAAAAGCGGGGGTGGGGGGGCGGGGGGGTTCACTTAGGAATATTCTTGCAGGAACGAAGTTATTAATTTTATTAAATCTTTGTACTGAATATACTTCACTGCATTCTTCTTTAGCCTATTTTGGGGTGCTGACAATTCATAGTAAAGCTTTCTTCATTCTGGCTTTCTATCCATATACCATGAATTGAGGTTTATTTTTTGACAGAATCTAGTCACATAGCTACTTAGTCTCCCATTGTTGAGCAAAGGCCTACAGTGAAAACAGATTCCTAAACTAATTCAGCACTACAGGGCCAGGGTTATAGCTCAGCAACACAAGCACCTGCCTGGCAAGCGTGAGGTCGTAAGTTTGATCCTTCGTACCACTCCCGCCACCAAAAACAAATTCAGAGTTTAGTAAAGAGCAAGTCAGTTCTTTATGAGATCAAGTCATCTTTCAACATGATGTGAAATATGAATAATAAATAAAAAATTGTAGATTTCAGAGACTATAACATAAAAGAGAAAACCCAAATTAAACACAAAAAGAGAACAATTATCTCTTTTTCCAGAGTTCCATTCATAGACCCTAGGTCAGGGTCAGCAAACATGCCTCTAGAAGAATATACGCATTTTAAGTTTTTGGTCAAAACAACTCAGTTCCACCTCAGCAGTAAAAAAAAAAGCACAGAGGAGCTGCCAGAGAAGGAGATTACAGCAGAGCATCTATCTATAATTAAGAGGGGACTAAAAAGACTGCTTTGTGAGCCACAGGTCAGACAATTCCTGCTACAGGATCAATAACAGGCACACAGGGAGTACTCAAATGGAAAAATAAATTGATAATTTTAAAACGGTGCTGGTTAGAAATATCAGAAAAAACACTGTGACATCCCGTGACTATCAGCTGGTTTACCTTCCTCTGTCGCTGCTCTTTGTTCAAGCATGTCCCACCATAATCACTTGTGGTGCTTACTGCTCCATGAGGTCCCACAGAAGACTCAGTTTATGAGACATGGTTTTGCTCTCAATGATCAATGTATGGGATAGCGGGGTAGCTCAGGGGTAGAGTAGATGTTTAACATGCCAAGGCCCTGAGTTCAATCCCAGCTAAAAAACAAAAACAATGACTTTCACAGGTCTGCAGACACTGCATTGAACTCCAAATTCACAATCAGCCACAAAAATAAAAACCCCAAAATGTAAAAAGTACCAACCCACAGAGGTTTGAAATGCACCACTTTAACTTCATAGGAGTATTTAAAAATGACATCATGTTTGATGGCAAAATATCCCAGATGGTGATTTATATTTTACCAAAAAGCATACCAATTATGGCACATGCCTGTAACTCCAGCACTTGGGAAGGCTAAGGCAGGATGATCACAAATTCTAGCCCAGTTGGGCAACTTAGGAACTCTACCAAATCCTGGCTCCAAATTGAAAAAAAAGAGTAAATCTAGAGTCAGGTGTGATGATGCACGCCTGTAATCCTAGCACTTTGGGAGGCTGAGACAGGAGGATCACAAATTCAATCTCTGTCTGGGCAACTTGGTAAGATGTCTCACAACAGGGCGGCATGTGTGCAGGGGATGTAACTCAGCGTGTAGGTCCTAGGTGCAACTCCAGTACCACCACCAAGAGAAACAAACGAATACATACCCCACTACTCCCTAGGTGAGATGAGTAACAGTTTGAAAAGAGGCAAAACTACGAACGCTTACACTGCCCTACACACACGGCAACCTGATACACGGTATGCCACAGTGAGCAGAACAAGGGGCTCATTTAATCCTAGAGGTTCTGATGCTGCCCCTTCCAACTTCAATCAACCGTCAGCCTCAAGTTCCTCAGTGGACTCACAAGCCACTGTGGAAGCTCCGATGGGACACGACTAAACCATAATGCATTAACAGCAACAGCACGGTTCAGAACCAGACGGCTTATTTAAGCCAGATACACGCAGTTTATGACGACAGCGAGGACTGCGATCTGCCAGGTGTGTAACAGCAACCGCGGTCATAAGCCCCAGACTCCGAATTTCACATGGCTCACCACATGCAGGCACGCGAAGGCCTTCTGGCCACATTAGCAGTGATCGCGTGCCTGGCACGCTCTCTCTCTGAAAATCCCTCACTTCTGCCTGAGACAATCACAATGTCATGATTACAAGTGCCAGGAAATAATTTCTAGAATCCCCTCTTCAAATGTCTATAAAATGATGTACCAATTATTCTAGTTATCTGCCAAAGATAATTCTAAATGCTTACACTCAGGAGTTAAAAGTGCAAAATTATCCTTCTAACCCGACTGCCCCAAGCGTCACACAATGACATTTTGGTCAGTAACCAACTCCATGTACGACAGACGTCCCATAAGGTCACACAGTCTGCAGTCAGAGCTGTCTCGTTCACACTGAGTATGCTCCGTGCGCCCAGTTGCAAAGTCACTCAGCAGCTCGTCTTATTATCTTTTTATCGGTACCGGGATCGAACTCACGACCGCCTGCTTGCAAGGCAGGTGCGTATGCCGCTGAGCTAAATCCCCAGCCCCTTCAGCAGCTCGTCTTGCCAAGTGTGTCCTTGTCATCGCTGTGTGGTGTCCATGTAGTTTACTGAAAGAGGATTCTGTGTGTGTGGACGTAAAGCGGTGGGAAAGGGTACTGCGAGAGCTGGAGAGTCAGGCACCGCGGCGCACACCTGCGATGCCAGCCCTTAGGAGGCTGAGGCAGGACGAGAGCGAGGTGCAGTGCGAGGCTGGCTGCACTGCGCAGTCAGCCCTTGTCTCAGAAAGGAAAGAGACTGAGGCTGCATGACGTAAGCGCAGCATCATGCTAAGGAGTCTCAATTTAAACCAGCAGCAAGGGGAAGGAGGGCTGAACGCGTGCTCTTCACTACATTCTTCTCAGATATAATTTGTACTGCTCTGAAAACCGCTCAAGGTGACCTTAAAAATGCACACTGCGTGAGAACATTAAGGAGGTAAAAGCAGGAGTCTCAGGGAAAATGGTAGGAGAAATTAAGTAATCACAAACATCGTCAGTTAGCGAAGTGCTGTTTTATGGCCATAAGGGTCTACATGCTAATTACCAGCAGAAGATATTCAGTTGACTTTATTTCTCCTAACCACTAACAAAGGAATTAAAATTATGGGGCACAATATTCTATAGAAAAGTAAAACTACTTTCTCAGGGGAAGGACAATTAAATCTTGATCCAGATAACATAAGAGCACCCATTTTACAGTCTTTACCACATAGCTATCTCCCCAGTCCTTTATTTTAAAATTATGAGACAGGGCCTCACCGAGCCGTCCAGGCTGGCCTCACACTTGTAATGTGATATGGTTATTAAGATCTATAAAGTAAAAGCCAAGTTTCTGACGTTTTTTGGCTCCACTTTTTCATACAAAACAATAGCATTATGGTCAACTCTAGCTAATAGCCAGCCTACGAAGAGCCAGAATTAAGAAAGAAAATTTTAAGGTATCTAGGATATGCAAACAAACTTACGTTCATCACTGGAGACCCAAAAGTGTATTTCTCCTAAGCGTTTTTGTTCTATCAAGGATTGCTGAGGTACATGGTAAGGGGTAAGGAGAGAAAAAATGACCAGGTAGATTGGGTCTATTTCAAATGCAATAGTTTCTTTTTGATGTATTTTAGTATCTGTGCTGCCAAAGCAAGTCCTCTTTCTGCAGTTTTTATACACCTGCTTCCGGTCAAAGATGTCATTTGAATTCGAATGGTTGAAAACTGGAAAACTCTAAGTCCCTGAATGAACCAAACCCCTCAGAATTAACAGTCAGCCAATCAAAGACGGGTAAGGTACTGCCAGAAACCCCTGAGAACATAACAGGACCACTGGGCCAGTGAGGCAGCTGCCCCACCCCAGAGCTGAGATACTCTGAAGAGCTATGGGTCACCAAAACTCTCCTACAAAAGTCTCTAAAAACCTTTTCCCTAAATTAAAGCCCTAATTGGGTAACCACACAGCTAGATATGCATAGGAAGCCCTGAAAGTATTCAGGGTATCACTGCATCATTATTCAGGGCCCTGTAGCAGCACTTACGTGGATTATCCCATGCAGGCCTCACTGGCACTCCGACAGAGAGGTCGCATCACTGCCAACACACATTCTTTCTTTTGGTGGGGCGAGGGGGGACTGGGGAGGGCCTTGCAAATACTCTACTAACCTAAATCTCGGTCCTTTTTGTAAAAACAATTCTGAGATGGGGCCTCACTAAGTTGCCCAGGCTGGCCTCAAACTTGTAATCCTCTTGCCTCAGCCTCCTAAATCACAGGCATGTGCCACAGTGTCCAGCCAGACACATACCCCCTTCTCATCACATAAAGAAGGACGAGTTGCACATGCCATCACTGCCTCCGTGGTGGCATTCTTTCCTAACACAATCTGTACCACCTAAGCTGTCAGCTCTGGCTAGCCTGTGGAGTCAGGAATAGCCTTCTCCAGACAAGCTAACTAGACTGGGGCAATGCCGCCCAGATAAGCTGCTGAGGTCAGGGGCTGGGGGTGAGAAGACACTGACAATTTACTTCCATATGATTTCCCTCAAATCTTTTTAACAACCTGCCTTTTTCCAAAAAGCAAATAGCTTACTTTGATCCCCAAAATAGTAAATGATAGACCTCAATACTTGCAATATACTTGACTAAACTATCAATACCTCCTTTAAAAAAATTATAAAAGTTTTGTAACTAGCCTAAAAATAACTTTACTAAAACCTAGAGAAAATATACCTAACCAAGAGTTCTAAAGAAGTATTTCTGCTTCTTTTTCATTTTCCTTAATGGAGTTACAGCTGACACACGGCCAGTCAAGCAGAGCTGTGTCACCAATGAATGTCACATTACCTAGTGCGTCTCATGATCCACAGCAGCTCCGCAGCCACTGATCTGCATGTGGCTACTGAGGAGGAGAACAGGAAGCTGGGGGAGTGAAGACTTCTCTGCTGCTATGCTGGGGATGTTTCTTACCACACTTTAACTGATACAAAGAATTTGCGATTTCCAAATTCTCAATCCGAAAGCCTCAAAATCTATTACTGTACAGCCATGGATGTAGGTCAGTGATAGAATGGTCACTTGGCAGGTATTAGACGCTGAGCAGGATTCTGAGTATCAAAAAAATCTATCCCACTGAGGATTTATAATATGCTCTTTAGTATTCCTCCTCAAAGGAGAGACAAATTTAATAATAAAAATTATGAGTTTGTATATTTTGACAACTTAATCTTACAACAACCCTATCAGCAAATTATTCCTCTATTTTACAAATTAGATGACCAAGGCATACAATGTTTTAAGTAATTCAGCCAATATCACCCGACTATTAAAAGGGACACCCAGGATGTGGCACCGGGCAGCCTGACTCCACAGCCTATTACTCAACTCATGCTGCGGGCTTCACATTGCCCAGGAACTCCATCTTAACCACACTTCATAATACACCTGCAACTAAGAAGCTAAACCCGCTTTTACATCTAGGTACAGTTATGTCCGAGCGGGTCCATCCACGAGAAGCCCAGCTTCTTCGATAACATAAAGGGCAGGAGGACGGAGGGGAAGGAGCAGCACGGTGTCCTCACGGTCCTCGCACCCTCCTACATGTACTTTCCACCCAGTAGAACTAATTGACTTGTTATTAGCACTTTCCTTTACGCCCTTGGTAGAAGAGCAATACAGAACACAGAGAATGACCTCAGACAGATAAAGGAGAAAATCAAACTTAGGACCAACTTAGCATCATATAACTTTCCCCCAAATGCTCTGTAAGTGTAAAAGCTTCTCTTCTTTCTGTTGTATCCTGCCTAATCTGTAAAATCAAAGTTTCACTCGTACATCCCAAAACCTTCTTTCACCTTTATTTCTGACACTGATTTATAAAAAGGGGTACTGCTGGACTAGTGTAAACAGGGCTGGGGATATAGCTCAGCAGCATAGTGTCTGCCTGACAAACACAAGGCCCTGAGTCTGATTCCCAGTACCTCCCGCCCCCAAAAAGAAAGGAACAAATATTGTAAACAAAATAGGAACACCAAATTAAAGGTGGAATTTTTAACCATTACATGATGTATTACATTTATTGATCTGGTATAGTAAGTTACTCCTGCATCCCTAGGGTGAATTCTACTTGATCATATGTGATCTTCTTGATAATTTGTTGTATCTTGTTTTCCAGTATCTGGATTTTTGTACCAGTGTTCATTAAGAGAGTGAGTGACATGTAGTTCTCACGTCCCCCCGGCTCACCCTAGTCCTTTTCCACTTTTGGAATCATCAGGTTAAATCTATCTTCCAGGACAACTTAGCCAATATTTCTTCTCTTTCAATTTTATTAAAGGCTTGAGGAGTCCTGGTTGCCATCAGAGAGTCTATTAAGTCCTTCAAGAATTTAGCAGTGCACAAGCGCCTGCTTGGCAAGTGTGAGACTGTGAGTTCGATCCTTCGTAACAAAAAACAACAAAACGGATTTGGCAGTGAATTCATCATTATTGGGCTTTTCTCAGTTAATAGGTTTCTCATTATTTCTTCAATCTCATGACGTGAGACCGCATTTATAGGGTTCTTACGTCTTCTTGGTTCAGCTTTGGTAACTCATATGTATTCAGGAATACATCCATTTCTAGACTTGGATTTAAAACTGAAACGTCAAATGCTGTGACTTGGGAGTTAGACCTCCCATTATAGATCTTAAAACCTCATTAAAGTAAGGTTTGCCATCGTTAAGCAAACAGATTGTAAAAGATTAGGAACCAGATAACCTCTGAAGTTCTGACAGCACTATACGTCTACTGACCGACACAGAAAGAAAAAAACAGAACTTTGGGGTTTTTCACTACTTTTGAATGCAGCTAACATACATTTTCCTCATTTCTACCATCCACCCTTTGACCACTTCCATGAGACTACCCATATTCAATGTGCATTCTTCATCTGCTTTCTGGCTTCTCATTCACTGGTTCTAAAGATGACCCATTTCAATTATTCCCTTAGACAACACATTTGTGGTATTAATCAGAGTAAGTTCGTCTTACGTAGATACACCACCCAAGCAAGTAACATCCTTCTTAGCCTACGCCTCACTAGCAGTTAACAAAATGTTATAAATTTTATCTACATTCTCAACATCCTGCTTAATGCAATGTCTTACATTTTAACGATCCCATCAGTATAAACCATGCATACTATTTTAAAGGAAAATGGCATCTAGTTTAGACTCTCATTTTTAAAGTCTTTGAAGGAAAAATATGAATAAAGTAGAAGAAACAAAAAGACACCTTCCCAAATGGATTCTTTTTTTTTTTTTTTTGTCTTTTTTCTTTTTATCAGTACCAGGGGATTGAACTCACGACTGCCTGCTTAAAAGGCAGGCGCTTATGCCGCTGAGCTAAATCCCCAGCCCCTGACTGTTTTTTTTTTTGCCTTTTTTTCCTTTTTACCGGTACCAGGGATTGAACTCACGACTGCCTGCTTGTAAGGCAGGCGCTTATGCCGCTGAGCTAAATCCCCAGCCCCCCCAAATGGATTCTTGAGGTGATAACCTTTAATAAGAGGGGGGAAAAGGTGGGAGGGGATTGTTTTTCTTCAACAGGGATGTATATTATCAAAGGACTACTAAAAATAAAAGTGGCAGGGCTGGGGATTCAGCTCAGTGGCACAGTACCTGCCTGGCAAGCATGAAGTTCTGAGTTCGATTCCCAGTACCCCCCTCAAAACACAACAAAACTAAACTGAACTAAACTGGCAAGTTTAAAACATGTCCACTACAGTTCCCTTATTTTGAAGTAAATACTCTCACTGATGAAATTAAAAATTTATTTCCAGGAACAATCTTCTACATTAATAGCAAACATCACTTTACTAAAATAAATTTTTATGGTTGATGAAAATATTCATTTTAATGGGCTGAAGTTAACTAAAGATAAACTGCAATCTGAAATATAATCTTCCATCCACAAGAAAAATAGTAATGCAGATTCCAATGCTTAGAATATCTGAAAAAAGGTACGTGGTGCTTAATGACATCCACTGTCAGGATCACTACATGAAAACATTTTATAAAAACCCACCACCCACTAAACCCTCAACATCCCATCCACCAGAAAACAAAAACAAAAACGTACAAGTCCTAAGTAATGTCAATAATGCCGACCTAGGTGTATCTGTAAGCACTTTAGACTTTAAAATAATCAAGTTCCGCGTCCAGTGGCACAGGGTGACGGGCTGAGGGTCTCTACTCACACAGTGCAGGTTGATGAGCAAACAGCTGTCCTGTATCTTGAGACAGACATTAGCTTCCTGCCTTCCCTATCCTCATAAGCAGCTACTTAAACTTTGAGTTTTATGCAAGAAAACATTTTAAAGCCTTCAGTGTTTTACTGCAGCAGACTTCAGATTCATTCCTGTAACACATTTAACATGAAAACAGTTGAGACAGTTAAAACTTATTATGTGCCACATTTTAATCAGCTCAAATTGTAAGGCATGCTCTATTATAGCTACTTAAACGGGATACTGAAGTAAAATTAAGAAATAAAAAAATCCTATCATTTTGTTTTTGACACTAAGGTAAAAAAGTAAGATATACACCCTTAACCTATGTGTTTTATTTTAACCAAACCACCAGCCAGGTAAACAAAGAGAACTTTATAATCACTTATACCCAAAGTAAATAAAAGTAGGTGCTTTTCAGTTTTCCTAAAGGTAAGCTAATCAACAAGCAAACAAGAACACTGTTACAAATACTGCAGAGCCCTGAGAATCTCAAACACAATCCTGCGCTAGCTTTTGACTAGGAATTAGGAGAGTCTGGTCCTGTTGCATTTAGCACGAAAGCTTGTAGCACCTTCCCCGGCAAGTTCAATTTCTACAGTACCTTCACTGCCTCAAGGTTAACCAACTGGTAGAAGGTCTCTCTGGGGGAAAAAAAGACTGCCTTTCCATAAGAAATATTTTACCCTACTCACATTTTCAGAACAAAACACAGAAGTCCAGAAGTTTTATAAATCAGACAGTAAACTACTACATGATAAATATCATCATTTCTCCATTCCACTGAAAATATATATTATAAGCAGTCATAATGACCTTTTTCTCTGCAGAAATAGACAACAAAAAAGATTTTAATAAATGTAAAGAATTCAAGTCTGGCATGGTAGTACACACCTGCAATCCCGCATTTGAGAGGCTAAGGCAAGAGGATCTTCAGTTTAAAAACAGCCTGTATTACACAGCAAATAATTTTTAGAAAGATACACTCTATATAAAAATGAAATACTAGTTAAAATTTTCATAATTATTAATAGTTCTGTCTACCCAATCTACACTTTAAGTAATATTTAGCAGTATTACGATGTGTGAACTTTAATGCATAATTGCACCAAAAACCACATACAAGGAGACGTTAAACTTAGACGTTTCAATGGTTTTCTTTTTCACTTGATTTTTTTTCCTACAATAATAAGTAAACATTAGACAAAATATGTATAGGAATGTGTATATGTGTAGATGTAAAATGTCCTAGAAAACTCAGGTTAACTACTTCTTCCCTACATGTATGTAGACTGGCTTCAATGCATATTATTTTTATTGTCCTCAATTTCTATATAAATTTTAGAGAAAACTCAAGATTTCATGAACATAGTAAATGTATCATTTACAAATAGCAATAGGGTTTAAAACACCAAAAAAAGTAACACCAGCCACTCCAATTTCATTAACTTAAAAGTGTAATTTAATGCTAACATACTGCACATGTGCTAAGTGCTGTAAGAAACGACCGTCAGGGCGGGTGTGATGACGCACGCCGCAATCCCAGCCACTGCTCAAGGCTGCGGCGGCAGGGTCACGGGGTTCTAGCCAGCCTGAATGCACAACAGAAACCCTGGCCCAAAAGACAAAAAACCCCAAAACAAAAGCAAAAACCAAAAAAACCCTTTTGTTTATAAAACTCTACAAATATTCCTTTATCATCTACTTATACGACACATACATATATATGGAGGTAAACAAAGATTTAAGAAATGCAAAAGCTCATAAAAAGCTGTAACTTGATTACCTTTCACATAGATTAAGTTTTCCATTATATGCACACTTAAATTTCACTCCACCTAAAACGTAGATGCTGCTGCTACCAACTCCCAGACTATGGAACTGAGATTCAGAGATGTTAGGATTTGTTCCTGATCACAGAGCGAGTAAGTGACAGAGCTGGGACTTGAGATCAGATCTATTTGCCCCCAAAATCTGGGGGTACTGGTAGGATACAGAGAAATAGTCATCTATTATTGCATTGATAGATCAAACCAATATCTGAGTTAGTATTTGAGTTGGATTGTATGTTAAGTATTATACTGATAAATAAGTGTCATCAAGAACCCAAAAGGATAGTTACAAATTCAGGGATATCATCTACGAAAAATCGTAATGGAAGTAAGCAGCCTAGCAAAAGGACAAAAGGGAACATATTTTGAAAAAGAAAAAAGAGCATGCTTACCTCATGTGGCACAAGAGTGCTTAAAACAATGTACAAAAGTCTCTGCAGACACGTTTCAGTGCAGCTCAGCACTGCCTAAGGCTGGAGCTGAACAGCTTCCCTCTTCCAGCCCTGATTAAGTGTCACCATCACTAACATCACAGCACAACCGTCAAGGAATGTTAAAGTCCTTATATGTGAAAGTTTTACGAAGATTGACATATATTAAGTCTCAAAATATCTCCCCACAAATATTTTATTATCACAAGAAGAATAACTTAAGTGGAAGGCCCTGGCAGGTATCATGATAGCCGGCAGATAAATTTGGTATCACTGGTAATGAGACACGGGGAATGCACCTCTGGGGTGATGCCATAGAAGCAACACATCACAAACACTAACGCTCCCTCCAGAATACATCTTCTAGCTTTAATCCTGAGCACATCTGATGAACCCACATTGAGAGAGATCCTATAAACAAATGGTCTTCAAAAGTGTCAATATTAAAAACTAGGCAAATTTTCATGAGTAAAGGACAATAAAGAGATGTGACAACTAAATGCAATGAAGATTCTAGGCTGGACACTCATCTGGAAAGAAGTTATGAAAAATGTTACTGGGAAGCCAGTGTAACCTTAATGTGGCCTGCATGTTAGACAATTAGTATCAGTGGTAGCTGCCCTTACCTTGCTAACTGTCATGTACTCAGTCATACAAGTTCTCAGGACCTACAGCTGAATTAAGTACCACGTAATAAAGGGATACAGCATGCAACTTGAATGTGTTAAAAGTTTTAAAAAAACCAGGAGGCTGGGGCTTTAGCTCAGCGGCATAAGTACGCCTGCCTGGCAAGCGTGAGGTCGTGAGTTCAATCCCTGGTACCAAAAAACAGGAGGGAGAAAAGTTTTCAAAGCATAATAATGTGTTAACTTTCTGAATGGACAAAATATTAATAGACAAAACTTTGTTAAGCAGACATAGAAATTATCGAATCATTGTAGCTTTCTATAAATTTAAATTATTCCATAACAAAACCTGAAAGACAAATATTTGAACCTGATATTCTAAGAATTCTGAATACCTAACACAACTAGACCGCATCTTACAGCCACACTCAGATGCCAATGGAAAAGCAATCTACTCTTCATAATTACTTACTCAGTGAGTTACAAGAAATAGCGGCCTGCTTTAAAACATCAGATATGAGCACAAAACGACACGTGCTATCGCACTGATGACCAAATGTGACTGCTGCTCTGAGCCTTGTTATTATTCTATTGCAACCTTCCCAAAACCACACTCCTGTTAAACACACCAATTTTCCCCCTGGAACACCGTTTTTCTTTAATTGTGAATGCAGCAGCTAGTATCTCCCTGCCAAAATTTCCACATCAAGTTAACTTCTGGTTATGATAATGAGCAAAACAGATCCGTAACAAGAGCTAACGAACGATCAGTAACATATACAACCAACACTGGACACAAAACTGCAGTGTCAGTAAAGATGAGGAAGCTCACCCTCACCGCACAGGACCCGGAAAAGATGCTATAATCAATCATGATTCACTACCACTGCCAGACCTCTTTACTGCCTTTCCAATTTTCCCCCCACTGATCTATATTTAAACTCCCAATTCCCTAAATGCTTTAGGGAGATGACACTGAAATAAAAGTCAAAATAGCTCACACAGTATGAATGAAAACTGACCAATTCAAATGTGACACTTAAATCAGTTTTAAATGCAAAATACCAAACTCAACTACAGGACGCGTATATGGATGTGTGTTTGTGGGGGGAGGGGAGCTGAACTCTTGAATTGACATTTATTGTATACCTGCCAAGGTGATTATAACATCTAGGTAAGACTCAGAAAATACTGCCCAAACGGGGCATGGTGGCACATGCCTACTGTGATCCCAGCACTTGGGAGGCAGGAGGATTGTAGGATTGCTAGAAGTTTGAGACAGCCTGGGCTACAAAGTGAGCCAGCGTGAACTGTTTAGAAAGACGCTCTCTCGGACCAAAAAAAGAGAGAGAGAGAGAGAGAGAGACAGACAGACAGACAGACAGAGAAAATATAGCTCATTTCATTTCACAGGCACTCACTGAATCAGTCAAATCCACAGTCATGAAGCTGAAATACAAATCGCCAACATATGACATCACAAACTACAGCCGTGGAACTGTAGCTTTTTCTGTGCTTACCTTAACTTAAATAGAGAAGGGAGGTGGTACAGGAAGGAATGCAAACAGGCTCTGAAGCGTAAGACAGAGCACAAGACAGAAGGACGAGGGCAGTAAGTGGGATCACAGTCAAGCCTCCCAGCACCTGTCTGAAGTCTACCACAGCCTTGCAGGTTAAAGTTTTAGATAAGAGACACCGCTTTAGGAGAGGGGTCCAGTTAAGGGGAAAGAGAACAGCTTTTTGGAGGGAGTAGATAAGGAATAAAGGTGACTAGGTGGCAGTTTGTTCTAAAATGCTAAACTTCTGGTATAATAGAGGTTTTTAAATTTTATTACCAAAGTAGAGAAATAAACTCTACCAGCAGTTTTCACTCCTTGATATTGATACAAGTCATACCAAGACTTGCACTAAATGCTCATAGTGACATTATTTCTAACAGCCAAGAACTGAAACAACCCAAATACACTTACGGTGAACAGACCAATGACGCATCACACAGTGGAACACCAGTCAGCAAAAACCAGCAGTGAATACCATGAGCACATTATAGGCGACTCTCCAAGTCCTTATTCTAGGTGACAGTGCTAGGAAACAAATGATCGTGCTGTATCACTTCCCTTCTATGAAATGTGCCCCAAAATACGACTGTACCAGAGCAGGCAGATCGGGGGCCACAGATGGGGGGGCGCTAAGGCACCCTCCGGGCCATGGGAATGACTGACAGCATGGCTGTGGTGGTGGAGGAGGGATCCGCAGTGCTCCTCGTAACTCAAACTGCACACAACAGCAAACAGGAAGACGCATGTTTTGCAGATGGGACGGGGACCAACAGAGGAAGAGGCAAGAGAGAATGGCAAGAAGTAAAGGAATTAACTCCCCACGATGAATGTAATCATTAGGTACTGCAGACATACTAATACAAGCATTTTAAAAACAAAATTCACACAAAACCAGTGAACTTTATGTTATGCAATACCTCAATAAAGCCGACTTTAAAAAATAAAGCAAGCCAGAGCAATAGGACAGTGAGTTCAGTTCAAAGTACTGTTTGGAGTTAAGCCAATGCCAGCGAAGACGTAACAAAGTTCAGATGAGGGCCCAGAGTTCAGCACAGCGGCCAAGCGCTGGTCTGGCAAGGCCCCGGTACCAAAGCCAAGCTTGGGATACAGTCACACAACTGAGGAGTCAGAGGTTCTGTAAGTGCTGCCCTTTCCCTAAGTAATTTTTATTTGATTCTTTTGTATCTTAATTTTCTAAATAATTATCCTAACTTAGTACAAGCAGAGAAGCAAACTTTCTCTCCTCTACTCTCTCCTATATCTACTTCTTATATCATTTCAACCCCTTAAAAATGATTTGGTACTCTGAATAAGATGAACCTGAATTGTATTTTAAACATATAATTATTTATAATAAGCAAAAAACATGAATTAGAACTCACACACACTCATCGTTTTTCTTTTAAACACAGGGTCTTGGCTGGGGATTTAGCTTAGTGGGGTAAGTGCCTGCCTGGCAAGCCCAAGGTCCTGAATTCGATTCCCAACGCCAAAAACAAAATACACAGGGTCTCTCAATGCTGCTTAGGCTGGCCTCTAACTCCTGCGCTAGAGATACCAGAGCTGTGCCATCAAGCCTACCTCATCACCAACTTCTGAAGCTGGGGTGGGAGCTAGTCATTCAAGCTCTACGGACTATGATTAGCTGGTGCTAGACTTCAAAGTATAACACTGACCTTAAGGAACTCACTTCAGTCTAACAAAAGATACTGCACCTTTCCAATAAGTAGAGCACAGCTCATTCCTTCAACTAAGGATCACTTCTGCATGTTCCCTCTTTCACAAACAGAAAAGCAGCTTCTCCACACCTCAGGTGCAACTTCCTCGCTCACTAAATTTGTCACAAAATAATTCATGTTCCTAAAATGTTTAACTTCCCTGGCAATGTCCACATTAAAAAACCCTTCCCTTTGGGACGGGGATACGGCTCAGCGGTGCAGCACCTGCTGGCCAGCACAAGTCCTGAATTTTGTTCCTGTAGCCTCCAAAAAAGTCCTCTTGAAAAATGTAATAACTAATTTCAGATACATATACATATATATATATATATATATACACACACACACACACAAAGGAATAATTCCAGAATCAAAACTAATAAACTGGGGGAAGAGGAAGAAAAGTGTAATAACTAATACTTACATATAAGATTTAAAAATTAACCTAAATTGGATAATGTGAGAGCAAGAAATTTATTCAGAAAACTAAAAATTATTTAAAATTATGTGTATGTATGTGTGTGTGTGCGTATGTACACATAGTGCTGGGAATGCAACACAAATCCTCATGCACACTAGCTGAGTACTGTATCACTGAGCTAAACTCCTACTATAATTATATTGAAAATATAATTGATTTAAAATATTCTTATATGTTTGCCACAAAATGAAATGTTTAAAAATCCCCTATTTTTTACAGTTTTTTTCAATTTAAGCAACTTTTCACGATTCTATCAGTGTTACAGGAATAACAGGAGTGCCAAGATGAAATATTTCAACAAAGACATTCACTCATTTCTTACTACGGTGGAGACTTGAAGAATGTAATATTCAGGCTGAAAAAGTTAGGTGATAGTTAGCAACTAATTATCTCACAGATAAAATATATCTGCTGGAAGGGGGTAAATACACGTGGAGAAAACTGTGAATACAAAAGCATTTCCACTACTCGAGAACCTCGCTCAGGTTCAGAGCATAATTCAGCCCGTCACATTCTGACAATAGTAGATTTCAGGACCCGGCTGTCTTGGTCAACACTGTACAGAATTTCAAGTTTCTGGCATACCTGCTTAGAACAGGTGTTTAAGGCATTCAATATTTAATAATAGATGAATACTTGCATTTATTCACATCACAACTTCCCCCAAACTCTTATATATCAACTGCAGGGAATCCAAGCACCTATGCAAAAATCAATGACCAGGTTTTTCCTACTTTTGACTTATAGGATCAATCAAGGAGTGCTTCAACAGCACCGACAGACAAATCCAGTCTAAATTAGTTCCTTTCCTCTTTCCAACTCATTAAATAGTCAGCAGTAGGTTAATCAACAATCTAAAAATCAGTGGCCAGATGACTTCCTTGTTTAAGATTTCCTAATTTGTATTATATTCTCAAAAATTTAATGATACCATAGGTCATTTTGCAAAGCAACAAGTCACAACTGTTCTACTGATCTGGATTCAACCTTGCATAGAGAACGTCTTGATAACTTAAGTTTCTATAGTAATGAGACCTGACCTGTAAACTGCTTGACAAGTCTAAACCAGCCATTCCAAGATTAGGCTTTTCTCTTCTGTTCCTACAGGTAGTTATAAAAGCCACAAAATAAACTGCTGGAACCATGATTTGATGTAGCCAGCTAGTATCCATTTTTCTACTTCTCCAGCAATAGGCCCTAATTAACAGCTCCTTTTTTATTACTGTTAAACCTGCTGGAGGAAGTCTAACAGTTCCAGCAGGGTCTCAACGTGCTGCTGGGAAGTTAGTCCCAGTGACCTGGTTTACATCAGCTAGAACCAGCCCAAGGTGAGTGTGACTCAAAATGTCAAGACATAAACAAGTTTAAAAACTTAGAACTTGGGCCAGGATTTAGCTCAGGGCCACAAGTGCCTGCCTGGCAAGAATGAGGTCATGAGTTTGATCCCCCGTAACAAGAAACAAACAAACAAACAAACAAAAACTTAGAACTTTTCTGAAAAGATCACTGAACATCCATTTCTCTATGCAGTACAACTTTTAGATCACTTTTTCCTCGAGCTGAGGACTAATAGCATCAGAAGGCTGCAAATTCCTTGGTTTACCCCATAACTAATAAGCCAACTTCTGAAGACTAAGCTCACTCGAGAGCTCCAAGGGCCCTACAGTTCTTAGATACACAATGGGAAATATTATTTTTAGCACAGAACACAGTTAAATATATATATACACACACAATGGAATAGAAAATGACTTCAGACTACTGTAAAGGCAGTATCTTCAGAATAATTTAGCTCAACTACAGTTAGACCAGAAGATGCACCTCTAAAAGATATTCTTGATCCTTAAGAAACACTGACCTAAATGTTTGTACATATTATGGCTTGTGTCTAGATGTGCCCCCAAAGCCTCATGTATTCACAGGTGGGGCTCTTTGGAGCTGGCTGGAGCCAGGGTGTGGGCAGTACATTAGTCCACGGATTGGATTTGGCAGTTCTGGTGAGGACAGCAGGAAGCCCCACCCACCCCGGGTGTGGGTGGGGCCAGCCAGCAGGCTTCTGCCTGGGGAGGCAGGGGGACTGGAAGGCCGGCAGGCGCTTCTGCTGCCCTTGCGGCTTTGCTGTCTCCTGCCTGCTTTGCCAGGGACGGTTTCTTTGCCATGATGCAGCCTCTGCTGTGTCACAATGCCTGGAGACAGCATACTTTGAACTGAAACTTCTACAAACTGTGAGTTAAAATAAACTTCATCTCCTTTAACAACAAGAAAGATCACACAGAAATCTAAGCTTAGTGATTATTTCAGGAAAATGCCAACACTTTAAACTTGTCTATCACTTGAAATTTTGAAACATGCATCCCCCCAACGAAATCTGCCAAAACCAATTGTTTTCCACTGTGAATTGTGGACAACCACACTTGCAATTTTAGCAAATGTCTTCTGTTAGCTAGACATAAGAAAGCATGGCCAGTGCTAAGTAGATGGAAGAGAGGGATCAAGCACTTTCGCCTTTAGGAAAACACTAATGAAAATAAGTCTATTAATATTCAAATTGATAATGAATACTCAAATTCTCAGGCAA
The DNA here is from genome assembly GCF_034190915.1 of Cavia porcellus. Taxonomy (NCBI): domain Eukaryota; kingdom Metazoa; phylum Chordata; class Mammalia; order Rodentia; family Caviidae; genus Cavia; species Cavia porcellus. The sequence continues at coordinate 1,581,627 of NW_026947489.1, read as the reverse complement.
AATAAATCTTTGAAGTAGAGATTAAAGTACATACAGAGAATTTACCAAGATGGTACATCTTGAACAGTATAGATCAGATGATGGCCAATTTTATATGGTCCATTTTATATGCTTTGTTCTGAATTGCCAGAGACATTGGCATATATATAATAGAGCATAGAGACTGCCAATTTCAAGATTGCACAATAAAAAAGTTTCCGTCAAAACTCATATTATAAGGAGAATAGGAACATAAACTATCTTCCAAGAAACAGACAAGTGTAACCATGAGTCACAATGTATCTATGATCAGGACAGCCTTATTTAAGGGAAGAAAAGCTGAATCTAAGAGCTGGATGAAGAGAAAACTATCAACACAGTATGAATCTCTTCCCCTACAGCAATCCAGAAGTAGTTAGGAAAACCAAAAGTCATATAAAGAAAACTTAGACCTCCCATTATTCAAAAACCCTCTTTCCAGAAGAAAGGGCTCAAACATCAAACAGAAGCTATTTCATAAGCAAAATAGCCAGGCCATGAAAATGGACCTCTAAGAACTACAATGATTACCTAGGAAGAAAAAAAACTACGAATAACAGGACCAAGAAATCAGCCACTTTAGAGACATGGCTGGTCTTCATGCAGGAACTGCTTTTTCCGAAAGCTTCCTCTTGGCAAGCACTGCACCAGGCTCCTGACATACTTTTCAGTTATGGGACATTTAAGAAGTTCCAGTTTTCAGCATATCACATTCACTGAGGCATGTATGACACATATACTTCTTGAGACCGAGAGAGATGCAATTTATGAAGAAAAGTCTGTCATACATCTCAAGGACAAAGCCAGTGTCACTGGCCCCACTCCAGTTTTGGTACCACACTGAAAGGCAAGCCATAGCAGCTAGAGAGAGAAAACACAAACAGTCTTTCAGAGAGAAATCTCCCAGCTTCTCCCAGAGGGCGAGACCCGATCCACAGGAAAGCACTGTCCACACTACTCTCCTGCACTAACAGAAGGGACCGAGTAAGCCTTTCTCTCCCAAGCAGCTCTCTCACAGAGAAAGCATATGTACGACGTACAGAAATGTCTGCCTTCATAGGACAAAGTTATGTCTATGCTCGCATTTTCCCAAATGTTCATATTTTTGCATTTTATTATTTTAAGATTACCCACTTAATCTAAATGGACAAAAGGTCCTGAAAATACATTTCCTTTCTGGGGTATTTTTTAGTCTATGAAAACTATCAAAATTATTAAAATAAAATATGGTATGGAGTTCAATCATACACAAATCAGCTGTTAAGCATCTACATTCATCATGCATTCTTGTAGTACCCTCTCTTCTCCTTCATAATTTCGCTTCCTCTGTATCCTCCTCCTTACCCCATTCTTCAGTACAAATATCAGCTGGGTATGCTAGCATACACCTGTAATTCCAGCACTTGGGAAGCTGAGGCAGGAGGATCGCTGTAAGTTCAAGGCCAACCTGGGCTACACTATGAGTTCCAGGCCAGCCTAGAATATACAATGAGAACCTGCCTCCCAAAAAAAAAAAAAAAAAAAAAAAAAAAAATCACTTAGTTAACTAGTTAACAACAGAGGTAACCTAAATGTTTCTTATAAACTGAAAAGACAACTTAATTAATTTGGGGGACACACTAAATCCACAGCAGTGATGAAACAAGGATCTAAACCGAGAGAATCTGTCTCACAATGTCCATGCACCTAAACATGCCACAATCTCAAGATGCAAAGAGATGTAGACCTGACACGTGAGCTGCAGTCACGGGCACTTCCCCGAGCCAAATACTGTGATAAACAAACATGCGGGCATCTAGGAGGGCATCAGGTTCTAATTCTCACTTCACTACTTCATAGTTACATAACTAAAGCAAGTCCCGGAGAGGCACGATTTGAATGAGGAACGGTCATTACAGAAAAACAAGTTACCTCACTCACAAAGCAACATCAAACAGGATTAATATGAGCAAGGAAGCGAAGCTAGAGTGACCTGCTTTCTCAAAAGGAAGGATTACTTTATTAAGAGTGGTCACTGCATGAGCAGAAGGATTCCAGGGTAAATAACGCGTGGCACACACCACAGTTCCACAGAATGTGCACACCGGTCTGCACGCTGACACTCCTGAAGCATAAACATCGATAGGCTGGAGTGGAAGGCCAGGCTCCAGATGACCAGAAGAACAGCTGGCCGCGGTGACACTTCCTGGAACCCAGCACCAAGGAGGCTGGGGCAGGAAGATCAAGTGTGTAGGGCCAGCCTGACTACACAGCAAGACCTCATCTCAAAACACCCAAAGGGTAGCTCAAAAGTTAGTTTTAGGCCCCAAACTAGGTGAAAAGGGACTAGACAGCAAAGCTCAGTAAGTATTAAGAGAAACCTATAGTATTTTCAAAGACATGGCATCTACAGAAGTGATCATCGGCTCACAATAAGCAGCTGGAAGGAAAAACTACCTCAACATTCCAATTCAACATGTATCTAAGTGCTGCTAGCACTCGGGAGGAGACAAGGTAAGCCACCTGCGCCCACACTTCAGGCCCTCACAGCCTCAGGCCTAACGGCACGTGTGCTAAACCATTACAATGCTGTGTAACTAGTAAAAAAGGAACAGAAGTGGTCCATTTTGAATACACCTCTCGGAAAGACGTGAGGAAAGCATGCCAAACAGAGTATGTGAAGACGGAAAGAGCCATGAAAACAGGATGCCTGGAGAAAACACAGGCGCTCTGCCTGGGAGAAGTGCACGGCGAGCGGGCTGGGGATACAGCGCAGTGGCAGAGGCGCCTGCCTGGCCAGGTCGTGAGTTCGATCCCCGGCACAAAAACAAAAACAACACTCCATCCTAGAACTGTAAAATACAGGTTTTTGCCGGGGATACAGCTCAGCGGCACGGTGCCTGTCTGGCAAGTATGAGGTTGTGAGTTCATTTCCCAATAACAGAAAAAAAAAAGAGAAGTGTGAGGTGAGGAAGTGGAGAGACAGGCACACGAGAGGGCAGGATTCCCACGGGCCCATTACGCATAAAGCAGCAAGAAAGGCTGACCCTGCCACTGCTGCAAACAGAGAGGCCCACGCGCTGCCCAGGAGGGAGTCACTGAGCACAGCACCTTCTGAGCACCTGAAGCGGAGGCAGTGCAGCTCGGGCCATTTTAGATGTCATTTAACTTTAATTAACTAGAATTTAAATGGCTGCTTTACTATTTACCATATTAAATGCAAGGCACTGACCTATAGCACATGAAAACAGAATTTTCTTATCTAGGAAGAACAGAAGATTCAGACATTTATAAATCATGGAAGAAAAGAAGGAGGTGAAGAAAATTCATGTGATAATCACAGCGACAACTATGAAGTAAGCAAGCAGCACTCCATTTACATTAAGCACCAAGAATAGCCAAATTTACAGTTTGTTGGTTACCTGGCACCAGGGGAGCAGGAACACAGAAATTACTGCCAAAGGGAATTGTTGCTTAGCAGGCACAAAGTTCCAGTGAGTGATGATTTTAAACTTTCTGGAAGCTGGAAGTGGTGGGGTGCTCCTGTGGTCTGCTACTCAGGAGGCAGGGGTGCTAGGGTTCCCTGAGACGGGGAGTTTGGAGTCAGCCTGGGTTATACAACAAGGCCTTGGGCTTCTCTCTCTTTCTCTCTCTCTCTCTCAGTACTGAGGACTGAACCCACACTCTTCACACTGAGCTATATCCCCAGCTATTTACTTTTTATTTTGTGACAGTGTCTTGCTAAATCATTAAATTGCCTGGGTTGTGCTTGAAGTTTAAGATCTTCCTGCTTCAGTCTCCCAGAGTTCTGGGGTTACTGTTATGTGCTGCGATCACCAGCTCCCATCTTGCCTCTTAAAAAAAAATAATGTTCTGGAGCCAGATAGTAGTGGTGGTTACAGGACTACTCGACTGCTACTTAAAATGGTTCTCCGTAGGGGCGTAGCTTGGTGCTGAGGGCTCGCTTAGCATGCTCAAGGCCCCGGACTGATCCCCACCCAACCACAAAAAAGCATATTCACAAGCCCAAGTTAGTCTGTCTTATTAGTGCTTACTACGGTAACTGTGATGATTAAATCAGTCCTGCTGACACTATTTGCACAAACCCTTCATCATCCATTGCCACGTCCCACCTCCTGTGCCCTCCTGCCTCCTCTCTACCTGAGAACCGGGGTGGGGCTTACTGGGTAAGCTGGCCCCTGCTGAGCCAGCTGTGGCTGCAGCGTTCAGAATAGCTCTGCATTATCCTTTTGTTCCCCCCCTGCTCTATGCTCACCATTTACAGGAGAAAAAGTAAATCACTGTCACCGGGTAGCCGCACACATATCTAATGCAAATAGTCAAGGTCTGTCTCTGATTTTACTTTTTCTATTTCCTAGTCTTAGCTTAGTCATCCCTCTCCCTGCTGAGCTTCTACTGCAGTAATTTATGACATATCATAATATAGTACTTAATAATACTGACTAAGTAAGAAGAAATATTCATACTTTCCAGTTTCACCAAACAGAATCTGAACTTCCTTACAAAAAGGTCCATCTTAACAGCATTTTGCAAACCCACCCAATTAGAGAGCTAACTGGCTAAGTAGGCTCTATGCATACAACTCCAAGAATTTGCCACTGAAACAATTAGAATAATTTTTCCTACCAAAAATGTATTTTAGGGGCCCGGGATTTAGCTCAGTGGCATAAGCACCTGCCTGGCAAGTGTGAGGTCGTGAGTTCAATCCCTGGTGTCAAAAAACAAAAAACAAAACAAAAAAAAATAAAACCGGCAACTTTTGAGAACAGCGCTGTATTGTCTCCATAGAACTTTAAATGGGAAAACACAAAACATATTCTCGTTTTTACAACAGGAAATCCATAGGATTTTTAAATCTACAATTTCCTTTACTTCCAACTGTAAGGAAAAACTCAGTCCCTTCAAAGAAATACAGATCAGCAATGTTTACCTGTATTTCAAAAGCTCCTTCCGTATAATCTTTTCCTTTTAATGCCAAGTGGCTTTTGAAGCCATGGACGAAAAGCTATTTTTTTTTTTCACTGTCTGACTCAACAGAGGTCCTTCTGCTTTAATACATGTTGGTGGGCGGGGGGGGGGTTGCAGAGGAAGATAAAAAATATTTTAAATGAAAATTATTTCAAGTCAACTGTTTTAGTTTCCTTCATGTTTTATATGGGATACTGGCTGCAGACCTGAACCTTCTTGATGATATAATACTTGAAACCCAGCTTCCCTACGCGGCCTGTCAATGTGGGCGGGCTAAGTGAGGGTGTTCACAGGTAGGTCCTCACACATCTGGAAGTAGGATGGTTCTTTATACAAGGTCTAGGCTAATGGCTATTTAAAGAGGTTATTAGCATTCCAAATAGCTCACATTTAGTGCTTTTTCACACTTTCTCTAATCTTTCCCTTTATACAGCTTGGTCCCAGGCTTTTATTAAATGTGAGGAACTGAACAGCTTTGAAATTCAAAATTAAGCACAGATGGAAAATTACCTGTATTTTTTCTATGTCTTATTCTTTTATATTCTGGGGATGCTAAAGTGTTGTATCTTTCTCAGGGTGTGCCAAAAAATTGTCAAAAATGCTTTTCTGAAAATGTCAGTTTCCCTCAAGGCATTTTTAGACTTGGGCAGCAGGGCCGGGGCATCCCCTAGAGAAAGAACTATCAGCAACAGCGGGGTAAAGGATGAGGTGGAACGCAACGAGAGGAAGAGGCTGGAGCAGCAAGGACCCACAGCTCCGGGCTTAGGGAAACAAAGACTCTGACCCCAGTTCAAAGTCCGCTGGCCTCGCGCCAGCTGAGGAAGCTCTGAACACGAGCTCACTTTTCTAAATCACTGTGAAGTAACAGCAGTACTTAGTTGTTCGGGTTGTTTGGGGACTCCCTGAGAGAATGTTTAGTCCAGAATTCATTGGTATTATTATTTTTCACCCTAGGCAGTTAAGTTAAAGTTCAAAGTACAACAAGGAATCACTAAGGAATTCCAGGCACAGAAAAACAGACACAATACAGTATAATACAGTAAATAATGTATCATACTGAATCAAACTCCAAGATCAGTTAGGTGGCTGTGTCAGTAACCTCAACGAGAAATCCATGTGTGGCCTACACTAAAGAGGTAAGAAAAGAAGTGGATACACTCTAGAAATAGTTTAGATTTAAAACATGTTAAGATCCTGTGGCTAGCTAGGGGGAAGGGAAAGATCAGAACGACACCCAAGTTTGTGAGGCAGATGAGTAACAAGCACAAAACAGAGCGAGAGAGTCAGAAACATGAACACACTCAGGATGCTCACTAGAACTACAGGACTGGAGAGTAACAACAGGCAAGACACAGCCGAAGAGTGAACAACCCTGCAAACTGCCTTACTGAACAGCTGTAGAGAGGAAACATTTGCACAGGACACGAAGATCGCAAACAGGAGGAAGCACAGGCAGTGTCATGAAATTCACGGGCAGAATTTCAAGCAGGAAAAACTGTCAAGAGTACTAAATGTAACTGAGAATTGAGCACAGGACTCAGAGTCCACGGGGGAGGGACCCCGAGGTGACACCGAGAGCGGGCACAGTGTAAGAGGAGCAGGCGGATCTGCTTTCCTACCAGGACAGGAGAGAACCGCAACACTGTTTCAGGCTCACTGTTTCCAATGGCATCCAGACACAGAAGACCAAATTCATTCAACGGGTTCACAGACACTAGTTCCTAAGTAAGTACTTCCTAGGTCCCTAACAAAGGAAGTAACCTTCTGAAACACACACCTTCTTTCCCAAAAGAAACCCTACACAGACATTTCCAAACTGTTCAGATTCTCCTGTTACAGAAGACAAAGAGACCTTAGGAGCACTGGTTCTGGGGGCTTCCAAGGTTTATCAGCTTATTGCCCACTACATTTCTCCTTATATTATTAAAAGGCAAAAATCATAGCAGTCCCCTGAAGTGCCTAACAGAGACTGTGTGCTGCTTCCCATTCCAGAAGAATAAAGCATTGCTATCACTACTCCTATCTTTCTTCAACATCTAGGTCAGTTTAAGAGCCATCTTCTCCCTGTAGATAACTGATTTTCATTCTCCTTTTGAAAGCAATGGGCTAAAATGATTCTCCTTAGTTTTGTCAATCAGATCAACACACTAGAGAAATTATTAAAGATCATCATTTCTCAAAATTTCAGTGGTCCTGAGTACAGGCAAAAAAAAAATCTTTAGATACCCATTAAGATATAATCAGCAGTCAAACTTGAAATGAGTTTTATGAAATTATTATACAAACAATTATCTTCATCTCTAGGGCAGCAGTAAAAATTACTTTTGTTATGAAAATCAAATATTTTTCTTAAATTCAGAAAGGAAGTACTTGAGATATAAATGAAATTTTTAAGGTTTTTCTCTACTATCCCAAATCTTAATAAAATGAAAATGTGTCTAGAAAAGAAACAAAATAGACATTAAAAAAAAAAACTTTCCCTGGGAATCAATGACAAAGAAATATTACCTCTAAAATCAAAGATACTACCTTACCCACAGATTTAAATAAAAGTGATAGAAAATAACACACATAAAGTGTAGAATAAGGCAGGCTACGGAATTCATGACTATCCATGCTCAATTACTGCCTGCATCAACGAGTTAATTACCATGTATTAATTACGTTGGCATTTTTATTTTAAATTGTGCTTTAAATCAAGTTTATTCTGCAACATTAGTCCACTAGTCCACACCAAAACAGTTGCAGCCTATTTTATGTAGCAGAGTAGTCAGTAAGGGTATACTTAATCAGCAGTCATTGCCAAACAAAGAATGCTTTGCCAGCCAGACAGAGCATGTCCAGCACCACTATGCAGTTATCTTTTTGCCTTTAATGAAAACCTTTAAAATACTATAAAGTGTGATACCCCATTTTAAAACCTACAATTCTATATACAAGTTTCTAAAATATATTTTTCAAAAACCTCAAAATTCAGAAACCGCAGTGACAAAGGTAATTCAGTATGTTCACAGAAAGTGAGCTGAGAGTACTACTCTCGCTCTCTCAAAAAATGTTTCTGATACAATTTTTTAGAAGAAAATATTTCTCCTGGTATGTGCTCATACAATACTAAGGAGAGTTAACATGAACAACAAAGCCACTAAAATTAAGTCCTGTACTTGCTGGTAGCAATACATATAATGAATTAAATACCTAATAAAGATACATAATTGCTCACTTAACTGGATAAAATTTTTCTCAATTTCCTTCTGCAAATTTTAATAACCAGAAAATGGATTTAGATTCATTTGTATCTTGGAAAACGGAATTTAAAATAGGCTTTTTAGCCTATTTTAGCCAACAACTCAGAGAGCTCTGGGGGCACAATGCAATACAAATTTAAGGGCAGACCCATTGGAGAAATTCTAAAGCACATCCTACTGGTGACATAAAAATTTGTACAACCTCTTGGAAAAGCAACTGGGCCAGTGAGTATTCATATCCTTTGATCTAGGTAAGTCTACTCCAGGGATTTTTTCCAAATGGAGTCTTTTTTTTGGTTTGTTTTAAGGAAGCTATTGTAAAGAGACACACAGAAATGTGTTCAATGTAATTCCACTTAAAATGATAAAAAATCAGGAGCAATGTAAAAGTAGAACAAACAAAAGACCAGGTTAATGAGGTCCAATCGACTTAGGAGAAGTATATGGCTACAAGACTTAACTCATTTTAATGACAGATACAGTCTAGTGAAAACAAAACTGTACTAACTCAGAAGTATTAGAAAATACAAGAACATAAATATAGAAAGACAGAAAAAATGAGACTACCATACAATGGTACTGTGAGGACAGAGATAACTTACTGATTTTATTACAATATAGCTTAAACAATAGAGATAGCAGAAAAGCATTTAATATAAAAATCTTTGCATGACTTGGAACAAGAAATATAGCAAACACAAGTACACTGAAGAAAACGCTCAGCTTGCATTTGGACTGATTATGGAAATGAACTTTTATACCTTAATTTCCACTACAGCAAGGGGCAACAACTTATAAAATAGAGTCTCTACCAAGAAAAATTATGATACTGACACATACTGCAATTATTTCATAAATAAGAAATGTTAATAGAGATTAGATACTTTTTTCCAGGTTTTGGGAGCCTACTTAAAGCTTTTAAAAATGTAAATCCTTTCATTTCCTGTTTCAAAAGGTTATTACTTATCTCCACCTTTGAAATGAATAGTTTGAAGAAAGCAGTTTTACTTTGCTTACATAATATCAATCTTTCTTTTTAAAAACAAAGCTAAAATTGTGACCATATGAAAAATACTGCTAAATTTTAAATATCCAAGATTTAAAGGAGGGGGATAATATTAGGGGTATCAAAGAAAATTAAACAGCTGACATTTCAGTTCTTATAAAAGAACAAATTTAAGCCTGCCACATTTATCTGTCTTTTAGCAACTTAACATCCTAGATTTAAGGAAATAGATCTCCTCAGGATGTCATTTATAAAAATTGACAAATGACTGTTCCAACAGCCAATCCAAGAGAATAGCCTGTTTTGCATGATTTTGAGTCAAAGATTTTAATGACACTCAAATTCTTAACTAAAAATAATGATTAAAAGAAAGTCAAGTTTGATTCTCTGAACACCTATTTCCTGTCCAAACAGCCCTTTTGTTCTGCTTCCCTGTTTAATTTTAATGTTCAGTTTACAGAAAAAAATAGAAACAATGACAAAACCTAATATACACAGAAGCATAACGGAGCAAAAGTATGAAATATAGGATCATTAAAAGGTTAGAACAAAAATCCTACCAACAAAACCTCCACAATTTTCTGTTTGCTTCACCTCAGATTAACTTCACTTGAAGCTGTACTCCAAAGCAACCAAACCTGAATACCAAGCTCCACCTTCTCTAATTCTAGTGGCCGAAGAGTAAAATCTCCTCCCTGTTAGTGAAACTGATAATTGTGATTGGATAAGGCTAATATCCATTATTTAAAGAACTTTTCCTTGCTAGCAGGTTAGGTTAAACACTAAAACCCCCTGGATAAGCTGGTTTCTTAAAGAAACAGTAGGTAATGTTTGTTTTCCCCTTTATACTCTTTGCTTTCTCTTTCGTCTAGGTGAAAAATTAAGTAACGCGGATGAAAATAGCAGAGGACCTTTAATTTGAAGCTTAGTGAAAAACTGCTTAAAATACATGCTTTTACCCTAAATCATTTGATACTTTTAAAGAGCCATAAAAGATAGAATCCTATTTTACCAGAGTTTACACTTTGAAAATTTTAAAAGGGTTCCAAAAAAAAAAAAAAAAATCCATTACAAGGTTTTCTTAGGAGGTACAGTATTGGCATCTTCTCTGAGATTTACAGAGAGGTCTATGTGTGAAAATGCACAGCGCTAAGTACTAATTGCGAAAGATGCACTCCTAAGCTACTCATCCTGAGCACCACAGCACAGCACACTTTCAGTGACATCAGAGATTACATTTCTACCTAAAGCTGAGGGGGAAAAATAAGCAGAAATATTATTTCTATATCAGTACATTTAGCAGCCTGGTATTGTATGTTTTGCCAAAGCTACTCTTTTGAAATTGCAAATAGGAATCTAAAAGAGAAAGACAACTTATTAGGATATAAAGTTTGTTTTTATTTTTTTATTTTGTTTTTTGCTGGGCTGGAGATCCAGCCCAGGGCCTAATACACACAAGGCAAGCGTGTTAGTACTTAGCTATATCCCATGCCCCAGGTATATGGTTCAGAAAGGTTAATTTTCTAAACTTTTTAAAAGGAGGGGAAACTAGTGTGTACCCAATTAAAAGTAGAAAGGGCACCCTAAGGTGCAGATAAAAAGTATATTCCTCTAAAATACTCCATAAGCTACTTTAAGTGGTATTTTTACTACAGAGATTCTAAAGTGATACTAGAGGTGCTCTGATTTTTTAAACAAAAGACACTTTTTCACTTTGTACATAACTAAGTTTGCTACATTTTATATATTCATGTTTTAATTAGAACTGCATGATTTTCACTTTTCTTAATTTTTAAAATTTTTATTTCATTTTATTTTTTGTGGTGCTGGGGATTGAACCCAGACCCTGTGCAAGCCAGGCACTCTGAGCTCCACCCCCAGCCAGAATTCCAACTGCTTCAATTTTACAGCTTGGCATTCCAAATATTACTCTGACATTAATCATTATTTAAGTGACTCAAGAGCATTTAAGTACAATTTAACCTACATCAAATTTTTCACTATAATTCATCAAATACTAAATTAAAACAAAATTAAAGGAAGTGACTTCTTAAATATACTTTCAATAAATTTATGTATTAAAGAAAATGTAACAGTTTTCAAAATTCAAAACTTTGCAACTTTTTTTTTTTTTTTTTTTTTTGTCAGAGAAAACTCTGAACACAAAGCCAACAAAACTGTTTGGAACACAAAAAGAAGTCTTTGTATCAAACTGAAAATTCACATAATTCCAACTAGACATGAATATGGGGCAAAATCATGCTGAAGCCCTAACAGCTGCATAATCTATTATGTCCTTTAAGTGGACAAGTTGAAAGAGCCAATTCACAGAGATTTGGTCCCAAGATCCTTTGCAAGGGTTCACTGCTTTGAACGTCCAGCACTTCCCGAGTCAGGTTCAGGTTTTCCTGCCACTGTGTGGACACTCTCGCAGAGCAACACTGAAGCAAGAGATGCACAGGAGCCAGCAGCAGAAAGAACTGGAGTTTTCAGTTAACAGCGTGAGACTTGGAGAAAACACTTAGAAGGCCGAAGCCTTTTAAAGGTTAGCAGGAAGAGATGGCAAATAATTTAATCTTAACATTTGCCAGCATAAAATCAGATATAGGAACCAAATGAACCTTGATATCAATTTTTCACATAAAATTTAATCACTTGCATGAAACACACATTAATATATAACATTAAGACCACTCTCAATCCATAGAGAAAAGAAGTGTGATACAGACTAGCAATTCCAGATTATTCAAAGATCTCCCAGGTGAGAATTACCATTTTAGGTAGCACACAGGCTAAAATCAAGAGTGTTTTATTCTACTTCTAAAGCAGTCACAGAAGAAAACAGCAAAAACAAAAATGAGCGAATCAAACCATAAACCAAACAACACAGACCACAGAAAGACAAAGCAGTGGCTTCCCAGGAACAAGGCACCTGCACAGGCCTCCAGGACTCCCTGATGGTGGCTGACACACCACTGTATGTACAGGAGTACTGGATATTCCTTTCCTCAGCCCAGAGGTTCCCCAAACACATCAGGAAAAGAACAATTTAGAAGAGAAAAAGTCTCTGAACAACTTGGCCCCACTTTACTGTTGTGGTTTTTTTTACTTTTTTTTTTTGAGACAGGATCTCACTGTGTAGCTCCAGCTGGCCTTGAACTCACTATGCAGCCTAGGCTGGTCTCATAATGGATGGGATCCTCCTGCCTAAGCCTCCCAAGTGCTGGAATTACAGGTGAGCACCAGCATGCCCAGCCAACTTTACTTTTGATTAAAGAGCCACTATACAAATAATACCTAGACTATTAGGAAAACTTTTGGTAGACTATATACAGAGCAAGGCAAAATCATATAATGTTAATGAACTAAGAACAGCTCAAACTGTTCTTCCTATAACAGAATAAATGCTGGGCATTCTCTCTGGATCCAAATGATGGTTTATACATTACTATAAAAGGTCATGCTAAAATCAGCTAAATGTGACTGGGATCAATAAGAATAAAGTCTGAAAACCACCATCTGAGGGGTAAGAATAACTTACAAAAACTATTTCCTTGGTAAACAAATACTGCCTACGAAAGTGAGTTTTCAGTTTGCAGTCCCTGGTGTGCATCTTCAAACTCTCCATAGGAAACGACCGCACAGGGTGTATATGGGGTAACAGGTAAGGGGCTTGTTCAGCAAAACACTCAACATAAGTTCAGTGAACTTTACAGTAGCACAGAAATAAGAAAACAAACCAAACTGACAGGAAAGAGTAAGAAATAGTAAATGGCTTTGCTTTAGGTCTAGAACAACAAACAAGGTTAACAATAAACACAAATTAAAAGAAACATCACAGCAGTGAGACAAAAGTAGAAAGGAAAAGCACTTGTAGCCTTCAAGCATTAAGACTTAACGGTCATAACCTTTCATGTGCTCAGTGACATGTGAAGTCAAACTGCTACACAGAAAAGGAACGGGAAGCCAGGGATGTAGCTCAGCACCACGGTGCCTGCTCAGCAATGCGCGGTTCTGAGTTTGAATCCCGGCACACCCCCCCCCCCCACGAAATGAGCAGGCAGTACACTGGCAGACTGTATTTCCCTTCTCCTAAGTCACCTAAAAGAATATTTAATATTGTTTATCAAAAAAGGAAAGCATCTTTCTTGACAATCTTTAATTATAATAATAAAGAAAGCTAACAATTCTGAAAAACTGATAGGTAACTATCGCCTGTCAATTAAACGATGATGTTCAAAGTCAAGAGAGTCATTTTATTCACTCACCACTTTGTGCTGGGTACTTTTACCTATATTGGATACCACCAACAACAAAAGGCACAGTCCCCACCCTGGTGCAAACGTCTGGCCTATGTCAGACCGGCACTACACAAATGTACTGGAGGTCACATTAAAGTAAACTGTAAAATTAATTATTATGTACTTCATGTAATTCAATATATTCAAAATATATCATTATGGTATATATAATTACTATTTTTAAAACTGATATTTTGTTTTATACTAAAGTTCATACTTTATAGCACACTTCTATTCAAACTTGCCAGGTTTATTTTAAGTTAAAGTACTGTATGGTAGACATCAGCCACAAGGCTGTAAATTAGGAATAATTCTGACAACCAGAGAAGGCTTCCTGTCTCTCCTGTCTAATACAATAGCCAGTCGCCACACCTCCCTAACAGCACCTGACTAATAAAAGCATGGGACTAATAAAAATGAGGAACTAAATTTTTTATATTATTTAATTTTAACTCATTAAAAAGCTGTAAGTAGCTAGTAACCACCAGATTGGAAAATACAGCTATGATGTCTGTGCGGGAAGCACAGACATTACACACACATAGACATACAGAGAATTGCAACTTTTACAAATTTCTACAAAAGAAACGCCAATATGAAATAAATCCATAGAGCCTAACTTATTCTACAGCGTCAAAGAATGATTCTTCAAAGAAACACAATTAATCAAAAGACCAGCATATGCAAAGGTTGTAAGTAGAGAAAACTGAAAATTCAGTAGAAATGAAAAGTATCAGAGGGAAAAATAATTTTTTTTTTTTACCATTTTTGGGAGTCTGATTGAGATCACAGACTTAAAATGAGCAGAAGGGCGGAGCGAGGTGGAGGTCCTTCACCACATGGATACAAAGGTGCCCAGTGTAAGTTTTCCATAAGGAAGTGTACCCTGCTCTCCTCACTGAAGAGATCCAGGTCATTCCAAAGTTCTGTCACTTCGAAATCAGGTCACAGACTGGTGCTACCGTCTCCCCTCCCTGAGCGGCTTTCTCCACCTCTGTCACGATCCTAGAACTCAGAAGCACACTATCAAATTTTCTACCCAGGACAACTATGGGGCACCAATCCAGCTAGAAGATTGGGGGGGGGGGCTCAAAACTGTCTGTAAAGCAGTACTAAAAAAATTTAACCAAAAGATGTGCTTTGCTACTATTTTTTAAAATGCTCCAACAGATCGGGAAAGCTGAATAAGCTTCTAAATCCACCTCAGACCACTGACTTCACACTACTTCTCAGCCGCTCCCAGGACGCGCAGCACCCACTTCTTGCCAGCCCTTGTCAGGATGTGCAGTATCCTTCCTCCTCGTGAGCCGCCTGTCTTCCCCAGGGCCTGTAAACTCCTTGCAGACACAGGCCAGGCCTTATTCCCTGCTGTGTCCTCTGCACTTTGTGCAGTATCTAGAAGGAGCAGGTGTGCAAACTGTTGACAGAATGGAAAGTGCAGCCTCAGGGACTTGCACACACACACACACACACACACACACACACACACACACGTAACATAAACTGGGTGTAGCTCTGCGGCAGTGACTCCCTAGCAGGAGTGGGGCCTCAGTCCTGTCTTAGCAACTACAAATTGGGGGCAGGGTGAGGTGCACTGCTACCAAACCTGTACTACAGTAAAAACAGAAAAGAGCCATGTACATGTGTGCTGAGAGTATCATAAGGGTAGTTTTATTTTAAGGGAACAAGAGAAAGATTATTTTTTTAAACAGGGCAACATTACTTGCTTCATCATTAGAGTAAAATAAATTATTCCACTTCACATATTATGTAAAATCAGAACAAAGATGTGGAAAATGATCATAAAAAGAACTAGAAGAAAACACATATGACTAGACTCTTAAATATAAAAGCGAAGTAGAAACCATAAAAAAATTAAAATGTATGAAAAACTCAAGGAAACTAGGAAAGGAAAGAAAAAATGCAATCAAGTAAAAGATGAAGAGTAAGGAAAATTATGATAGTGTTTAGCAAAAGGATTGTGCCCTACATAAGGTAAATAAAAAGTATATCACATATATAAACCACCTCAAAATGGACAAACGTGCATTAGAAAACACCGGGTACCCATCTCTCCAGGGACTGTCATAATTAAAGAAACATACACATCCTATGAAAAGGCGAGACAACCTGGAAATGTGCATTCTCTTATGGATTTTGATGTTTTTTTGCCATACTGAACTCAGGGCCTCATGCATGCTTGGCAAGTGTGCTTCCACTGAGCTCTATCCCTGGCCCTTTTTAAATTTTGTGAGTTGGTCAGGCTAGCCTCAAACATGTGATCCTCCTTCCTCAGCCTCCAATAGCTGGGATTATAGGCGTACACTACTACCATGCTTGGCTTCTCTCAAACTTTACAGTGAAATGTCGATCAGAGGTTTCCTGAGACGGAAGGATGGGATGGGTTGTCTCAGTATGTTGCTGGGGTTAGTCTCAAACTCCGGGGTGCAAGGGAACCACCGCCACAGCCTCTGAGAGCTGAGGCAGTAGACACCCAGCACTGGTCAAACACGGTTTAACAATACTTAGGGAGAAGGTTTAAAAACAGTTCACACGCACTGACTCAGCAATTATAAGACAGACCCAAATCCTAAAAACGCTGTAATGAGACATAGAGAGAAAGACCTAATCCAAAGATGACCTCCACTCTATAATAACAGAAACAGAGGACATGAGTAATTAATAATGGTACTTCTGTAAGATGACATGCTATGTACTTGTTAAAATTCCTATTTTTAGTATCTTTGGATCTAGTAAACATGAGGCAGTCCCTGCCCTCAAGCAGTTTTACACAAAAACAGGGCACACAGAAAAATAACCAAATAAATAGTTTCAGGTGACAGTTTCTATGAAGAAGCAATGCAGTGGTCAGTGAGCGACCCCTCTGAAGGAGTGACATCTGACGGTGCTCTCTAAAGAAGGAACAATTTAAGGAAATAAGCTTTGCATGCTTAAGAATCTCAAAAGGTTGGGAGACTGAGGCAGGAAAATCACTGCAAGTTAGAGGCCAGCCTGGACTACACTGAGCTCAGGGCAGCCTGAATTATACAGTGCGATCTTGTCTCAAAAAAGCAGAACAAACAAACCCAAACTCAAAAAGCCAGGATTCGGAGGAGAACGGTAGCCGAGTTACCTGGGTAGCAGGCTCAACCTGAGCTGTCTTGGAACAGCTCTGCCCAGCTCAGTAACCTCGAGTCATAGTGATTACCAAGCACTTGAAACTCAGCCAGTCTTGAACTGAGATGTGCTGCCAGTACAAATAACAGATTAAAGAAAGTAAAGTATTTTACTACTAGTCTCTTATACTGATTATATGTCGAAAATAATCACGTTTTGAGTAATACAAAACGTATTTCACCTGTTTACCTTCTTTACAATGTGGCTATCAAAAAACCTGAAATTACCCAGCGATTCCCTTTTGTGGCTTGCAATTTGTTGTTGATGTTGTTGTCTTTTGAGACAGGGTCTCGCTGCATAAGTCCAAGCTGGCCTTGCACTCACTATGTAGCTCAGGCTGGCCTCAAACTTGCAGCAATTTTCCTGCCTCAGCCTCGTGAGTGCTGAGATCATAGGTCTGTGCCACCACAACTGACTGCAACATATTTTTATTAGCATCACTAGTCTGGGGTATATAAACCACAGTAAAAAAAAATTGTATTTTATTTTGTGTACTGAAATCTACTGAAAAGCCAGGTGCGGTGACACACATATGCAATTCCAGTTATTTAGGAGGCTAAAGCAGGAGGATGGCAGGTCTGGGCAACTTAGCAAGTTAGGGAGATCCTGTCTCAAAAATTAAAAAATAAAAAGGGGTGGGGATGTCGGCCTCACAAAGGCAGTGAGTTCAATCCCTAGTACCTCAACAAGAAGTAAACAAATAGGCTGAGCTGTAGCTCCGCAACCCCTGGTTCAATCCAACCCCTGGTTCAATCCCGGCGACGCTGGGAGAGAAAGAAAAAGGGCTGCAGGGTCTGGGCCTGGGAGCAGAGCACTCTCCCGCACGTACGCAAACACGTCCTTCCCACAAGGAGCACCCAGAGTGGACTGCAAAGGATCAACGGCTGAGGCCAAGGACACAGCCAGCTGACTACTCCTTCCATCTTATGTAAAGCAAAGGTTTAGCATGTCATATTTGGGGTAACTTCTCACTTATTCCAAACAATGTCTACAATTAACTTTTAATAGTTTACAGAGGATACAAAAACGCACAAAGACCGATGGTATACCTGACAAAATGTTAACGAAGATTAACTGTGGTAGTGTTAAGCGTGGCCTTTGGATCTTTTTAAATTTCTTACTTTTGGTAGTAAGAATTAAACTCAGAGTCTTAGAACCGAGCTATATCACCTGTTTTACTTATTTTGTGACAGTCTCCTTGTTAAGTAGTCCAAGCTAGGTTCAAACTCGGGGGCCTCCGGCTCAGCCACTTAAGAGTGCAAGGTTACACATGTGCACCCCATGCCCAACCAGGGTGGCTTTTCTTTGTATCTGTCTACTCCTCTCTAAGTCTGGGAGGAAATACACATACTGCTACTGCCCTTTTAATCAAACAAAAAATAAGTTTCTTTAAAGCAGCCTAGTAAGGCCCTCTCCAAACAATGGATCCTAGGAGTTGTCAGCAAGCTGCATACTTTCATGCTTTCACACAAAAACTGTTCAAAGCTGTCCACACAGTCATGCTACACACTGCCTCTCTTGCTACATACACGATCTCCAGAAAATTAAGGAATACTGTGCCCTAATTTGTAATTGTATGCTACTGGCATGATACAGCAGTTATACCCATCGCACACTGTGTGTCTTTCTCCAAAAGACACACAATGCAACTGCACAGTAGCATCTCAGCTCTAACGCTTTCCTTTAAATTCTGCCATCTGACAGGCGCTTCTGTTAACTAAAGTTAAGCACACCGTTCACTACAGTTAAAATACACTTAGGACAGGTTTCTTCCATGAGAACTCAATCGAAGCAAAGATGTGTAATGTGCTCAAGTGTTTTCCTCTGCCTACAACTTACATCTTTTCCTTAGTTCCTTTCTTCCCTTTTTCCATTCCTCTGTCCCTGTTTCTGTCTGTCTGTCTCTCTTTCCTATGCTCTACCTCGAACCCAAGACCTGGTTCATACCAGTCCTAGTCAAGCACTCCACTGCTGAGCCCTAGCCCCAGGCCCTTCTCTCTTTCATTCTGAGAAGAATTTGGACTAGTTGCACATTTGGCCTTAACCTTGTGATCACCTGCATCAGCCTCCACGTAACAGGTATTACAGGCACGCACCACCAGGTTCAGGCAAACCTACTATTCTTGTACTGAAAAAGGATACCAAATTGTGTACACCATAGTTTCAAAGGACGAGATTTATTATGTAAAGATTAGCAGGAATCATAAGTTTCTTACGTACATGTTCAACAATGAAGAATAAATCACTATAACTACGAGTTTCTTCCATTTAAACAAAATAGGGAATCCCAATGTTCTTCATTTATTTTTTTTAATTTTATTTCTAAATGTGTCAATTTATTTAACCCCTACTGATCTAACATGTTCTGATGCAATTTACATTAAGTATTTAGAGAAGCTCTTGCACAGAAATGTTCATAAAGCACGGCTACTAAAGCCCAAAAAATAAAAATCAACAGCTTATATACCCATGACTTATGAAGACAAATACTGTCAAACACTGAAATGAACTATAGCCACACAGTTTTTTCAAATATTTTGATCGTTTCATCCCCCACTGTCCTCCCTTACACTCCCTTCCAGTTTTATCTTTTTACAGTTATGTATTCTTTTGCAGGAGTAAATATATTTTTGATTACTTTTTACATTTTTTATTGAAATATGACATACAATAAACTTCACAGACGTAAAGTGTACAAATGTGAGAAGTTTTGACATCTGTATGCATACAGGAAATTGTTGTCATCAAGTAAATTCATCAGCTGCTAAATCTCTCCCCTTAAGGCTCTGTGATTCCCACCTTCCGTAAACATACTTTCAAAATGTAAGAAAAAAAAAAATTGGGACAACCTGTTTTGGAAATTTAAATCTTCACCTTGATTCCCGGTACAAAAAAAAAAAAAAAAAAAAAAAACCCCAAAATCAAAATATAAATCCAGTTCAAAATACAAATCTGGTTTGAAAAAAGGAGTTTGATCTCCACTCCCCGGGCATGGAAACTACTAAGGCTACCAGCTTTCCAATCGCTGAGAAAAGGTTCCCAGAAAGGTCCCGGCGCCCGGGAGTCCCGAGTCGGCACCGGAAGCAGCTTCTCTGGGCAGGGGTGCCCCCACCCCGCGTCACGGCGTCTCCGAGAAAGCAAACGCCTTCGGACTACACAGGCACCAGAAAGGCGGACACGCACCGCCACGCCACAGGGGCCCCGCGCCTCGCGGCTCCCCACTCACTTCCGGCCCGCGGGACCCGGGGCTGGGGTCCTCTGACCCGGGCGGGGGACACGGGAGGCCAAGTGGACACGAGGGGCCCGGGTCTGTGCCTCGCCCTGGGCGCTCGAGCAGGACACGAGGCGGGCAGGGGTCCTCGCCGCAGCGGGCGTGGGGGACACTAGTGGGCCGCCGGCCGCTGGCCTCAGGCGGGGCAAGGATGGCCCGGGCTCCTCGCCTCTGCCCCGGCGCTCTAGGGGACTCGGACCCGCCCCACCCGTGGAGGCGAAGGCGGCGCGCGACTCGCTGCTCACCTGACGGCGGCCTCTCCGCCGGACGCGCCCGCCGCCGCCGGTCGCCGCGGTGAGTGGGCAAGGTGAGGCCGCGCACCCCGCTCGCCCGGCTGTTTACTAAACTTTTCTGGGTGGCCGCGGGGCCGCTGACGCGCCGCGGAGAGCGCAGGGATTGGCCCGCCGAGCGACGCTCGCCGCCCGCAGCCCGCAGGATTGTGACCTGGGGGGCGGGGCTGGAAGCGGGGACAAGGGCGTGGCTTGGACGACAGCTGCGGCCATTGGCCTTGGCTCGGAAAGGGGCGGGGCGAGGCTCCCTGCAGTCCAACCCCAGACCGCCGGCCTCGAGTGGCGCTCCGGCGGTGGTGCAGGCGCAGGTTGTGCTCGTACCCTCGGTCCGGCCTTCCGCGAGGCGCAGTCCAGCTGCACTCCCCGCGACAGTGAGGCGGGGGCTCCCGAGTTTGCGCCCTCGAGCTGCGAGGTTGGGGGCGCAGGTGGGGTCCTTCTCTGCGCAGTCTGTTAATATTTTAAATTTCGCAGCTTTGTTAGTGGTGAGGGTTTTGCATTATTTTTGATTTTTTAAAATCGCTAACGCTTGAACAGTGTTCTGTGCCCTATAAACATATGTGCATACAGGTGATGATTCACCCAGCAGCTCCACGAGTTTGGCCAGGTGGTGTTTGTGTCGCGTAGCGCAGACGATGCTGGGAACGAAAGCTGTTGAGTTGCCGGAGTCACAGGGCCGCGGGGAGCACAGCCGCTTGTCAATCTGCGCTGGGAGTTAGGCTCTTAATCTTCGCGTCGGTCCTCGTCCCAGAGCCTCGCAACAGAAATATGCATTGCTAAAGACTGGGACAGAGTCTGACCTTTGGCTTTCAAAGTCAGAGGAGTCAAGCTCCTGTCCTTGGATCACCAATGCCGTCTTTTTGTGGGTTGCAAGTATTAGAGTTTATTTCCTAACATCTCTGTGTTGGGCCTTAAGTTTTCACAGTTGTAGGAAATTCAAACATCAAGAGAATTTAGGATACCACCTGGCATGTTGAGATGAGGATTTGGCTTATAATAATGCAAATAATTATAATTTTGCTGTGTATACCATTTGCTCAAATGTGTATTTTGTTACTAAATTAAAATAATCTACGGTACAAAAACATTTCAGGATTTTTGTGATGACAACATATTTTGTCTGTCAAAGAGGACTATGCAAAAGGCGAAACTCCTTGATTGAAAAAAATGTTGCTTTACTGCCATGTCCAAAATGGAGCAGTTGGGATGGCACATGCCTACAATCCCAGCATTTGGGAGGCCGAGGCAGGAGAACTGAAAGTTTTATTTTGTTTTGTTTTAAGAATGGCAAGTTGGAGACCATCTTAGACTATATAGTGCAACTGTCTCAAATAAAAAGTGAAGAATAAAGTTTTGCCAATTAACGTTCATACTCTTCGACTTACCATCATTTTTTAAAGTCTTTTGTACCTGAAAACACTGTCAAAAAGAAACAGTCACTGTCTAGTAAAAGCTACACTCCCTGATTACTTATTATCTTTCTGGCCCTGTACTAAGCATTTATATTATTTATTTGATGAAGATGTAATTAAATACACATGTAAATATAGTCACATGATTTTTGACAAAAATATAAAAGTAATTGCAAGGCATTGGGGATTTAGCTCAGTGGCATAAGCACCTGCCTGTCAAGCGCAAGGTCAATCCTCCATACCAAAAAAAAGTAATTGCAATTTAGACACAATAGTTTTTCAACAAATAGTGCTAGAATAATTGGTCATCCATATGGGGAAAAGTATACCTAGTCACAGCCATTATGTCTTTTACAAAAATTAACTTAAACTGGATTATAGACCTAAATATAAAATGCAAAGCTTATAAAACTGCTACCAGAAAATTCATTTTTTGAGTTTTGCTGATGGGTTTTTAGACATAACAGAGAAAGCATAATCTATGCAAAAGTACGTGTTATACTTGATTAAAATTAACTTTTAAACAGCATGGTAAGCTATGCTGTAATCTCGGCATTCTGGGGGGCTGAGGCAAGGAGGATTGCAAGTTGGATCTCAGACTAGATAATTTAACAATTTAATAAGGTCCTGTCTCAAAAGAAAAAACAAAATTTCAAAAGAACTGACATTGTTACTCAGTGTGAAGGCCCTGGATTTAGTCCCTGCTCTCACAAAACAATAATAACCTTGGCTGCGTGAAGGACGCTAACAGTGAAAATGAGGGAGTGAGGCAGGAAATATTGGCAAAATACATACTGATAAGGACGTGCAAAGAACTCTTTAAAAACTCAACAAAAGACAAACCCCCCAAAAGGAAGAAAATTATGTCTTTTTCTTTTTTTTTTCTTTTTTAAAGACAAAGTCCTACTATGTAGCCCAGCCCTGAGTCAGTTTTGGAAAGCTAGGATTATAGGTGTGTACCACCATGCTCAGTGTAATTGTTTTTCAAGTAGGCAAAATACTCACTTAAAAGACAGAAACTTCAGCAAAGAATATGTAGAGATAATAAGAATGTGAGAAGATACCCAATGTCATTTGACTATAGGAAAATTTCAATTAAAATCGGAGTTAGGTACCACTGTGCACTTATTAAAATGGCTGGAATAATCCAGGTGGAACTGGGTTGAATTTGTGTTGGAGACATCCTTGTATGCTCATATTTAAGGTGAGCTACAGATGGGTGCATAGGAATATTCGTGTATGTGCACATATGTGTGTATTAGGACATGCATATCTTCTCACTCTGTCACCTGAGAGGATCCAGAGGCAGTTACACCCTACGAATAACCAGCACATCTGGCACCTGGATCTTGCCTTGTGATACCAATCCAATAAAAGGAGCCAGCTCTCCTAGGACAGCCACCCTAGGACCGGGGCGGGGAGTACACAAGCCTATCTGGTCCTCCCCATTCCTGTGCAGAAAGTACAGAAGCACTCAGGAAATCCTACTGCAGCCAGGGCTACTTCAGAGGAACACAGGCCTGCCTAAAGAGTTCCCAGTACCAAAAGTGGAACAATTTGATTAATAAGGTTAATAAACCAGCATTAGATTATCATCCAAAGTACAAAGCTAATGCCCTTGAGTCCAAAGTGACATACATAAATGACAGAATAAGTCAATGGGGTAAATATTTGCTCCCAAAGAGAATCCCAAATGGTTTATGTGTGTATCTTGCTTTCAAGGAGTTGGGGTGAAATCCCCGTTCTTTAGGTATGGAATATTCACAGGGACCTCCTTTCACTTCAACAACTAGTGTGTGGAAATGGGGGAAAGGCTAGTACCTCCGTGAAGAAGTGTGCAACTCCTGCCTCGGCCGAGCAGGGTCACCCCCGCCAGTGGCCAGTTCCAGCCCTAGCCTGTGCCCATGGTGCCGTGCTCAGAAAGGTGCTTTACCTCAGTGCTCACGCCCTCCCAAAGCCATACCCGGTGATCCTGGGGAAGAAGACTGAGTCCTGACAACAGTGTTCCTCACAACCAGGAAGGTCATCGGACAGAGGGCGTCTCAGAAGCTGTCACAGTCTGGCCAAGACCAAGGCTGTGTGACGGTGGCTGGCAATGTGGGTCCTGGGTACAACTTGGGGTCAGATAAAGGACATTAAGTAGACACCAAAGAAATCTGGAGAAGGTGGAGATTTCAGTCAACAGTGTGCTCCATTCATTAGCTGACACCTTTACCGTAAGACACTCATAATGCAGGAACTGGCCATGGGTTAAATGGGAACTCTGGAAAACTTCTATATTTTTCCATAAATCCAAAATCATTCTGAAATAACTTCAAAATATAAACTATTCTAAAATAAAAATTCTGTTAAACATAGTGCTTGGTTTATTTTCTGAAGTGACCCCTCAGACGCTCCTCCAACCCCGTTTCTATCAGTGACCTTGTGTCAGGAACCTCCCTCTTCAGGCTTCTGGCTGGCAGACCACAGTGGGGCCACTGCACACATATGACTGGCTGTGTCGGCCGGACAGACAGACGCCTGGCTAGGCTGGGCCCATAGACATGGTCCTTGGACATTTTTCCTGCGCCATGGTCTCATCCACGCTGGCTCAGACTCTGCGCCTGGAGGCCGAACCTGTGGGCTTCCTGGAAGAGCAGCCCAGGACTGGGCTCCAGATGCGGGAAGTAGCTATGTGTGGGGTCGGGCTGCTGGCTCCTGGTTCTGGCTGCAGTGGGCGCGCAAGATGGGCAACAATGTTCCCGCAGAGCTGCTGTCAGTGGCTTTTCCTGCCAGCTGCTTCTCCAACCCAAGGCAGCAGCTCCCCCTCACCCCTTATCAGCCCAAGCACAACCTCCAGCTGGCACTTATCAGGAGCCCTGCCAGGCCCCAGTGCCCAGGCCACCAGGCAAACACATCCCTGCCCCGTGAGCCCTCAGTAAACATTTGTCAATGAAGTAGCCAGCCAATGAATGGCAAGGTGCTCAAGTCTTGGGGACTCTGAGACAGTGCAGCCTAGTGGGCAGAGCACAGGGCAGCGGGGCTGGCTCAGACGTGGGTTCTTGAACCTAGCAGGTAAGAGGCACATCGTGCAGTTCCTGATCTTTAAAGTGGATATCTTCCTTAGTACCTTGACTAAATGAGAAACAGATTATGCAGAGTGCTTAGCATAGTGTCTGGCCCAAAAATCAATGTTCCCTAAGCAGTAGTTATGCTATCTGATTAGTTACCTAGTCTACTCAGGACTAGATTTGGCCTTTCAAATGGATAAATGAGTAAGTACATAGACGGTTCCATATGCACGAGGGCACTACTTTAGAAAAATACTGAGCTGGGCATGGTGGCGCTGCTTGTAACCCAGCACACAAGAGGCTGAGGCAAGGGGGCTACTGTGAGTTTGAAGCCACTTTGGGCTAAAAGTGTCTTCAAGGCCAACCTGAACTGCATAGTGAAACCCTGTCTCAAAAAAAAAAATTGGCAAGCTAAGTTAAAATAACAGTGAGATGGCATGTTGTACCTCCAAAGCTAGAAAGTTGTTTTGATAAATATATGAAAAAAATGTGCAACATCAGTGGTCATTCCAGAGCTCCAATTTAACACATTGCTGAGATTCCGTCTCACTCCAGAAAGAATGGCCATCATCAAGAAATCAACCAATGACAAATGCTGGAGGGGCTGTGGGAAAAAGGAACCCTTCTCCACTGTTGGTGGGAGTGCAGACCGGTGCAACCACTGTGGAGGTTCCTCAGAAAACTAGAGCTAGAGGTTCCTCTCAGTCTGGCCATTCCACTTCTTGGTGTCTTCCTGAAAGCATCAAAAGCATCATGGCACAGTGACATACGCACACCTGTGTTTACAGCAGCACAGTTTGTAATAGCTAAATCTTGCAAATTAGGGAGAAGCCCAAATGCCCATCAACCAATGAATGGATAAAGATTTTTTTAAGTATAACTGAGTAGTATTCTGCCATAAAGAAGGATAAGCTTGAGACATTTCTAACTAAGAGGATGCACTGTGAGATTATACTCTTAAGTGAAACACTTAAACACACATGTGTAACTAACTATCTGACTGTTTCTCTGGTGTGAGAAACTGAAAGTGTAAATAAGGACCAAAATGTATATTAGATATTGGGAAATGGAAAGAAAATATTCCACTAGGAAGAGGAGCAAGGGAGGGGAGAGGGGGACGGAAAGGAAGAGACAAGAAAAAAGGAAATAGAAGGGAAAAATGGAAATAAAGCTTTTGTAAATGAGGGGAAGAGGGGCTAAAGGGAGGGGAGGGGATTGAGAAAAAACTTATGTGTGTGTTCGTCTAATTACTTACTTTTTGAGACAGGGTCTCACAAAATTGCCCAGGCATGGCTTGAACTAGCAATCCTCCTGCCTCAGCCTCCCAGAGTGCTGGGATTACAGGCCTGTGCCAAAATGCCCAGGTGAGACTTTATTTTCAAAACGTCTGGCTGATGGGTTTGGCCTGTAAACCGGTCCTGCCCTAGGTAAAGGGGCCACCATGCCAGCCCTGACCCAGAACTCTAAGAAAGGACGGGAACTAGACGAGGGCCTCTGCAGGAGGTTCTAGTACCAAGCAGATCCTCTTGCAGGCCTCTCCCAGCCTCAGGTGGAAGTTGCCAGGGTGGGTGATACTTTGGCCTCCACAGCGTCCCTGGAGACAGTGCAGTAAAGGAGGCCAAAGAGGTGCCATGACAGTCTCCCACGAGTCCCCCGGGGGGCTCGATAGCTGCTGAAGAGCAGGCTGAAGACAGCCAAAAGGCTGCCTCCTTCACCACCCGAACCCTGCACATCCTGGATACCATTCACCAGTGAGAGCCCCGGGTGCTGGAAGACCCAGGGCTCCACATCTGACAGGAGAGGGGGCCTGGCAGTGCCAGGGGCTAAGGGGGTGGTGCCATAAAGCTTCCCCTGTGGAAGCCTCACCTTGCCAGGTGGTGGCATGGAGTCCCAGGGTGCCTGGTCAGCTGGCCCGCAGTGGCCTGTGGCTGCCAGAAAGCTTCTCAAATCTGGTATGGGTCAGACTCCCCTGGAGAGCTCACAGCCAGGAGAGCTAGGGCTCTTTGAAGCAGAAAAGGGCCCGGGCTTTGGTGCTTTGACCCAGTTGTTTTGGCTGCCACCAAGCCTGAGAGCCCGGGCTGGGGCCTTGCTACTCACAGCACGGCCTGTGAATGGGCGGCACCGGCACTGCCAGGCAGTGGTTCCAGAACCTGTGGGGTAACAAGGCCTCTTGGGATTCTTATATGCCTCACAGTCCAAGAAACACGAGGGTGGATCCTTGACCCAGAAGTGGCCCAGAGCGAGGCTCCACCGGCTGAGCTGACTTACAGCAAAGCAAGCAGTCAGAACAGTCCCCGTGAGGGGAAGCATGGTCTGCTGCTCCTGAGTCTGTGGGAGCCAAGGAATACGGGGCAGCGCAGCCCTGTCCACAGCTGG
Organism: Cavia porcellus; assembly: GCF_034190915.1. Taxonomy (NCBI): domain Eukaryota; kingdom Metazoa; phylum Chordata; class Mammalia; order Rodentia; family Caviidae; genus Cavia; species Cavia porcellus. The sequence goes on along the minus strand of NW_026947489.1, from coordinate 1,554,516 downwards.
GGGCTGCGCAGTGAGCCTGGGCTCCCGCGGCTGTCTGTGCGCTCGGCCCAGCTCCCTTTGAGGAGCCTGTGACTGCCCCAGGCCACACCTCTCCAACATGGCTCTTCCTCAGCCCCATACCAACGTCAGGTCCTAGAATAAATGCAGCATCTCTGCTCTGCAGATTCTGGCATCTGGTCTGGCCTCCCCAGGACTTGCTCCAGGGGACTCTTCTGGAGAGCCCAGCCCCGTCCGAGTCCCATTCCAGCCCTGGGAGGCTGGAGGTACAGAGGGCACCTGAAAGGTACTCTCTGGGTTGCACTAACCCGCACTCCCTACAGCACTGCTGCCTCTGACAGGCTGCTGCCCTGTGCCTGAGGTGCTTGCATCCTGCCCGTAGCTCACTGAGAGCTCGCTGGCAGCCACTCTTCCTTACATTGTCCTGACTTGAAAGCTTCCCCTGTTGGAACTCTGATGCTAGAACCTGGAATGGTCCTGTACTTAGGGAAAAATTGACCCCTCCCAACCCTAGTGGTGCCCTCTGTCACACCATGGTGACGGAACAAACAGCACACGACGGACAACCCAGCACTGTTGGCAGGTGCCACGCAAGCCTTGTCCAGGTGGGGCTGGCACGGTGCTGTCAGACCCTGGCCAAAGGGGCTTGGATGTCTAGGAGAGTCTCCGTGGGGTGGGACTGTAACAGAGAGCTGAGTTTCAGGCAACATAGGTTTTCCAGGCTGGTCCCTAAGGTCTTGGCACTCGGGCAACTTGAACACTTAGAGAAAGACGGCACTGGCCTGGGTCAGAGATTTGATCTAAGCCCTACTGGCCAGAGAGGCCGGCCTGCCTGTCACTCACCCTGTGCTCTCTGCTGCAGACAGAGCAATGAACCAGCGCCCCGGGCTCCGCCGTCCTGGAGTCAGCGCTGCCCTTCTTGCCAGGACCGACTTGGCAGCCAGGGTGTGGCTGAGTCAGCACGCAGGCTGGCTGGTGGCCTGGATCTTGGGATCTGGCCTGGCAAGGTGCCCCACAGAGACGCAAGCCCTTCCACACAGCAGTTACCCTGTCCAGGCTGCCTGTCCTAAAGTGAGTGTGGACCCAGTGTGATCACCTGTCCCGGGTGGCTTGCCCAGGCCTGGCTTAGTGTTAGCACTGCCCCCAGAACCCCTCTAGCCACAGCAGTGGGGCCTAGGGATGGGGGTGCTTTGCAGCTCAGGGTGGGGAGGGGCCAAAAGCAACCTGACTCAGTGCTGGCGCCACAGCGAAGCCCTCAGGCTGGACCCATGCTCTGAAGGCTGCCAGCTCCGTGTTTGTGTCTAGCTGCTCCGAAGGACCACACAGCTGAGTGTTTAGGAAGCAATTAATTAGTGGCATCTCTGACCCAAATACCTCCAGTTCTAACTCCTTAGTCACGCTCATGCATGAGGAAATGGACTCAGGAAAAACATTGGCGATCAAGTAACACATAACTTTGACTTGAGTATCTACCTACTCCCCAGGGTGCTCTGGGTGCTTGTTCTGCTGTCACTCTGGTGTGTGGATGTTTGTTATTTGGTTGTCTCTTCCTGCAGTCTCCCACACAACCCTGAACCCGCCCTGTGCATTAGTGTCTAGTGTAGACAGGTACTCAGGAAGTGCTTAATGGATAAATGCATGAAGATTCAACGTAGCTGTTTCAGAAACCAGGAGCCACAAGGGTGAGATGAAAGGTGGCACTGATCATTGTGAAAGCTCTGAAGTCCGAGTGGAATAGACACGGTAGGAAGCAGGGTTTCACGGAGCAAACAGGGAGCATTCAGACAGTGCACTGCCACCCACGGAGCCTTGCATTGTTGGGTTTCCTGGCTAGGGTCCCGTTCATTTATGGGGCTCCCCTCCAGCTGGCCTCATCACGGTCCATGAGTTCTTTGCAGCACATGTGCTTGTTTCTACTATGGGGCAGGCACCAGACTGAGCATCACTAGGATTCGTGGGCGAGGAGGAGCCGGAGTCTCCCAAGGGTGTGTACCGGGAGAGCTCAGCTCACGTGTGGACACACACACCAGTGCAGCAAAGACAGCCAAGGGTCAGGTGTGGCCTGACTGGGGTAAGCCAGGCGTTCTGGAGCAGCCAGAGGATGCCACGTCCTGGCTGCTTTGGTCCCACCCACCCTCGGCTTCTCCTTGAGTCTCCTGCACCTGATCCTCACTTCCTGCCAGCCCAGGGTCTGCAGGGCTGCTGGCCTGTGTGTGCCACACGTGGCAGCTGGCCCTCTGGTGCGCATGTGGGCTGATACAGCAGCTGACTCCTGGGTACTCATCCCTGCCCTGCCCTCTGCTGCCCTCCTGACTCTGATGCCCGGTGTTTGCCTTCTGTGTCACTAACACATTAAATATTTATGTGCGGTGCCTCCTTGGACAGCTGTGGGCTGGTGTGAGGCCCTGTCCAGAAACAAGATGAGCGCCTGGGCATCCATGTGGGAGGAGGGAGACAACCGGAGGTGAGCAAACCTGAAGTGTTAGTTCATTTTCTCCTCCAGCAAACTGCTGAGACCTCCATTACAGGCCACACACTGTAGGTCTCGGAAACCCCACAATGAGAAGCTAGCTGCATCACCATGCCGGGCTCAGGTTCCTTCCTTGGTCCCATCCCCTAGGTGCAGTTATCTCCTCCAGACTTTGATCCTCAAAACTTACCCATCAGGGATGGCTCACGCCTCTTCACTGAGGTAGGGCCCCATTAGGATGCTCTCTTGATAGCCTGTAATTTTCTTTCTCAGCGCCTGTGATTATCCATGTCCCATTAATAATGGGACAATTTCATAGGTGTTGGTGACCCTAAGCATCTCTATCATTTATTATTGTCTTTATGCCATCTAGCACACGACAATGCAGTTAATAGTGCAAATTAAGTGGATGGAAATGGGTTGATGGATGGATGGACGGATGGACTGGCAGCTAGAACTGAGGAGACAAGTGCCAGTTAGGAGGCTGACCCTGTAGTTGGGGCGGGGATGAGATGAAAATGGTGAATGGCCACAAGGGTAGAAGAGGAAAAACCGAGGAGGAGACTGACCCAAGGCAGTCCACTGGACTTGGCTTGTGGCTGTAAGACTTGACCTGCCACAAGGCTAAAACACAGAAAGAAATGCAGGGTGGCAGCCCCGGTTCTGACTAAAAATGAGGAAGATGTTAATACGTGGCTGAGAAGGTTTGGAGATGGGAGCTAGAGAGACGACCTGCTGAAGCTGAGCTCTCTGTGGAGGCAATGAAGTGGAAATTTAGAATTTTTTTGGCTACTAGTAGGATGATACTATTGGCTGCCCTAAAAAATGAACTCCACCCCTTCAGCGGCTTAATATGACAGAATTTTTACCTTTGTTCTGTTTTGTTTTAGTTTGGTACCCACGACAGTCAAATGCAAGTGTGTCAGGTCACTTCAGTGATGTGAGTGTTTTCTATCTCATAGCATTACAGGCAACTGAGTTAGATGGAAATAATACAGGCAGTGAGACAGGGCTGGGGGCTCAAAGAGCCAGTGCAAAAGACCAGAGACCCTGCAACTGTGTGTGTGTGTGTGGGGGGGACAGACACCTCCCGCTGTGGACCAGGCCTCAAGACAAAACATCAAGCAAATACACCCACATCCTAAGGACTGATACTCTAAAATAGTTCTCTGTCACCCTGAGTCACTGTTCTGTATGCATGCCTGCTTGCTTAATGACTCACTTCCCTATTTGTTCCGGGATTTAATCAATTTTACCTGAGCAGTTAATCCTATTGGTTAGTTCTATCCCACCTTCTGCCCACCTTGCAAGTTCCTGTTTTGGACCTTCTCATGGTTTTGCTCTATAAAAGTCCTTAGAAAAGACAGGTCCCACTTGAGACCCCTTGTGTCTCTCAGACAGAAGCTTTCTTTCTCTTAATAAATATATTCTGCTCTTAACCTCCATTGTTCCAAAAATCCATTCTTTGATTTTAGGGAACACGAAGCCATATTGGACATCTAGTAGGTTGGAAGTTTCATTCCCCTGTATTAATAGCTCCATCCATCCCATCCTGGCCCCAAAGCGCACAGTGTCTATACCTGCGGTGGCAAAATTATGCCCATGTGCCTCAGGGAGCTGTTTGCTGCCCCTAAAAGCTCTGAGAGTTTCACGTTCACTGGACTTCACCATGAAGTCCAAATTTTGAGACTCACACTGGTGTTCCCACACCTCTTCTTACCAAGATGCACAAGCAGGCCAGTAAAAGGGATGGCCATGTGACTGTTATACCGTGCTCATTCTAACTCAGACAAGGGAGTACAGGGCACATTTTCCAGATTCCCTTGCAGCTAGCAATGAGATATGAATTATTATCTACCAGCAGAGGTCACATGTGATTGGCTTTTGCACAGATCAAAATGAGCCAAGCGTTGTGATAAGGTCATGTGAACTGGAGGTGGCCAGTGGCTTCCTGAATTCAGACATGGCTTCCTGGGGGTAACTGGTGTGGTTGCTTCCTGCTCCCGAAACATCCTGATCACACAGATCTGAAGGTCCTGTGCCATGCAGCTCTGTGCTGTGTGTAGGAGTACTTCTGGGAGGTTCCTGCCCATGTTTGTTTCTTTAATGTTCCCAGTGATTCTGTGAGCTGTGTTTAACCCCTAGTAAATACTTTCTGTTTATACTAGCCGGGGTGGGTTCTGACCAACACCCATGCCTGGGAGGAACACCTCTGCCGGCTCCTGGGCTCTTCTAGGCAACTCTCGGACCCTTGGGTGTGAATGGCCAGGGCCTGTGCTTGTGTGGGTCTGGAGAAGAGCTGTTACTAAAAGCCAGCCCTGACAGGAGTTACATCAGCCTCCAGGGAGGGACTACGCTCTCCTGGCCGGCCCTGGTGGGAACAAGACCTGGGAGACACAGAGTGCCCCTTCTTCTCCCGGAGGAAAGTGGGGAGCTGCGCCCTGCACACCTCTCAGTCACCCAGGCAGGAGCTGTCTCTCTGGTTCTAAGTCCTATGGTTGTGTGGAGCTTGCGTGTGCAGGTGTGTGTGCATGTGTACAATGAAGGAAGACTCCTCTGGGGAATTTGTATAAGTCTGATATAGTACAACCTTGGTATGCAAGCATAATTTTTTCCAGAAACATGCTAGTAATCCAAGGCACTTGTATATCAAAGCAAATTTTCCCCAAACAAATGATGAAAACTCAGAAGATTCATTCCACAACCCAAAAATATTCGTATAAAAATAACACAGTAATATAATACAAAACAATAAATAAAAAATATGAAGAAAGTGAACAAACTAACCTTTGAAAACCTTCGTGGCCCGTGTGAGGGAGACACGCGCAAAGTGGCATTACGTGGATGACTTTCACCCCCGCTGAGGCAGGGACTGCTGTCTACTGGCTCCACGGAATCTTCCTCCTTTGTGTGCAGCTTTAACAAGGAACCTATCCAGGGACACTTGCTTTTGCCCTCTTTTGAGGATTTCACAGAAATGTGGCATTTCATTGTCGTTAAACAGGTTCATCACCTGCACCGCTATAGTCTGGGTGGTGCTTTTCTACAAAGTTTTGCTCTGTTTTCCTTACTTACCACAACTGAAGTGCAGGATTTGCCCACCTTGCTGCCCTCCTCTTCCTGTTGGGAGATGATCACCCATAATCCTGCAGAGAGAGACGGGGAAAGAGAGATCATTGGCTCAGCTGTGACCACGTGATGTTTGGTGCCACGGACCAGCCCTTGCAGGACATCGCTCCTTTACCAAGTTAAAATTAGAAATGTTTGCTTGTCCTGTGGAACACTCGCAGAACAAGTTACTTGCAAAGCGGGGTTTTACCGTATTTGATTTTGCCCTCGCTGTAGTGTTCACACTGATTCTGTGCTCTGAGCTTAGACACCTGGACCTTGCTGGCCCTGGAGGTGCCACCCCGAGGGCGGCTGAACGCAAGGCAGGTGGACCACAGCCCACCCTCCCACAGCCTCCCTTCTTTGCCCTCATCTGTCCAGGCCAGCCTCCTCCCACAGGAACGCTACCAGACTAGGAAAACCTGAACCCTAATTGAAGGATTTGTGGAGACCAGTACCCCTGGACCCCTACACTCCTAGATATTTATGAGCAAAAAATTAGATTCACACAAAAACCTGCATACGAATGTTCAAAGTAGCTTTATTTATCAGTGCCAAACTTGGAAGCAACCAAGATTTGAGTGGGCAGATGGATAAACAATGGTATATTCAGACAATCTGACACTCAAGCAATAAAAGGAAATGAACTATGGCTGGGTGTGGCAGCGCGCACCTGTAAGCCCTACACTAAGGAGGCTGAGGCAGGAGGATAACCATGAATTTGAGGTCAGTCTGGGCTACCTAGCAAGGCCTTGTCTCAAAAACTGAAATGAACTATCAGGTCATGAAAAGACAAAGAAGAACCTTAAATAGTACTAAGTAAAAGAAGTTCATCTGAAAAGTCTACTTCCAACTATACGAATCTTGGTGAAGAAAACTCTAGGTTAGTGTTTACCAAGGGATGGCAGGAGTCAAGAAGGACGGGCAGCAGAGGGGTTTCAGGGCAGTGAAATACTCCAGCCTCACAGAGGTAGGGGTGCATCACTATACAATTGTCCAGACCATTGCACAGAATAAGGGCTGACCTGCTGTGGATTCTGGGTGAGATGCAGTGTTCGTGACATGGACTCAGCAATCACAACAAACCGATCACTTGGTGAGACCCCGTGGGCTGGCCCTGTTGGTGCCTGCTGCGGGAAGTGGGTAGAGGGGGCGGCTGTGTGTGTGTGAGGTCATGGGGCAAACTGGAAATCTTTGTGGCTGTGAACCTAGAACAGCTCTGAAAAATAAAATCTATTTAAAAAAGCGACAGTGACTCTCTTTCTGTCCCTAATTATCCTATCCCCTGCTACCCAGAGTAAAGAACAGGATTTTCTGTTTTGCTAAAGAAAGAAATATATTGTTTTTACAAAGCAACTTTATTGAGTTGAAATTTACATACAATAAAATACACCCATTTTCAGTACACTATTTGGTGTGGGGCTTTTTGAGTGGCATTCAGCTCAGAGAATTTTTACACACGTAAAACCCCTGGGTAACCACAAGCCAGCACCAGTCATATGCAGAATATTTCCACCACCCTAAGAAGTTCCCTCCTGGCACAGTGCAGTCAGTTTGAACAGCCTGCATCCAGGAAGCTCCTCCTGGGCCCCAACAAGATTAGCTTTGCCTGTTTAACAAGCTCCTACAAATAGAATTACGCGGTGCTGGACTTTCTTGTGTCTGGCTGCTTGGGATAGTATTGTAACAATATATTCGTGTTGTCCTGGTTCCCTTACATCGCGGCCAGGGTTCCACGCACTGAGGCACCACTTTGTTTACCCACTTCTGTGAAAGGCTTTGGGTTATTGGGAATAAAACTGCTGAAATTTGGGTACATTTCCTTATGCAGGTATATTTTTATTTCTTTCAAGCAAAACAGTAACAGTAGAATTGTAAGCTGTGTGGCAAGTTTATGTTTAACTTTATGAAAAATCATCAGATCTTTCCCAAAGTGAGATCTTCCACACCGGCCAGCTGTGCCCGAGAGGACGCACAATACGTGGGTGTGCTGTCTCAGAGGTGTGCTGTCTCACCGAGACAGCCTGGCTGTGTGGTTCTAGTTTACATTTACCTCAGCCATGGATGTGGAGCTCTGTCGGTTTGTGTGTCATTCTGAAAACCTATCTAAATCTTTTCCTATGGTAAGAAGTCGGATTGTTTGTTTTCCGGTTACTACTGAGTTACGAGTTGATTATAGATTCTGGATACAGGGTTTTTATGCCAGTTATACACATTGTGATTCCCCCCAATCTATCTCTCACTTTCTCAGTTTCTTAAATGTCCTGTGAATATTTTAATTTCAATGAATATCAATTTATAAGAAAATGTTTTTGTGATACCAAGGATGGAACCCAGGTCTTTCCACAGAGCAGCATTCCTGGCTCTTTTTTTTTTTTTTTTTTTTTGGTACCAGGGATCGAACTCACGATCCTCACACTTGGTAGGCAGGCGCTTATACCACTGAGTGAAATCCCCAGTCCTTGGCTCATTTTTTAAAAACAGTTTTAAAATTTGAGATAGGGTCTGGCTGAGTTGGCCCCGCCAGCCTGGAACCTGCTCCAGCCTGCAGAGTAGCTGGGTGCAGGCGTGCACCATCACACTCTCCAGGGGTTTTTCTCTTACTGTTTAGGAGGTGGGCTTGCTTTTTGTCAAAGCAACCAGGTTCTTCCTGATAGGAACTCTATGGCGATAGCAAGACCAAGTGAGAGAATGAGGACTTTTGGTCTCCAGAGATAAACACCAATTTGGAACATCCTAGACAGGAAGACAAAATTAGAGGGGAGGTTGCAAACCCCAGCACCCTGAGCTAGGACAGTTGATAGCAGTTACCAGGAGCTGGTATTTACTGCGTGCTTACCATGTCCAGCCCCTCCTGTAGTATTTTCGAAGGCATTAACTCATGCAATCCTCAAAATCACCCTGGAATCAATACCATTATTGTTCCTATGTTACATACTGAGTCACGGGGCGATGCCAGGTTATAGGTGGCAGAGCCAAGCTCTGACATCCTTAGTGTGCCTCAGGGGTCTTGCCCACAGTGCTTTGCTGAGTCTGGCCTAGCAGGCCACAGGCTGACAGGTATCAGGCAAGGAGACCCACGAGACAGTGCTGCAGGGGGTCTTACCAGAGCCACAGTGGCCCTCCGGGCCAGTGAGCTGTCCAGGCCTTCCTCGGAGGGGGTGGTGGTGAGACAAACCTCTGCGGCTGCACAGAAACACAGCCGAGGCCTCTGTCCACTCACATTCTCCTGGGGCCTGAGGTCTCCCTGGTGGGGCCCACACTCCAGGGTTCCTTTCCACCTGCTGGGTCCTCCCCATCCTGCTCTGCGCTGCCCTGGCGTACACATCCTGTCTCCAGCACCGCTCCACCTTCTCCATTTTGGTTCATTAGCCCTGTTTGTCCCTCAGCTGGGCAGACCTCCTGAGATCCCCATCCCACCCTCTGCACCCCACAGGCTGAGGAACGGGGGAGCCAGAGGCCAGCAGGCTGGCTCCATGCTACCTGGCCACTCTGGAAAAAGATGTGAAAATACCACACGCAGTGAGCAGAGTCCAAAACATCATGTAAGGAGGCAAAACGTTTTTCACTTCATTTTGTTCTTTCACAGTGCTGGAGCTCGAGCTCAGGCTCCTGTGATCCTAAGTGAGTGCTGCACTCTGAGCTATAGCCTGAGCCCCTCGGTGAATGTTAAAGCCATGAAGTAAACCCGTCCATTCTGAGATGATTCTCCCTCACCATCAGGGTGGCACTGGACGTCTTCTCCCTCACAGAAAGACCAGGTGTGGGTGTGTTTGCAGGAACACAGGTGACAGTAACAGAGGGGAAACCACCAAATTGGAACTGGAAAATTACTGTGTATACTTAAAGCATTGCTCTCTGCAAAGATCTGAGGTTAAAAAAAACTTTAAAAAGGCAAAAGCATGAAGGGTTTGAAATGAGAGACGAGCTGTGTCAAATTTTAATGAAGTCAAAGGTTTGACAGAGTTGGAAACTAAGACACACTTTTAATCGAATTCACTTTTAGTGAGGCTGAAGGGAGACCCCTAGGCCACAGTAACCCATCTGTTTTAAGAGTTTGTCCTTCATGGGAGGTCTTTAACTCTCAAATGTGGGCAACCTTTTCATTTTAATAGTGCTGAATTATATTCTTCTCATTGCATGGTAATTACGCATGACCGAGTTCCATTTTGGGCCACTTATGTCTCATTTTCCTCAATGTCACATGAAGTGTATTAGTGCATCAAATTAGGAAGAGTCAACTTTGGAACAGTGACCTCTGGTTTTTCTTGTGTCTCGAGTGGGTGTGGAGCAGATGGGGTGGGGGCGGGGGAAGACCTGCAGTCCACTTGGGTTGCTGCTTGGGCAGCTTGTGCAGGAGCCAGAGCTCGGCAATGCCCCTGGGAATAGCTAGCCTCTTTGGATAGTGTGAGGCCTAGACAGAGCCACAGACATCTCTGTATACTAAGAACATGGCTTAATGTACTCTTCTTGCACCAATATCTTGATTTTCCAGAGCAGAGGTGGGATGGATGGCAAAGGATGTGATTACACATAAAACGTAACTGGGCGCAGTGGTGTACACTGTAATCCCAGCACTCGGGAGGCTTTGGCTGGAGGATCACCAAGAGTTTAAGGGGCAGGGCTGGTGATATAGCTCACTGGCATAAGTGCCTGCCTGGCAAGTGAAAGGTCCTGAATTTGATTGCTGGTCCAAAAACAAAACAAAACAAAACAAAACAAACCCCAATAAACAAAAACCAACCAAACAAAAAACAGTTCATGGGGCATTTCAAGGCCAACCTAAACTACATACTGAGACTTTGTCTCAAAAAAGCTATACAACATGATAACACACATCAGCTACGCAGGTGTATTCTCTTGTCCAGCTACCGTGTTATTGTTGTTCTTTTTATTGAGTCAAGATAAAGATTATGACCAGAGATCAATTCTGCAAATTATCTTGCCAAGGAAAGCCTGCTAGAAATGTCAGTAGCTCCCAGCAGAGAAGCACATAGGAGTCAAGTGGGGTAGGGGCTCTCCCTGGAAACCAGGCAAGAGTGCAGTGGTCCAGAGGGGCTGAAGGCCAAAGAGACTGAGGTCTCCACGCTGCAGGGACCAATACCTGGCCTGCTTGCTGCCCAAGACCCCTGACCTCCCTGCTAGGATCCTGGAGCAGAGAGAGGTCTCCCTGGGGCTCAGAGTACCTCAGGGGAGGGGTGGGGGGAAGGAGAGAAGAGGGCAGGGGTGGACCTGTGGGGGAGGGCCACGCCATCTGCCTCCCAGCTAATCGGAAGGCTGTTTATTTATATTTCGTTTTCTTATCTCACAATGGTAGGAGGAAGTTTCCTAAGAAATTCAGCCAATCTGAGACCTTTGCTGTGAAGAGCTGAGCTGCAAGGGTGCCGATGGGAGGAGGGAAAGAGGAGAACCTCGGGTGCCTTCCCAGTGTCTGGTGAGGACCTGCTGCCCTCTGGCACATGCGCAAAGTCTCTGGGGACAGCCTAACCTTTCTGCATTGCCTCGAGGCTGAAACCTGCTTCCCTTGCGAGGTCCCTTCAGGCTGCGAACAGTCTGTCGGATCCTTGGTGACAGCCTTGTGCTGCAGGTGTGGCGCCAGGCACCTGTGAGGTCCAAGGAACCTCCCCAGGGGGTGCACTGGGCTGCTGGGAGCTGGCAAAGGAGTCCAAGATCAGAGCAGCTCCTTTTCCAGCACCCACTAAGTGGGCTGGGAGGAGGCGCCAGGATCTCACCCGGGACAGCGCGTTGTGTATGTCAGGGTCTACCAGCGCCTCTGGAACAGAGGCCCATATCCTTGCAGTATGACCCAAAACGCTTCCAGATTACAGGGGGAAAACAGAAGGATACCATCCTGTCCAGGACAAGGACTTTTGGAAAAAAAGGGAAAGGGCTCTCTTTCACCCTGATGCAGCACCCGCCGGGCGGACACTACGCCCTTGCCGGTACCCACATGAGGAGCCTGATGTTCACAGTCACTCGTGGGGGTTCTCTTCCTGGTCCCTTGTGACCCAGCCTCACATACCCTCTGGCTTCACCTCTCACAGCCACCTTCTTTGGTGTGGGCATCAGACCCCTCTGGGGGCCCCTCCATAATGCCACCTCCCCTCTGCGCATGTCCTGCGTGGCTCCCACTTGAAAGTTTCACATTTGCGTTATCGATCACTGTCGCTGAGAAGAGGCTTGCCCGTATGTGCACTCAGGTTTGTTGGCCAGGGTTCTACTGATGGACACCAGAGTGGTTTATACGTTGGGACCATGATGAAAAACAACCGCTAAGCACATCCTTTGCAAGGCTTGGTGGAGAAACGCACGCATCGGCCAGACTGCGGGACAAACACTGAGTGTGGAATCCAAGCTGCATGCAGGAAGAGGGCCGGAGCCTGAGCTCACACCCTGCCCTCCTCACCCTGCAGGAGGAGAGGCCGTGTGTGTGTTCTGTGGGTGACGTGGCAGGACCCCATCCACCAGCTCCAGCGTGGGAGCGATGCTCCGACCTCAGCCCTGCCCACTGAGGGCGGCCGGGGTGCTCACCCGCAGCCTCCCAGTCGGCTCTCTGCCCAGGCCCATTCAGTCTCTGTGGTGCTGCTTCTCCTCCAGGGCACCAAATCCTTCGCTTGCTCTCTTGACTCTGCTACGCTGCTTCCTCAGATGCCCGGTACGCGCGCGTCCAGGCTTAGACCAACCCAGTCTGGGCTGCGCTTTGCCCTCGGGCTTGGTATGATCCCCTTGGGCTGTGGCCCACAGGCAAAGCCTCCAAATGCTTTTCATTTAAATTTCCTGTAGCTGTAACTCAAGGTGTTAAAAATGTCATTTGGATTCTAATTATTTTTGATACACAAAATAACAAAATATGTCACAAATCTTATAAAAACCACACTTTCATTGGAAATGCATCTCTTAATGAGGGAGATGAGACTTTATAAATCATTTCCTCTATTTATATGAGTGTTTTTTGCCAGAGTTCAACGTCAATTTTTAAAATATTTTTATAACCATTAACTCTGACACTTAAAAAAACTAAGCAGAGAGGAATGAAGGTCATTTTACACAAACGTTATTAAGAAGCCACACAGCTATCTATGATCAAAATCGCTTTGCGTGATGGAGCAGCTGGTGTGGGACTGGGTCCTGGCCGCGTTCCCCCGCCCTTTTGTGCCAGCATCCTGGAGATCCCCCCCCGGGGGGGGAAGGGACGGTGATGGAGAGCAGAGGTGGGGCACAGGGCAAGGCAAGGGTCAGCCACAGCTCCAGCTCAAACAGTGTCCCTTCAAGGTCGCAGCCCCCGGAGTAAAGCACACACAGAACCGAGGTCCGCGGGGCACAAGGCGCCCTCCCGGTCGCTGGCAGGCTCTCACACCTTCTAGGCCCACAGGGCCTCAGGCTCAGCCTGGTTTCCTCCCCTCCCACAACAGGCTCCTCTTGGGCTCCCCCAGAGCGGGTGCCCCTCGCCCGCCCTGCTCCTTCTTGGGCCAGGGTCACCGTGGGTGTGCCTTTTACTTTCTGTTTGCAGAGTTAGAGGTGGAGCCCAGCTCTGCACCCCGGCCGCGGGCGGGCTTGTCCTCCGGGCTCCACCCTAACCGGGGTGCCAGGCCCAGGGGCCGCTCGGGCCGCCTGACCTCTGCCGACTGCTGCCTGGCTCCGGCCCCCGCCCGTGCGCGCGCTGGGCCCCGCTCTCCCTGCCCCCCGCACGGGGTCACCGGGCGGGAGCTCCCCGCGCCGAAGCACGTGGTGCAGAGCCCGCGGCGCGAGGCTCGGGTCCCGGAGGGCCGCTGCAGCTCCGGCCGGCGGCGCCAGGGGGCGCCGCGGAGGCGCCGAGCGCTCTTCCCGGGGAGCCGCGGGAGCCCAGCTCGCGCAGCCCGCAGGGCGGAGCCGTCGGCGCCGGCCAACGTGCGCACGGCGCGCACCCGTGCGTGCGGGGAAACGCGGCTCCTCGCGGCTCGGGGTTCTAGGGGGCCGCGGGGTTCTCGCCGGGAGGCGCGGCACGGGTGGGCTTTCGGGATGCAGCCCTTTTCCCGCGCCCCTGTGCCTGCTGCACACGCTGCTTCCCGGGCTCCGAGGCGCGGCGACCCCGCGTCCACCCGGCCCGGAGCCCCGGGACGCCCTTGCCCACCCCCAGTCTTGAGCTCTGCGGGCCCTGACGGAGCGCGGCGGGCCCCCGAGGCAGGAGTCTGGGCCCGCTGCTGCCCAGGCGAGGCCGGGGAGGGGTCTCGGGAGCTGCAGGATGGTGGCTGCGGCCACTGCCTCTGCGCTCCTGAGGTCGCCCGTCGCGAGGGATGTTAGGGGACACTCTGCGAGGCCTGTCCGAGCTTGGTGACCAGCGCGCCGGGCCACCGAGGAAGGAGGAGCAGACGCACATGGGCTTGTGTAGCAGCCGCTGGCCGAGGGGCGTGAGGGCGCAGGTGCTGCTGCGCAGGCCGGACCTCTGCGTCCAGCCCCTTCGCAGACCGAGACCCCCGCACCTGGGCCAAGACCTGGGCCAAGACCTGGCCCTGCTGCCAGACTTGACTCTGGAGGCCTTAACGACCCAGACTGGCCAAATGTTTGAGTCTTCTGTGACCCGCCTATGACTTTTTCTTTGTAAATGTGACTGCCATGGCTCAAGAAAGGGATGTGGAAATAGAAGGTTCTGGAAACCCCCGAGTTTTTCTGATGTTGGAGCTGTCAATTACCCAGGATGGAGACAGGATACTGAGGACGGCAGAGGCCGGGGGTTTCCTTTGGAAGCCACCTTGTGCTAGAGAGAGAGCTGCCTGTCAAGGGCATTGGAAAACAGGCTGTGATGATGTTCAAACTCAAAGGTGCTTTTATGTTTTTTAACGTTTTGTCATGAAAATATTTAACATAAGCCAGGTGTGGTGGCTCACACCTGTAATCCCAGCACTCGGGAGGCTGAGGTGGGAGAATCCTTGCGAGTTCGAGACCAGCCTGAGGTACAAAGTAAGCTCAAGGCCTGCCTGAACTGCATAGTAAGACCCCATCTAAAAAAAAATTAACATAAAATAGAACGGGTAGTATACTGAAATCCCACGTGCCTCTCATAAATTTCCAGTAATTTGCCTATTCTGATTCTTCTCACAAGTTTTTTCTTTTTTGAAATAGAAACAACTCTTTAACTTATTTTAGGAAACTACTAAGACCTTATATAAAAATCTGTGCTAAGAGTCACAGAGTTTGGGGGCTGACTTTGTTGGGTTACAAGTAGAGACCCTGAGGCCTGAGAGGACAGCCGTCCCAAGCCAGGCCCTAACTTTGGAATTGCACTCATCCTGCCCACAGTGGAGCATGCAGGCTGCTCTAGCAAAGCTGCTCTGAGCTGAAGGCAGCAGCAGAGAGCCCTGCAGGGACCCTAAGTGCCTGGAGGAGGATGGAGCAGTTCACAGGGACCTGCGAGGTGGCCATCTGTGCCTTTATTAACTCTGTTTAGTCTCTACCTGTAGGATGGCGGCGCTGCCACGGCGAACCCCGTGAGGGTTTCAGGTCAAGAGATTCGAACCTGTGGCAGGGCCAGGTCTGCATCAGGGTCTCTGAACGTGTTTTTGCAGCCCGGCCCTTGCATCCCCGTGGCTGGATCTCTGCTAGACAGAGAGTGCCCCATCTGGATGCTCTCAGCCAGGCCTTGCTTCCTAAAGCCCAGCAAACGTCCCTTGCAGTCATATCCTAAGAGAAAAACATCCACATGAGGACAGTGGCTTTGTGAAGGAAGAATCATGTCTCCTTGGTAAGATGCTGTCGCTGTGCCTCTGGGCTCAGAGCAGAACTCAGCCTTGTCCCTGGAAGACGACACAGGCTGAGTGGAAGTGACACAGGGCCTCTGTGGCACAAAGGCTTGGATGGAGTAAGCCTCTCTCTCATCACCTCCCAGGCAGCCTCATGGGTGGCAGGGGCTGTGCCCATAGTGTCCTACAAAATACTGGGGTCACATGTGCTGTAGGTCCCAAGTATTTAACTGCTCTTGGTCTAGGGAGCCCAGAGAGGTCAGCAGGGAACAGGGCGGGGAAGGCCAAAGCTCCCTTCGATGCTTCCTGGGAGGGAATCCTCAAAACACATTTGTGGTTGCAATTGTTGATGCAGTCTGTGACCGAGTAAAGCTGCTCCATGGCACAGACCTGCAGCAAGACCCTGTCAAGGTCTTGACATGTGACATGCTGCACGTGACATGGCTGGCAGGAAGCAGGCCCAGGTTCACTGTGCCCACTGCAGTGCGTGTGAGCCTGTGACACAGGACCCTAGCTGCGCATCCTGAGCTGCACCCCTGCATATGCATACTCGGTGCCTGCCTCACCGCAGTGCGGAAGCGCAAATGTGTATGTGGCAAGCGCATTTGTTAAATACAAACTCTATAGACTTTGACAGATTTTAAAGTTGGTTTTGAAATAATGAAGTCAACATCTTCCAGTTTACTATTTCGCCTCAAAGAATTGGTAAACAGTTTACCTTTAGTTTGAGGGCTCATCAGACCAGCCTGTGGGTCCTCCCTCTGACCCACAGGACTGCTGACAGCACCGTCAGAGCAGTCACCTGTCTCAGACTGCAGGGCTGAATGCTGTCACTCCCAGAGGAGCACCAAGCAGGACCCCCACCTTGTCATGTGGGGTGGGTTGGTTCTGGATGGTTTCAGAGGTGCCAGTAATGCACAGTTTTCCTGTTACAATCAGTTCATGGTCAGCTCCTAACACATGTAATTGTGTGTGTGTGTGCATGTGTGTGTGCGTGTATGTGTGTGACAGAGACAGGGACTGAGACAGTTGGGGAACTCAGCAAACATCACATCTGTCTTCAGTTACTTTGTAAGGTGAAAGCGTTCTCTGTGGAGCCAGGTGTTATTTCTATCCTCTGTTCGATTGCTATTTTCTTCTCCAAAAAGTTGATCTTGCCTTCCAGTGAGATATTCCTCAGAAAGCCAAACAGGCATGATCTAGAATTTCTGCTGCTAGGCATAACGCAAAAAAACCAAGAGCAGGGGCCAGCACAGAGGCTGCACGCCAGCGCGCGTAACCGTGGCTCGGGAGCTCTGCTTCTTGGCCGCATAGCACTCACCCGTATTTTTTGCTTTCATGTGAAGGAGGTCTCAGAGCTGTCTCACCTCTGTTGGCAGTTTCACTGGCAAGTGTGACCCTGGGCCTCAGCCCAGCTTTCTTGAGGGTGGGCATTGGTGCAGAGGTCAGGAAGGGGTCTCTCTACCCACACCAGGGCCATTCTCAAGGGTGGCTTCTGCCTGCTCCTTTTTGGTGGTGCCTTGGAGGAAGGCTTTCTCTTATGGAGTCACTAAGGAGATGCATGGTGCCCATGACCCTGGAAGGCAGAGACACGCACTTCTGCAGCGTGTCCTATTCACCATATCCCCTCCCCACGGTCTGGCGCTGTGCTGTTCCTTGCTGCAGTGAAGCTGGAGCATGGATGTAAAATCTCTGTGCAGGCTGTAGGGCTTCCTGGGCTGGAAAACCCGGCTGGCTCTTTGGTATCCCTGCTACTTAGCATGGCGTGGGAGGAGACGTAGAGCTGTGACTTCCCTAGCTTCTCTGTGGTCGGTCTCCCATGCATGTGGCAGTGACTCTGGAACTCTGGACACACCTGGAAGGTCTTCTTGCCTCTACCACACACCTGACAGGCTGAGCCTGACCGAGGGAGAGAGGTGGCCATTGCTGGATGCTGTTAGGTGATGGAGAGGTGATGGCATGGGGCAAGGGAGGGCATGTGTATAGCGGGAGACAGAGGCTGTAGGGCAAAATGCAGGCAGAGACAGCAGTCATAGAGGTCACTGCTCCAGCAGACAGACAAGCCACTCAAACAGCAGCACTGTTACCGAAATTAAAAACCTTGAGGAAGGCACTCATTAGCCCTCCTTGGGTCAGATAACTACTTCAGGACCAATAAGAAATAATCAGGATATTGCAGTTTGGTTTTTAGAAGTCTGATACCCCCAGTAGGAACCTTACAATTATCATTAGTGAGTGGAAAGTTTATCAGAAAAAGAGAGCTGCAGTTTCTAATGCGAGGACACTAATCTGAGACATGGGGCGTCTCTCCTGGCAAGACGCCCCATATCTCAGATCAGAGAAGACCTGTTGTTTCTTTCCCTAGGGAAGGACTTGGCAGTGGGCACAGTAGTTTGAATTTTTCAGCAAACGGTTGCTCCTCTCACTGGAAGATTAGGCTGTGGTTTGCTTCCTCCAAAGGGCTGTCAGTGGTCGGCTCCGGAGGAGGCCTGAAATGTACCTCTGTGGTGAGATTTGTGCCCCTGTGCCTTTGCTATCTCGGCGAGGAAATCTGCCCCATGGAAGCCACTTCCCTAAAATGGGAGATTCAGAGATCTGGGCTCCATGCAGATCTGTCCCTGTCGACTGCAGACTGGCAGGCATGTATTGAACGGTTCCTGGCAGAGGGTGCTGAGGGTTGGGGTATTTTAGGAGGCAGTTACGGTAACATCTCAACTGATATTTATGACACCATATGATGGCTGAATACTTATGTTCATAAAAATCTCTATTTGAATGGATATTCCTAGCAGCTTTATTCAAAAAAGCCAAAAGATGTGAACAGACCATGTGTCCATCAGTAGGAGAATGGACAACAAAAGATGGTCAGTATGTCCACATAATAGAAGGGTTTTCAGTTTATAAAGACGAGAACTCATTACTGATACACGCAGAAGTGTGAATGAACAGTGAAAGAAAGTGGGCCCCAAAGAGGACGGATTGGTTGGCTTCATTTATGTGAGATTCCAGGGTGGGAAAAGCTACTACTACTATAGTGACGGGCTGTGGCCAGCGGGTGGGGAAGTGTTGGCTGTAGAAGGTCGTTACAAGACATTTGGTGGGTGGTAGAAATTTTTTTGCTTTAGAAATTACACATCGATTAAATCAAAGTTGATTGAAGAAAATTCTCTGTTATTGTCAATTCCTGTTTCTTCAGGAACAAATCCACTAAATAGTACTGTGTGAAGTGCTTGCTAAGCTTGCTACTCTTATGCATAAAATCAGGCAAACTGTGCTGGGTTCTGGTCAGTTCCAAACCCTGGCACAGTCCACACAGCCTTTAGACCCTGAGTTCTGCTCTCCTGCAGCAGCTCATCCGCCCCGTGAAGTCTCTGTCAGCCGTTAGAAGTGGAGTTCTGCAGACACACCGTTGCGTGCTACAGCGCTGCGAGCTCTGGGCAGGCTTCTGTGCGTCTGTGCGAGCTGCCCCTGAGACAGCTCTCCTCCTCTGGGCAGACCTCCGTCTCCTCTAGGGGAGATCTTACTGTCATTTGTTTTTTTTTGTCTTTTTCATTTTTATCGGTACCAAGGATCGAACTCACGACCGCCTGCTTGCAAGGCAGGTGCTTATGCCGCTGAGCTAAATCCCCAGCCCCCTTACTGTCATTTGTATCCCAGTGTTTCACACCCTGCAGCTGGACTTCGTTTGACCCCCCATGTAAATGCAACACAGCCCTGTGGACTGTCCCTGCAGCCCGGCTAGGGCTGGTTCAGGGCAGGTCATCCAGGATCTGCTGTGCGAACCTCACTCCCTAGTGTGTGTAGGCCTTGACTTTTGCAGAGGACTGCCCCTGGGGCCCAGTTCTACTTTCTGTCCTGACTACTTCTGCTTCTCAGGGTTAGCTAAACCATTTCTCCCACTCAAGGCAGTGGAAAGTCCGCCACCCCGATCACTTAAATGTCCTATTTAAATAGGCTTCCTCCTGTACTTCCCCCGCGATGACATTTGGGGAAAGAACAGCATTTTTCTTTTGCATTGTGCGGTAAAGTTTAACAGGGAAACCAGCAGTTTCAACCCCAATCTTGAGCAAATCCACTAAATAGTACAGTGTGAAACTGGTGAGATACTCAGCCTTATGGCAATGACAATAATAGATATCACACTGCCAGCAGGCATGCCACCGCATGTGTCTGTCCGGCTTTCGGATGGATTAGGACAGAACTGACCCGCTCCAGTGCTGCGGTTCAGTTCGCCGACGGGTTCTGCTCCGTGAGTCCCATGCTCGGGGCACTGGTGCCATCCACAGAGCAGGCTTTCTCATGGTAGGGGAGCACAAACCCCACCACGTGTGTCACAGGCTTCCACGTGCCCGTCACAGAACTGGGCCTTCTGGAGGAATTGAGGCGGACAAAAGAGTCCTTGCCCTCACCACCAAGCCCAGAGCCCCCCACAGGTGGCGTGAGGCTCTGGTCGGACTCAGTGTCACAGGTCCAGGTGCCCCAGCACCACCAAGAGGTTTTCCTCGCTGGGGAGAACGGGGAGGGGTATGTGACTGGGAACTGAAGATTCCCAGGACGGCAGGGAGAGAAAAGCGCCTTAGCCCGGAGGACGAGGCCAGGCAGGCTGAGCGAGGCTGACCAGGACGTAACGCAGAGCACGGAGGCCGCTGAAGACCCTGGGCGCCTTGCCACAGGCGATGGGGAGCCCTCGGAGGGCTGTGAGTCTGAGCAGAATAATGGACCCCAAAGTAAAGCGGAGGGAAAGAAGACCATGCTGGCCACACAGGTGCAGGTGTGGTGTGCAGGAAGGGGCGAGGAGGGACGGTGGCGTTACTGCCTGTTCCTCCCAGATGGGCAATCTTCGCAGGACGGTCCTACGTCCAGCCCCCCATGTTCTCTTTTCTCCGTATTTTGCCATTTTGTCTCCCTTGCGGCCTGCACATCTTTGTTAAAACATCCAACCCTGCCAGGTCCATGGCACTGCTTCCCCACTGCCCGTCGGCCCCCTCTTCATGTGGAAAGAGCAGGACCACTAGGGGAGGGCAGTTCGCTGGCTGCCCTTCTAGGCCTTCCTGGAGGCTGCTGTCCTGAGATGAGCTCCGGTTTCTGCCTCCCGGCCCCGGGCTTTTCAACGGGGTGGGAGGGCTCATTTGTCTCCAGTGGATTTTCTGACCATCTTGGCACCACAGGGCCAGTAGAGATGACAGGGACATGCAGGCTAGACAGTCATTTTGAGGACGGTTCTCTAGAGTGCATTGGCCATGGCCAAGGCCTTGTCAGGCTAAGTTCAGGGAGCTAACGAGCCACCCGGAGGTGGGGGTTCCCTGGAGCTACCTCCTCTGAAATGGTGAAAACCCAGAAAACTTCACCTTGTGCCTTTGGGGAAAGGGGAGCGACAGCAGTAGTCTCCCCCAGGTCACTGCCTTGTCCACAAGATTACGTGTTTCTCGGTCTGTTGATTGGCCAGGCCTTGGGTTCCTCTTGTCTTCACTAGAACTCACCCTTGGCAAATGTGGTCTCAGTTTCATGGTCTGACAAAAAGAGCTCCAGTTGCGTGAGTCATTGCAGTGAAACTGGCACTTCGGGGAGCAGATGCCCACATATCAGGCAGGAGAAAAGCATATGATCATTGTTTCAAGCCTCTGAGTTTCTTGTTATGCAAAACTAGGTAGCTTGTGTAAGTGTGGTGGCTTGCACAAAGCTCCTGAGGTTGTAGTTCACATCGATGAGTGATCCAAACTACAGTGGATGTTTAAGTTTAAAAAATTATTACACTAAAAATGCATTGCCACTCATGCCTCTCCAAACGCTCACCTTGCTTTAGGCATGCGTGTGCTGCCATTCTCCCTGCGTTCAGAGGCGGTTCTGGAGGTCCTCTTTCCTGGGTGTCTTTATTGTGCTCGCTGTGGCTGCCTTGATGTCCTGAATCAACTCCAAGTGCTCACTTTTCATGGTCATTTTGACTTTGTGAAAGTGCTGGAGGTTGCACAGTGCTAGGTCCAGTAAAGAAAGTAGATGAGGGCCGTGTGACGTTCTCACCTGACAGGCACTGCCCTCCCAGAAGTGATGTGTGGCCAGAAGCATGGGACGTTGGAGGATGAAACCATTTGCCTATTTCTAAGACAAGGTTCTATGTACATGATTTCTTAAATGCTCTGATAAGCCCTGTGATAGTATTCAAAGTTCACTGTGGTGCTCCAGGGCACAAACTCAGCTTGTATAATTCCGTCAAGGTCAAAAAACACAAACACTGTGACCTTGATGTTGGATCGTACTTGCTGGGCTTTTCTCACCTGAGGAGAACCGACTGATTTCCACTGAGGTCTCTGATCCTTGGTCTCAAGATCATAAAAAACTCTAGACCCAAGTTTTATCTCCCTTGATGACATTTCTTAAAATGCTGAAGTCTGAAGTAGCCTGACCTCATGCCCGCAGTGAAACTGACATGATTTCATGTCAGTGCATTGTTCGTGGTCGGTGATGTACAGCACACTTTAAAGTACGCCTTTCCCAACACAGCTCACACTGACTGACCATGCTGGACAGGGTCAGCTGAAACTTGCCACCTGTCCTTGCTGGGGTCCCACGCACTGCCCCTGTGCTGACATCCTGCCTTTTCACTGGATGATACTCAGTGGCAGCGTTCACTGTATGTTGTGATCATGTAATAAATGTCACAATGATGAATACAAAGCACATTAGGAAGAAATTCCTAATTCACTATTTGGCTGATACAAACTTTTCCTCTTATTATTCCATAACAGACACTTACCAGGACTTCATGACTTCATTCTTCAAGTGGAAAGTTCTGAAAAACAGTAAGCATGCAGAAAACCTTGTCCAGCCTACAGGCACGTGTGTGTGTGTGTGTGTGTGTGCGTGTGCGTGTGCGTGTGCGTGTGTGTGTGTGTGTGTGTGTGTTGCTAGGGACTGCACAAAGGACCTGTGAAGCACGTGCTCTGCCGTGGAAACATGTCCCCAGCCTCCCATGTGGCGTGTGGACAGGTGTAGAAATATTTTCTGCTGCCCACCGTGGCTCACAACAGAGCAGGGTCACACGTGTGCATTTCCCAGGACCGCAGGACTGTTCCATGGCCTCCACCTGGACTCAGGCCTTGGCATGGCATCCAGGGAATGTCGCTATATTGGAAGCGACTGCAGTACTCTCTTTTAGTTGTTCCCTTCTGCAGATCCTCGGACTTTCTACAGTTCAGGAAAGTTTCTGCTAGACTGAAAATTCTTTGAAGGAAAGGATTTTCTTCCTTCAGTGCTTGGACTCAAACTGAGAGCTTCACACATGCTGGCACACAGTGCTTCCCCACTGAGGTGCATCCCAGCGGGGAATTTTTATCTCCAGCACCTGCGGCTGTCCCAGGTACAGTCCATGGTGCTGTCTCAGCACCCACATGGAGTAATGGACACAGGAATGGCTTCCAGGGCCCACCCAATGTGGTCAATCTGCTCAGCATGGACTAAGGACGGACTCAGCTTCATGCAGAATGCTACCTGTGTACAGAGCAGCTCTCTCTGTCCAGAGAGAGGACAGGAACTAGTTCTTATAGCCTGTCGGGAGGCCCCGGGAACCCGGACTGCAGTGCCACAGAGGAAGGGTACACCCAGGGCTCACGCTGGCTTCGTGGTCAGCTACTTGTCTCCGATCCCAAACTTCCATCCCCCCCCGCCCCGTCCATCTGCACTTTATGTACAAAAATAACTCGTTACTTACTTTTTTTCGGAGAGGGGAAAGACTTTGTCTTTCTTCTCCCACCTACATTTGGTACTGGAGATCAAACTCATGACCTCGTGCTTGCTAGGTAGGTGCTTACTCCGCTAAATTAAACCCAGCTCTCCTCAGCCTACCTTTGAAAAGCCATTATTTGGAAACTTCCCAAAACACATTAAGCCACAATATTTGAGAACTTTTAAAGCAACTCCTTTTTGGATCCAGATCTGAAATATCAAGACCTAAATATAGTTCCACCTATGTATGATGTAAGTGCATTTTATTTATTCAGCAAAGATCAAGTACTCGCCTTTCTGGGGACCAAGCTGGAGCACTGCCTGGGGAGAGAAAAAAGAGCCCCCACCTTGGAATGCTGGACTGCAACTCTCAAGCCACGGCTTCTATTACTTTTTCATAAATTCTCCACACCAAGTAAGGGTAGCAGGGGAAGAAAACCCAACTGTCACATCCATCAGGTGGTTTTCATGATGTCCAGAGAGGTCTGAAGTGAGGAGCAGCCTGCCCTTGGCTTTGAGCTCTGGAAGACTCAGGGGTGCAGTCTGGGAGGACTTTCCCAGGGGAACTTTGGAGACTCAGGCTGCCACAGATCTTTGAGCTCCTTCTTCTGTGTGGATACCACACTGAGCTGGGTGCTCCTGGAAGTAGATGCCCCGGGGAAGTGGGTAGGCATGTGAGAGGTGAGAATTGGAGGGAGGAGAGGCTGTGAGCTGTCAGAGGCTATGCCATGCAGACTGACTATGTGACAGAGCAGGAAGCGAGGGTGGAGAGCCTTCCGGGACTGTGCAATGTGGAAAGGTTTCTACAGGCTCAGGGACTTGGGAACCAGTCATTTGTTGAGGGAGCTGACTTGTAGGATGGTCTTAGTGTTCCTGCCCAGCTGTCATTTGCTGGGATTGGCCTGTGAGACACATGGCCTTGGTTCATAGTCAGGGTTAGCTGAAGGGAAGTGACGGGTTGGCATCCTGAACAGCCCTCTCCCTCCGAAACTCTCTGGCAACAACAAATACAAGTTGCTTATTAATTTTTTTTCCATTTGCAGTTGTTCATACACAGAGATGCAAAGAATCAATGTCCCTCCAGCTAGGGATGGGGGAAAAAGCAGGTCTGAATTTTCCAGGGACTTCTTGTTCAGTATGCGACTGCCAGTCAGGAACAAGGCCTTGGAAGCTGCGGTAACTGCCGTGTACTCGGGAGGAGACTCACAATCCATCCCAAAGCCCTCAGCCTTCCCCTGAGCCACTCATTTCACCATCTCTGCCAAGCTTTGCTTAGAGCTGCTGCCAGAGAAACAAACGGCAGCTCTGCTGCTCCCGCAGCACTGTGTGTCCAGGAGGTTACGCACTCACTGGGTAGAGGGGGCCCGGGGCCGGAGCCTGGCTTCGCTCATAACGGCACAGTGGGCACCAGCTCTGCTCAGCATCTGTGTTTCAGGGGACCTGTGATGCATCGTCTCTTAACTTCAGCTCACCTTCCAGGTCAGTGTGGATTTCCTCCAACCGTGGGAGCCCGGCACGGAGTGAGCAGGGAAGACAGATGTGGCGGGGGCTCATCCAGGGCCTCTGACTCCAAGGCCAGTGCTCTTCCAGTTCCTCAAACATTTGATCCATGTATCGGGTGGTTTACCTGATTTAAGAATATGAATTGAGGTGTGAGGCCTGACTTTGTTTCTGTCAGAAATCCCAGAGTAAACAGAGGGTGCTTTACGCTTCCCATAGACTGTCACGCGGAGCGACCTTGAGAGGGCCCCAGGCTCTTCCGGTCTCCAGTCCAGTTTTCAGTTTGTCTGGCTTATCCCCGGCTCCCCTGCTGTACCTTTCTTTGTAAGGTGAAGTTCACTAACATAAAATTACCATTTTATGCCAGTGTGGTGGTACACACCTGTAGACCTAGAGCTCCACAGGCTGAGGCAGGAGAATCGCTGTGAGTTTGAGGGGAGCCTGGGCTACCTAGTGAGACTTTGCCTCAAAAACCCCACAAAAATAAACTAAAATAAAATAATTATTTTAAAGTGAATAATTCCATGCATTTTGCATGCAAGTCTCTGAATGTCTGTTTTCAATTCTTCAGGTCACCTGCGGGAGGGAACAGAGACACCCCCTCCACCCCTTCAGCTTCATGTGAGCTTCAGCTGGATCACAGAACAAAATTAAGACCTGATTAGCAAGAGAAGCACATAAAAGTTGTGTTGATTTTACACATACATAGGGATCTTTCTAGAAGCAGAGTCCTGTGGGTGTGGCGGTGCGTGTCTGTAATCCCACGCTTTGGAGGCTGAGTCAGGAGGATCATTGGGACTGCAAGGTCAGCATGAACTACATAGCAAATCCTGTCTCAAAGAACTTTACAAAAGAAGAAAAAGGTGAAGTCCTATAAATGACCAAAGCAGGATGCCTTTATAGTTTCAGATGAAGAATAATAAATCTGTGCGGGATGAAAGGGTATCTGGGCGAGGACAGTAAACTAAGGGTGGTGCTGAGAGAGGCGGGTGGGTGACAGAGGCTCTCGGAAGGCAGGTGATTTCTGAGTTTGCGCAGGTACGTGGCAGCCCCGGTGACAGCTAGCCCTGGGGTGCTGGAAGCTACAGTTTCTCCAGTGACTTTGTCTTGAAACCGCCAGCCTACCCATTTGGCCTCCAGCAGGGGAAATCTCCGGCCCTTCTGCACTTAGGGATGGACCTGCAGGGTCTGTTAATCCCACCTGGAGCTTTTTCTCAGGAGTTGGACCCATTTACATTCCTGCCATCAGTGAGGATCAAGCTGCGTTACAGGATGAGGAAGTGACTTTTTCCTGTTTAACATTTTAAACTTTCTCTTTCACACACACAGACTACGCAGAAAGGGGGAGGGAGAACCTGAACCATGATGTAAACAGAAAATCCACCACTGTCAGCTGCAGCATGGGTCACATCCTGCTCAGCGCCACTGCTGGCAGTCTCGATCTGCGCGAGCCAGCAGCAGGCTGCTGTCTGCCGCCCAGGATGATTGACCTGGAGTTCAGGTACACGCAGGCTCTGGCCCAGGACTACCTGCTCCACGTCCTGCAGGTGCCTCAGTGCGAGACCAGCCCCAGCAAGGCATCCAAGGTGCTGCAGGACATGGCCCTTTCCGTCCAGGAAGAGGTGGAGAGGCGGCTGAAACCGTGGCTGGACAGAATTGACGTGGAGTCCATCGACACTGCGAAGTCGATATTCAACCAAGTGATGGAGAAGGAGTTCGAGGATGGCATCATTAACTGGGGACGGATTGTGACTATCTTTGCTTTTGGGGGGGTCATCCTCAAGAAACTCCCACGAGAGCCAATCGCCCCAGATGTGGACACTTACAAGGAGATTTCCTACTTCGTGGCTGAGTTCATAATGAGCCGCATGGGAGGCTGGATACGGCAGAACGGAGGCTGGGTATGTGAGGGCTCTCTGGCCTTGGCCTCTTCCTGTCCTCTGTGTTCACATGTGAAGTAGGAATTGAGTTTCCTTGCTAAGTAAGACAGTGATAAAACACTTTCCTGAGGACTGGATTTTCTTTGGGTTGTCTTGTTTTAGAAGTTTATAACTTTTAAAATTAAAGAACCCTTTTCTGGCTCATTTTCAATGAATCTTTGAAGTTAACAGTTGGAAAATCCTCCTGTTTCCAGCTTTTCTTCTTGACAGTGTGAATTCCTGTCCCGAGGTTTAGGAGCCAACAAAGTGGTTTCCCAGAACAGGGCAGGGCAGCTGCTGAACCCCGAGCTTGGCAGGGTGGCATGATGAATACGACAGGCTTGGCACCAGACACTGTGCAATGTAGGTACTTACTACGCTGCAAAAGATGGGTGTACATTTTTGCAAGTTCATTACTTTGCAAGCTGATTTTTTCCAGCTACTGTAATAAACTCTGGCTTTAAAGCTTACTGATCAACAAAAAAATGCAAAAACAATGCACTGTATCACTAGCAGGAGTTTTTTTTTTTTTTTTTTAAAGAAGTTTTAAATAAAATTTTACTATCAATGTTTCAAGCCAAGAGTGTGAGGGGCCTTGGCAGTGGACAGAAGCCTGCAGAGCTGGAGGCGGTGCATGTGCCTTCCTTTCTGCCCCAATATGCTTATTATTACTTATTTAAAAGCAGCAACCCTCTCTCTCTAGATCCTCTCTCTAACACCCAGCTCTAGCTAGCTCGCACCTCTCCCAAGTTGTTAGTTTTCATTTTGCATGCAAACCTGCTGACTGAATACACCCAAAGAAAATGCACATACATGGAGTGCTTTTTGTTTTCTTCTTTGTGATGTGGGCTCAGGTATTTTGCAAGGTCTCGAACTCCTGGGCTCAAAGGATCTTCCTGTCTCAGCCTCTGGGACTACAGGGCCAATGCCACCATGCTAAGCTATCAGATTTTCTTCCTTTTGTGTGTGTTGGGGCTGGGGGTCCAGCCCAGTCCTTTGTGCCAAGCACACACTCTGCCCCTGAACTGTATTCTCATTGCCATAATGTTTTGTTAAAAGTTTTTATTTATAAAAATAGTATGCATTGCTCATTTTGCAACTTCTTTTTCAATCAAAGCTACTTAAAGGAGTATTCTCCAGAGTCTTTTGTGTCTTCTGTTGTGTGTGATGCCATCCTAGCTGGTGGGACCTCCACTGTTTGCAGACCTTGCTATCACAAACCCTGGGGAGCCCGCTTCCCTGTGGGTCTGTGTGTGCGTCTTTCCCAGGGCAGATATTTGGGGCATAGCACTGTTGGACCTCTCTGTGTGTCTCCTGGACCCTGTTCCACCAGAGTGGTCCCACTGAGTCACACTGCTCCCAGCAGCTTGTTAGAGCAGCCACCATCTCCCGCTGCCTGCCACCAGCAGGCTAACGGAGACCCTCCTCACCCAACGACCAAGCACAGTACCTGCAGCTAGGTCATGAAACCAATTGTTAAATGACCAGTTGTATGTAGTATATACGTAGCAAGATTCAGAACAAAGAAACGGTCAAAGGGAACTCCAGCTCAATGACTTTGCTTTCATTGGCAGGACCCTTACCTGTGGTACTGTGTGCGCAGTATACTCAGACATGACAGTATGGTATAAACAAGGTGTACTATATGCAAATAAGATGTTGAGGCCTGTAAACAAGTGTACAGAACTGCACAGAGGAGGACAGGTCATAAATCTCAGTAGTTGTTAAATAGGTAATGTGTGTATTAGGTTGTAGCAAGCTTTTGTAATTTGTTCAATATGTTGTTTACCTTGTATTGCTTCTTGTTTCCTTGATTAATAACAGGGCTATACATCTTTGCATACTAAGGTTCTTTTTTTTTCGTCTTTTTGAGACAGGGTCGGGCTGGCCTTGAGCTCACTTTGTAGCCCACGCTGGTCTTGAATTTGCAATGGTCCTCCTGCCTCAGCCTCCAGAGTGCTGGGATTACAGGCCTGTGCCACCACGCCCGGCTCATACTAGTATCTTTCATCTGTTTTTTAAGCACTTGTAATTCTTATTCAGGGAATTATCTGTTTATAGCTTTTGCTCATTTTTATGTCATTTTGCTTTTTTCTTATTGACTTATAGGGATCCTTTGAGTATTGTAGATAAAATTTATGACTGTATGTGGCAGATTTCTAGTTGTTGATTGTCTTTTAAAACTATAGCTGTTTTCAGCTGTTATGGGTGTTTAAAAGTTTGATTCAAAAAATAAGTTTGATGCAAGCCAGGTATCTATGATTATATTCCAAGCTCCTTGTGAGGCTGAGGCAGGGGAGAATCTAAAGTTCAAAACCACCCTGGGAAACAGTGAAGACTCTTCTCAAAAATAAAAAATAAAAGGGGCTGGACATGTAGCTCAATGCTAAGGCACTGGCCTTGATCCCTGGGCTTCCACAAAAAGAAGAAACAATGAGATGTATTAGTCTTTCACTTTGTGTGTCTCTGTCTCTGTCTCTGTCTCTGTCTCTGTCTCTGTCTCTCTCTCTCTCTCTGTCTCTGTCTCTCTCCTCTCTCTCTCTCTCGGTACGGGGATGGAACTCATGACCTTGCGCCTGCCAGCAGGCACTTATGCCAGCGAGCCCTGTGCCATTCTCTTTCAAGCCTTTTCCCCCAGTGGCAGGTCTTACTAGAACAAGTCTTGCTCAATCGCACCCTTCATCCTGGAGCTCTTGTCTTGCTCAGCTCTCTGTGCCCCGGGTGATGCCTGTGCTCTTGGGTGACCGCAGGAAGCTGTACCAAAGGACTCAGCAATATTTTCACTATGCTGTGTCAATTCCAAGTAAGGCTGCCTTCCATGGCATAGAGACCTAGAGAGAGTGACCATCTTGCACGCTTTGTGTCCCTTGCCCAGCAGGACACAGACAGAAGGACAGGGGATGCCTGTAACTTAAAAATCCAACTTCTTCACCGTCCATGTCGGAAGCACCTAGAACACAGAATGAATGTGGGCGTGAGGCAGTCTCTGTGACTTTGGAACCATGGTCTCCTTTCCGAGAGTCCCTGGGCGAGCGAGGTGTGGGCAGCATGGAGGTGTAAGTGCACACTTGCAGCATGCACACTTGTCCTTCGTGTCCTGTCTGGGTTTTAAGCTCCTCCCCGGCAGAGGTAGCAGGCGGGCCAGGGTCTCTGAGACGTCCGAGCAGTCGCAGTGCTGCTTTGTAGCTCACGGGAGACGCTGATCCTGCTGACCCCAGGCGGTGCTCCTCACATCAGGGTGTACAGCTGTGGCCAAGTGTTAGTCTCGCAGTTAGTAGTTTTGTGTTTATTTTGAAAGGGGGTCTTGCTAAGTTGTTAGGTTGCCAAGGCAGGGTTCACACTTGCAGTCCTCTGCCTCAGCCTCTCAGAGTGCCGGGTGACAGGCATGGGCCACCACGCCTGGCCTGGTGCATTCATTCTTGAGTAGCTCATGTCGTGGGGATTGCGTGCTCACAAGCCACTGCTGCTAGAGACAGGAGCCCATGGGAAGAGAAAGAGGCACTGCACAACTTTATCAGGCGGCACCGACTTTTCCCTTTGTATCCTGAGAAACATTCTCCAGACACCGCTGCGTTTAACATGCAAATCTGTAATCTAATTATGTTTTTGCAGTGCCTGGAGACTTTCTGTAGACTTCTGGGTAGGGAATGGAGTGTGGGAGCACGGAGAGACGCCGCATGCAGAGCCTGATCCAGACAGATCTGGGTTTGTCTCGGGCCTGGTGCTGGTCTCCGTATGACTTGTACAAATGACAAATGATGTCACTGCCCTAAACCTTCGCCTCTTCAGCAAAACTGGAAGTTGTCGCCTCCCACTTCCTGGGATTGAGTCTCCATACATTAAGCAATCGACTAAGCTAGATGTTCATCGTCACGTAACGTAGATGCACAAGAGGCAAAAATAAGGCTGGTGTGGCCAAGCAGGGATCACAGTTTCACTCCTGGTTCTTTATGATCAGCTCGAGGCTTCTGTCCTGCTTTCCTTTCTTCTGTCTGAGAAGTGCTAAAGACGCAGGGCTGTCAGAAGCTTAGGTGCAGGAGCTAGTGCCGAGCCTCGAGGGTGATTCTCAAAAGCCACTGGAGTGTAGCTGGGCACATGTGCTGTAGTCTCAGCTACTGGGGAGGCTGAGGCAGAAGGACTGCTTGGAACTTGGGGTTTGAGGACAGTGTGGACAAGACAGTGAGGTACGTGTCAAAGGAAAGAAAGGAAGAAGAGGGGACAAGCTTGAGGTGGAACTCATGCCTCTCATCCCGAGGGGTCATTCTTCCTTTGGGCCCTGCGGTCCCTGTGCTGGCGGAGTGGGAAGAAGGCTTGGTCCTTAGCTCCTGCGGGGGGAGTCGTGTCTCCTGAATCATCTCTAGACTCAGCTTAGCATGGGGCCTCTTGTGCAGAAGGCAATCGGCACATCCGTGAGAGGGAGGGACCGAATGCGCCCTAAAGCCGGAGGCTGAACCTTGATTTTCCTTGCACACTGGAGGTATAATCTTGGGTACACTACTGAGTTCCCTGCAATGTGGATAAGGTGAGATACAGCATAATAGTACATCCACAGTGTTCACAAAGACAGTAATACCCGCCTCAGGAGGGAAGGTGAGAGACCAGAAAACACTGCTGCCAGCTCAAGTGCCCACCTGGCAAGCATGAGGTCAGGAGTTCAATCCCTGGTAGGAAGAGGAAGAGAGAGAGAGAGAGAGAGAGAGAGAGAGAGAGAGAGAGAGAGAGAGAGAAGAGAGAGAAAGAGAATGAACACTTTTGTGAAAGTGCTTTGTGAACCATCAAGGACCTTACAGCTGTGGGGTTATGAAGGAAATTCCAAAAGGTCTAAATATGTGATTTTTTAAAACTTTCTCTAAATGGCAAAAGAAAGCCCCTTTGCAAGCAGGGCTGTGCGGAGTGGTGCTTTCCAGGTAAGCAGAACATTAAGGCAGCGAGGCCAAGAGGAGCTGCTCCCTCCCTCCTTCCCTGTTTCTTTCCTTCCTTTCTCCCTCGCTCCCTCCCTCTCTTCTTTCCCTCCTCCTGTTGTAAATACCAGCCAGGACAATTGTAGCCCAAGGGAACGTGCAGGCTGGGCACACGGAGCCATGCAGTGGTTTGACTGAGCCAGTGGTGATGAAGCTTTCCCAGACTGAGACCCCAAACCCACTTCTTTATTGAAAACTGCCCTCACTGCAATTAAGCCTGAACACTGAGGTTTTAGTTTAGAAAAGCATGACTCATACATTAACATCTTTTGTCTTAGAAAAACAAATGGTGTACTGCTGAAGCGTTCGGTTTGCAAAGGCATCTCCAAAGGGCATAAAGGTCCGGCAGCGAAGTGATGTTCTTTTTTAGCACAAGTTTATTAAGTATCCGCTGTCCCAGTTCCCGGATACGACCTTAAATACTGGTGTGCATCATTCAGTCAGACAGGTTTGGGGGTCAAATTCCTATCTCTCAAATTTTAACTTGAGTTTTATTTAATGAATAGCAAGGAGAAACACAATCCAGGTCAGGCAGAAGCGTGTGATAGCAACGCAGGAGTCAGAAAAGCCTCCTGCCACGGCCCCCAGGGCAGTGCGCTGGCTCCGGACCAGCCTCCCCTCAAACCCAGCCACTCCAGCTGTTTCTGGCTGGGCTTCCGGTCCTGGGTGTGTGGCGGCCTCCAGGCTGCCCTGTCCCGTTCGCCCATGTCCACAGCTTGCTGCCTCTCTCCCTGATCCTGCCCTGCTCTGCTGTGACCTGCTCTCTACACACTGGGCAGAGTGACAGTTAAAAAATGGGATTCACATCACGTCCTGGCCCAAGCAGACTTTAAGACTCCCTTCTCCCTAGGAACAAAATGCAAAGCTGTGACCTCTGGACTCAGAGCCCTGCCTCACCCGGCCTCCAACCACTGCCCAGCACCCTGGATAAAGTCCACATGTTCTGCCCCAGGACCTTTGCAATGCGCCCTCCTCTGCCTGGACTATCTTCCCCCAGAGGACTGCGAGGCTCTCTGTTTGCACTCATTCTCACTCCAAGGCTGCCTCCTCTTGGACTGGCTCGGGTACTCCACGGCCGCTGGTGTGCTGACGCTGTCCCCACCACCTGGCAGGTCACATGTCACATGCCTTTGTTTAGTGCTTGTTGCCTGGCTGTGTGGTGGCCAGCTAGGGCTGGGAGCCAAGTGTTTTCTCCACCCCCGAGTCTGGGGGACAGTGAGCGGGGTGAAGGCCCTCAGGGGCGCACAGTGGCATATTCTGCCTCTTTCCACTGCGTACATTTCCAAACGAGCACCACAGGGACTGGGAAATTGTTAAAGTAATGTCATTAAATGTCTCTCTAGCAAACGTTTACAAGTTCCAGGGTCAGATAGCTCATAGCATGACTCAGAGCAGAAAAGAAACCCTCGTGGGGGCTGTGGGCCGTGTGGTGTGACGGAAGAGAGCCCGAGCTGTGGTTCCACCCTTCGCCCAGAGGGGAGCAGTCACGCTGCCTGGGGGAAGTCTCCGTCTCCGTGGGCAGATTGCCCAAGAAAGCCCTTGGGGCTGCGTGTGGGATGTGGGGTTCGCACCTAGCAGGGCACAGTCCTGCCTGGGGAAACACCCGGGGTTTTCCACGCGCTTAGGGACACAGATCTTTCCTTCCTCCGCTTCCTAGAACTTTCCAGAGCCCCAGTCTGTCAAGTGCAATGATTTTTCTGACTGCGACAATGGTCAGGGTCTGTCTGTTGAGTAGTTAATGTGTCATCTTTCCCATTTCTAAAGAAAAGAGCGAACCAGGGGAACAAAGCACACAATTCAGCTATGCGAAGATGAAAAGATCGAAATTCCACGCAAAAGAACAACAGAGTAGGAAAATATTTACATCATGGAATGTAAGAGAAAATCATCAAGCCTTTTAATAGTGAGAAAAGGGAAGGCTGTCAAGAAGGAAGCACAAATCATTAAAAGTACACCGGAAAACATTACCGCAGCTAAAGAAATTCGTGTTTCAGCAGATTTTTTGTGTGTTAGACCAATTAAACCAGCCCTGTGTAAAGCATAGGAAATGCTCCACACTATTTTTGACTACTAGCTCCCTCTGCAGATGAGGGTAAGGGTGTGACTTTGCGCCACAGGTCCTCCTGGAGAGCAGTTTGTGAGACCTTCTTGGTCAGCGCCGCAGCTGTTCAGGGACAGCTCAGACTAAGGACCTGCACAGGGACTTGGCCACAGGAGTGCCCGGTGTGCGGCCTGTGGCGGCTTTTTCTGTCACGGACCTGTGATTTTTGCTGACTGCGCTGTACAGCACAGTACCCGGCACAGTACCCGGCTTTGCGTGGTCACACACCACGGCGCAGCACTGAGAGTTACGCAAATGGAACAACGCATCCAGTCGGGTTCCTTTGACCAGGTCTCTTCCTGGGATTGCAGCGCACCTGCCTACGATCCCTTGTTCAGCCGTGAACTCATTTAGCCACCTAGCGTTAAGCCAGGAGGGTCCTTGTCCCAGGAGCAGGGTGCTGCGACTGCACTCTTTGGTGTCAGAGTCTTATCATGAGGCAGTTTCCCACAATACGAGGGCTGGGCGGGCTCACTCCGGTGCTCACCATGGAAGCATTTTTCCTAAGAAAGGTCACTGCAGATGACCCAAATGTCTAACAACAGGAACTGGCTAAGTAGTTAGGTCACATTAAAGTAGTGGGATTTTCTGTAGACCTTAGGAACAGGACCAGGAATGTGTGAGGCAACGCTGGAAATATTTACACTGCAATCACGTGCACCCCAGTTCTAAGTGGACATGATGTACCCTGTGAGGGCAGAGGCACTGACTTGTTCCTTTTCAGAATTTTTTTTAAGTATGTTCTTTCCAAGACTATTTCCTTTAATGATGCAGTTTGCGGATGTCCCTTGCTTAACAGCCAAGTTCTGTTTCTGTGACCGTGTTGTTGGATGAATCGGTCCCTGAGTGAGGAATCGTATACCAGGGACACGACATTACTCAGACGAAGAAGTGGTCGCAGGAAGCTCCACCTGGATGACTCCGCTTTTAATTGTGTAACTCTGACACACAGTGCTGTGACGTGTAACAACGTGAGCAGCAGGGCTGCTCAGTGCAGGCCCGTGCTGCGGAGGAGGCCGCCTCCAGGCCACGCTGCCGCCACCGTCCTGCACCGTCCTGAGTCTAAACACAGTAGGCCTAAGACCCAAGAGTCACTGAACAGATGGGCCACTGAAAAGCCGCGTCTGTAATCAAAAGTGCACAGATAAGGACGCATTTTCCTGCCAGCAGTTCAGAAGCGCACAATCCTCAGGTCTGCCTGTTTCTGGAACAGCAGCCTTTGGTTACATGGAGCCACTCTGGTCCCAGGGAAGCCCCACACACAGAGTAACACACAGCACTGCTGTGGCTTGGCTGCCCCTGCAAAACTCACGCTGAGTGGTAAGAGGTGGAGCTTTCAGAGCAGGTGAGGAGCGAGCTGTGGTGTTTCTGTGCCACTCCCAAGGCGGGGGCAGGAGGGTCACACATTTGAGGCCAGTTTGGGCAACTTAGCAAGATCTTGTCTCAACATAAAATAGAACAGGCTGGCAAAGTAACCTAGTGCTCCCTGGTTCAATCTCTAGTGCAAAAAACAAACAAAAAGCTGTATCTGTTCTCACAGAGAATGAATCATAATAGAAACAACTTTTCCATAGGATCAAATGCATCTGTCTAATTTAATTTACTCTGAATCCTTGTAATTCTTAATAGTTCATAAATCTAAATGGATTTTTTAAGTCCTAGACACTTGGAAGAGAAGGAAGGAAATGAGACTCTCTAGCCTCTAAAGCCCGTCTTTCTCTGAAAATAAGAGCTGGTCGGACAATAATCAGCCCGAGAACTAGAGAGCAGAAGTGCCAGCCCAGCAGCCTCGCCAGCCTCACTGTGTTGCGATGCTCTGGCTTGGTGACTTCTCTGTTTTCAGGGACATGTGCTGGTGCCCAATCATGAG
Organism: Cavia porcellus; assembly: GCF_034190915.1. Taxonomy (NCBI): domain Eukaryota; kingdom Metazoa; phylum Chordata; class Mammalia; order Rodentia; family Caviidae; genus Cavia; species Cavia porcellus. Next base: position 1,519,155 of record NW_026947489.1, on the reverse strand, counting down.
ATTCGTCTGGTTTGAATGAGGGTGGAAGCCTTAAGAACCCCCTGGAGTTTAAAGTTTTGGAATAAAGGATAAAATATTAATGATTCATACTGCTTTTATATTGAAATAATATTTTAGACATATGAAATATAGATTAGCTCTATCTTAAAACTATTGGCTCTTTCTTTTAACTTTTTAACATGTGGCTGCAAACAGTGAAAATCATACCAGAAGCTCGGGGGGTGCTTCTGCTATCACAGCTGTGTGTGCCGCCTGGATTTGGGGGTAAAGAACGATGCTGAAGGGCGGGGGACACACAGCAGGGGACAGCACAGAAAAGACTGATTCCTCGTGCTGCATGGATGCAGTGTCTGTGCTCTTTATTCTGGCAACCCTCATGGTCACTCCTTTAAAAACCCCTAAATGTTTTCTCTCTTAGGACAACGGCTTCGTGCGGAAGTTTGAGCCCAAATCTGGCTGGCTGACTTTTGTGGGAGTTATGGGACAGCTCTGTGAGATGCTCTCTCTCCTGAAGCAATTCTACTGACCAGAAAGGACACGGACTGCTGAGAGACTGTTGCCCTCGGGTTCTGTCTACCCCCAAAACCAAGCCAAGCCAAGCCAAATGAGGCAAAGCCCTGACATTCCAGAGTTACAGACTTTTGTCCCTATTTTAATGAATAAATTGTCTCTGTATGTAATTTGTGTCTTAATTTTCAGTCTGCCTGGAACTTCAGCAGAGGAGGTGACTCTGTGTGGCACAGAGCCCCGGTAGGTGCTGGCGTGGGGCTGCTGACCAGGAAGGGGGCGTTTCTCCCACTGCAGAAGTCTGTGCATTTCCAGTCCCTGCGTGCCAAGGGCGAGACCGTGAGCGGCCGAGGCTGCTGCCCACCTTCCAGGCTGGCCCTCTGCACCCTGCCTGCTACTCAGAGTTCCCCCCAGTGCCTTCCTCACCACCCACATCTCACTCTCTGGCCAGTTGTTTGGAGTTGACGAAAACAGCAACCAAACAGTGAAATCCCCAAGTCAAGCCTTCGGAAGCAGCCTTAGAAGCAAAGCTTCTGTCTGACCTTTTCTGTCCTCCTGTAGGCACCTCTCATTGTCTCGCAGGCAATGCACAGACACTAGCGTTCCTCTTCCCCAAGGCAGGTCATAGAAACTGGACTCCTCTGTCCCATAGCTAGAAGTATTACTCCACCTTTTGGAGTGAGAATTGGCCATACACGAAGTTCTTGGCGTGGTCTATTTGACTGCCAGTCCTCAGACCCCCTCCCAGACTCCCATCCCAGAAGGAAGGAAAGCGATAGAGAGGACATGTCAATCACACGCGGGTCTTTTGCTCAATTCAGATGAAAATCACCAATTGGCAAAGTCCCCCTCCCTTAGCGCCTGGGCTTTGGGCACTCCTCGCTGCACACCTGCATCCTGGAAGGGGATGCAGGTGACAGTGGCTGTCCCTGCCCAGTGTGACTCCTGACACTGGGGAGAGGGTGGGCCTGAGTGGCAGGAGGGGTTTGTGGCCGAGGAAGCGCTGGCTCACTATGAAGTCACAGCTGAGATGTAACCACTGTGCCACGGCCGGGCTGGGTCTGTGGGCCAGGGTGAGAGTGCACACCCTCTCTCACCTCCGCCTGTCCAGGGCCTCGCCCCTCGCGACGGCCTTCCGTGTTAACTCTCTTTCTCAGAGCTGGGTGACAGGGATGGTCAGTTACGGGCAGACACAACAGGAAGTTCGAGATCGTTACCTGGAACACATTTGCACAAGAAACCACAGAACCTGGGTTTGTCCCCACGGTCACCTCTTCAGCTAAAAGCTGTTGGGAAATCAGTGACGTCTGGTTTGGTGTGCAACTTGGTCTTTGAAGCCAGAGCTCACTGTGTGTTTAATTAATTTACTCTTAGGAAAAGAAAATTTCTGCGGGCCTTAATTCTTTCCCCATTGCACACATACAAATTAAACCGAAGCAGACCATAGACCTAAATGGTTTTTAACACTATACAACTTCTTAGAGAAAATGTAGGAGAAAAGCTGAATGACTTTGGAATAGGCAGAAGTTTCACAGAGCACAAAAGGCCTGAACAAGAAAAGAAAAAGGAAATGGTTAATTTAGAATTCATGGAGCCAAGTGTAGTGGCCCACACCTGCAATCTCAGCGCTCGGGAGACTGAGGCAGGAGGATCAACACTAGACTGAGGCAGCCTGAACTGCACAGTGAAAGACCAAAATAAAAGTCTAAAAGACTACTCTAACACAAGACACCATTAAGAACTCTGACCATATATACACACGTATATATACTTACACAAGATAGTTATACTATTATCTTAGTTCATTGAAAACAAAGATTTGTGCTAATATTGTTTGAACAATTAAATGCCTATATCTTTACTCTAATTTAAAGATAATAATATGCAATGTGTTAACCATTGTTACTCTATTATCTTGTTTTGAAATTCTGGTTTTTTCTCTTTAAAATAAAAACTTTAAAAAACCAATAGAAAAAAAATGGCAGAAAGTATCTGAAATATATAAAGCTATAAAGACAACAAAGCTATGGAAAACAAAAATCTTGCTAAAAAGGCAGGTCACAGAATGGAAGATAATATCATAACCCAGCGAAGAGCTTATTTTCAATTCACCTCTGTGTGCTTCAGCTCAGTGAGAGGATAACCTGCACCCCAAGGCTTCAAATGAGAAACAAAGCCAGGCTTGGGGGTGCATGCCTGTGATCGCAGAACTAGGGAGGTTGAGGCAGGAGGACTGCTTGAGCCCAAGAGTTCAAGACCAGCCTGGGGAACATGATGAAACCCTGTCACAAAGGAAAAACATAAAAAGAACAAAACCAAACCCAAATGAGCAGCCACTAGGTACCCTCCTGAGTGGCTAAAATGAGCACTGTGACAGCAGTCGGGCTTTGGAGAAGTGCAGAGAAACCCGGGCACTTCCGTACTACGGTGACAGTGTAACATTGTGCAGCCACTTTGGAAATGGCTTGGGACATTTTTACCAAGTTATATGTACGTACACCGCGGTAAGGCCCAGAAGTTCTGCCACCAGGTACTTACTGTCCGTAGCAGCCTTACTCATAATAAGCTGTCGACACTTCCAACGCCTATCAGCAGGGCACCTGTGGAAGGGCTTTGGAGCATTCACTCCCGGGCTTTTTTAAAAATCATTTTTCATTTTGGGACAGTTCTCCTAATTTGTTAGATTGCTCACACTGGGCTCAAACTTGCAACCTTCCTGCCTCAGCCTCCCAGAATAGGGTTACAGGTGTGTGCCACCACAACCGGGTCCTCTGCCACTGAAAAGGACTCTGCCAGGGGAGGTGACAGCACTGCTTGCATGGCGCCCGCTGGTAGCGTGGTCTTTCCTGTGCCTCTGTGCACAGAGGCGCTGGGCCTGCTGCAGCTCCTTTGGACTACTGCAACCCCTTTTGCATCTTTTGTAGATGGTGCTGCCTCTGCTTCCTCACCTGGTGGGTGGTGCTCACGTGTCCCTCAGATTTCAACTGAGAGAATGCCAGAACGCCTTCTTGGAGTAGGGCAAAATTCCCAAAGATACCCCTATCTCAGTTCCAAGGTTACCTTTGCATGATTTAAGATTCATGTATTTTTTTTCCTTTCTCTCTTTTCTTTTTCTTTGTTTTCGTTTTTGAGACAGGATCTCTCTGTGTGGTCCAGGCTGGCTTCGAACTCACAGAGATCCTCTTGCCTCAGCCCCCCAAGTGCCAGGATTACAGGGATAAACCACCACGCCTGGCTGAGACTCACAGATCTGTGCTCCCAGCAGACAGCAGGCAGCATGGACTCTGTACTTCAGAGTCCAGCTCAGGGCCTGGTAGGAGCTCAGCCAATATTTGTTTAAGGAACAGAGGCGGATGAGGGTTCTTTACTTTTGGAGGAGGGGACTTAAGCACGGGCAATCTCAGCATGCAGCACAGGGAGGCGTGATGGTGGCTGGCTGTTTCCCATTTGCCAGGAACCTCATTTTGGGGCTGGGGATTGAAGCCGGATTGCGTGGGCACCTGCGTGTGTTTGCTCGTCTTCGTGGCTGTCTGTGGTGTGCATTGCCCACCTTTGGCTGTTGAGTGAACAGGCTGAAGGCCAGGGAGCGACTCAGGTGCCCAAGTCCCAGAGTTGGCTGAGTGGGTGGAGATGGCCTGGGCCTCCTGAGCACTCAGGGCCCTGTCCTGTCCTCGCCCCCTGCTTCTTCTTCTGGGTCCCTGCTCCGTCACGGACAGGAGCTGCTGTGAGGTTCAGCTGTGTGGGCACCCTGGGCAGCCAGGCAGGGGGCCTCCAGCTCTCCTGTGTGGAGGACCACCAGGATGGCTCCCCCTAAAACAAGACGATTTGCTTCCATTGCGGTTCCCTGTACTGACAGGTACACCGCTGCTGAGGAAATTGCCCTCTCAGCTGGCTCTAAGCAATGCATATTGGTCTAGCCCAGGGGCTGACTTGTAGCTGCTGGGCAATGAGACAGGTCAGTGATGCCCCCCGATAGCTCCCAACTACTAAGTGTGAGCCAGGCTGAATGATGCTGAACTGTCCGAGGGACCGAGCCTCGAGGGAGGGGTGTGCCATCCCATGGAAGAAAGGCCAGACGTCAGAGCGGAAGCAGCCGACCCCAAACACAAGATGTGTCCTACACTGTGTGACGCAGATCCCTCCAGACTTAGAGGCCACCTTGCTGGAGCCGTTGAGCTGAATACGCGTGCAAGGCTGTGGCGTGGCCTGGGCATGGCTGACCTGAGAACGAGGAGACCTCGGGGCAAGTCAGGCCCCAGCTGAGGCCATCCCAGACTTCTGGGATAGTTTCCTTAATTCGCATCATTTGTTGCTCTGAGGGGTCCTTGAACCCCTCCCAAGGCCCTGCCCAGGTTTCCTAGTTTTCCACTCAACTCCTTGCTGTTCTGATTAAATACAGGCTGCCCAGGATCAGTCTTTAGGCCGGCCAGCAGAGTCACGAGCTCTGCAGAGGGTCTGAGTCCTCCTGGAGCCCTAAAGACCATGCCAGGAGCTTGTCTCGTTCTGTTGGGCCTTCGCTGCACCTGTTTGAGGCACTGGGGATCTGGGCACAGACCCCAACACCACCTGTCGGGATCCGGCGCTCCTTCAGCATACCCTCCTCCGCGCACCACACAGGTGCTGCTGTCCCTCCTACCGCCCGGCCCCCAGCACTCAGGGACTTCCCACCACCCTCACAGCCACTCATCCCCGAGCCACTCCCCTCTTCACCAGTTAGTAAAACCTGCAGTCAGCCCTGGGTCGTGACCGTGGCTCTGGCTAGCCATGGTTCTAACTAGACCTAGGTCCCCTAACTCCAGGTGAGTGTTTGTCTCTATCCTCACCACGGGTGGCCCTGGAAGCAGCACCTGGAATTTACTTGCTAGATTTTCCATAACCTTCCCCTGGGATTACAAACTCCTCCCATCCGCAGTGAGGTGGCTCGGGCTCCGTATGCCGCCTCACTACCCCGTTTGCAGCTGTCCTCTCCTTGGGCAGCCAGACTCGGGCTGGCCGCTACAGTTTCAGATCTGCAAAGCTGGCGAGGACACAAAGCTCCTGTCAGGGAGGTGGAAGCCGGCGGGTCGTGCCCGCGTCACCTCCCACAGCGCTGGCACCTCCCCTGGGTGCTCAGAGGCAAGGTGTGGGTGTGATTTTTTTGCCTTAACAGATAAATCTAAACCAGCCCGTGTAACAGCCAAACCCGGGACCAGCGTTTGCAGAAACTGAGGGTGGGAGGGTGGTGCCTGCCGTGTGAGCAGCGGGAGACATGCACGTGGAAAGGCCGGGTGGCACACACCTGGAACGCTGGGGAACCCCGAGCTGTCGCCTGAGCTTGCTTCCCACATCAGCGAGCTGCACACCTCCACCGCCCGCGTCCACGGCTGCCCCAGGAGTCGCAGCACCTGGGCGGACCGTGCCCCGCGTCCCGGGCACAGGTCCTTGATCTCTTCTCATCTGAGACTTCAATGTTACCTTTATTGTGGGCTTTATAATCGAGCTTCCTCCTGTAAGAGACCATTCAAGTCTGTGCGTCTGATTTATTTCATAACACTATTGTTTCAAGGTGCAGCCGTTTTCCGACAAATGACTCAAGCTTATCTTTTGTTTTTTTGTTTTGTTTTTGAGGCAGGCTCTCACTATGCGGTTCAAGCTGGCCTTGAACTCACCTTGTAGCCCAGGCTGGTCTAAAACTCAGCAACCCTCCTGGCTCAGTCTCAAGGGCTGGGATTACAGCTACGCACCACCATGCCTGGGTAGGTTAGCTTTCTTTATGGCAGAGTAATACTCCACTGTGTATAAGCACGTTTTTTGTCTGCTGGTGGACATATAGGTTGTTTCCAAAATTTAACTATTATGAATTGTGCTGATATAAAATTGAGAATACACGTAGTCCTGTAATAGGATATCTTTACCTATTTTGAGATGATATCTAGAAGGGAAAGAATTGGGTCAAATAGAATTTTTGGTTTTTGTTTTCTGAGGAGTCTCCACGCTCTGATTACCACTCACGTCCTTATTGCCACTGCTGACACTCAAACATGTCAGTATGTTCCTCCGTTGCTAACTTAAAGGATGAATTCTCCATCCCCGGCTCCCTTGACACACACCACCTAAGGCAGTGAATGGCTCTGAGTGGTTTTACTCTGAGGACCGGGCTCTTTCTGGGTTCTCACCTCCTCACTGGCCGCGCTGGTTCCTTGGTGAACCTCCCCAAGGGGAACTCCCCATACTGCACACTCCGGGGGTCCCGGGCACTTTTCTCTCCCTGGCCTCTTATCATACCTGGCTCTGTCATGCCAGAGCACGACCTCCAGGACCAACTGTGAGCTTACACCTCCACCTCCCCATCTGCAGCCAGGCCAACCACTGCGCTCCAGATGACCAGCAAGCATGTTTGGTTCGCTGTGCTGACGTCTGAGTCCATGATTCTCATTCTGCCAATGTCTGGCCATGAATCCTTCATCCTTAGTTAATGGGATTGCCGTCTCTCCACCCACTGGACTCTGGCTCTTCTTTCCTTCATTACACATCCAGCCCATCGGCAAACTATTTCACCACCCAGATACACCAGTATTTAGCATGGTCACTGGCTGCCTTGACTCCAGCCTCCTCGAATCTCACGCAGCTCTCATGGTCACCACGTCCCTGGCCTTCCTGCTTATTGCTTCCCTTCTGCAGTTTGTTGCCCATGTGCGCTCAGAAGGGTCCTTTAAAGGACAGGACTCGTAACTCTTTGGCAGTAAAACTCAAAGCCCTTCTGAGGGTGTTAGGATGGCTGCAGCCTTCCACCGACTTCCTGCCGTGTCTGCGAGCAGCTGCCCTGCATCTTTCCCTGGCCTTCACACTGCCCTGCACAGTTAAGCATGCTTTGCCCCCAGTACTAGAAACTGCTTGGTTTTTGCTCCAGATCATATGTGGCACCCCAGTGTTAACCAAACGGGAGAGACAGGGCTCTCAGTAGCTCTCCTCCAGGGCTTGCCCCAAGTCCACAGACCTAGGAGTGCAGGTACTGTCCTGGAAACACGGGTTGGCTGCTGCATTGTTCTCAGGGGTTAGGAGGGAATGAGGAAGGCTCTTTTCATCAAGCCAATCAAAGCTTTATCTAACCTGACACAGCTGTTTCATGTTTTTGCAGTGCTGGGGTTTGAACCCGGGCCTTGAGTTTGGCAGCCAAGTGCTTTAGCACTTGCAGTCTGTCCACTTTCACTTAGTCTACTATTTTCAAGGTCCATTCATTGCATGTATCAGTATTTCATTACTTTTAAGGGCTGAATAATATTCCAACATATGGATATACCACGTTTTGGTATATTCAGCAGGTGACAAAAATCTGGGCTGTTTTCACAACTAGATTGCAAGTAATATTGCTATCAACATTCATGTGTAAGTTTTTATGTGACTATGCTTTCAATTCTTTTAGGTAGAGAAGCAGGAGTGGGATTTGCCATCAGATGGTAACTCTGTATTTAATGTTTGAGGAGCTGCCTCCCAATTTTCCCAAGCGGCTTCACCACGTTCTATTCTCATGTTCAGTTTCTTCATATCTTTGCCAATACTCATTTCCTTTTTAAAAAAAGAGTATAGCCATCACAGTGTGTGTGCTATCTCTGTAGTTTTGGCTTATATGTATTTCTCTAGTGACTAATAAGTGAACATCTTTTTCAGGGTTTTTGTCATTTATACAAGTTGTATGAGGAAATCCCTACTCGAGTCCTTTGTTCATTTGAAAACCGGATTATTTATCTTTCTATTCCTAAGTTGTACACATTCTTGATATATGCTGGATACAAGTTGCTTATCACATACATGACTTGCAAACATTTTCTCCCATTGTATAGGTGCCGTTTGATACATATTTTTAACTTCAATGAAGTCTAACTTTCCTACTTTTTTTTGTCTTCTGCTGCTTGTATTTTTGGTGCCATTGCCTGGTTTGAGGTGATGCTGATTTAAGCCTGTTTTCTTCTCAGATTTTTATTGCTTTGGCTCTGACAGGTCTTGATGCGTTTTCAGTTCATTGTTAACTGTGGAGTTCGGTGAAGTTCAGCTTTCTTCTCTGGCATGTGGCCACTCAGCTGCCCTGGCACCATCTAGTGAAAAAAGCCTCCTTTCTCTATGGAATGATCTGGAGCACTCGGGTAGGGAACAAAACCCAGGGGCAGATCCCCGGCCCAGGAGAGGCGGCAGTGAATCCAGGCCCGGTGGGAGTCTACCTTACAGCTGCACAGAAGGCCTGGCCTCGCCGGGGTGGGGGTGGGGGTGGTCGTTTCTCTGCGGCATGCGCGCTCCAGCTGTCAGTTACTCTGTTCTTTGGAGGGAGCCACAATTCTGCATACTTTGCATCACTTCCATCTATCAGTCTTTTCTTTTATTGCCTCCGGAATCGCAGCTCCCCTTTCCCGGGATTTGCACTGGACTCCAAGCCGTGGGGCTGTTTTCACGCGCGGTGACAACAGCTCACGTCCGGTCACGGACTCAGTTTGGAACCGCGGGCTCGGCGGCCTCGGGCCTGCAGGGCGACCCCTGCGCCCGCAGCTGGCTCCCGGCCCGTCCCGTCGGCTCGGTCCGCCCGGCCCTGCCAACCGCGGGGCCGAGGGCCGGGGCGGAGTCCAGGTCGGGTCGCAGCCCCGTCCCGGTCGGTTCCGGTCCGGCGGGCGGCCGGCGTGCTGCGCGTGCGCGTGCGTGCGCGTCCGGAAGGCGCGATGGCGGCGGCGGCGGTGAGCGGCGCCAAGCGCAGGCTGCGGGCCGAGCTGCGGCGGCGTCTGGCCGCGCTGAGCGCTGAGGAGCGGCGGCGCCAGTCGCGCCTGCTGACGCAAAAGGTGCGCGGCGGCCGTGCGCGTGCTCGCCTCGGCCGGGGGCGCGCGCGTCCTGCGGGGGGCGGGCGTGGGCGCGGGGCTGCGGCGGGGCTGTGGCGGGCCTGGCCGGGCTGCGGCGGCTGCAGGGCGCCTGGCCTCCGGGGGACGGGGCGAGCCGGGCTCTTCGCGTCCTGAGCCCGACCGCCGGGGGCCGCGTGGACCACGGGCGTTCCGCGGCGCGCGGGGCTCTCGGTCCCCTTCCGTGTCTGCTGGAGCCTCCGGGGAGCGAACTGGTGGCATCTGGAAAGTGGGCTGGGAGGGAAGAAAGAAAAAGGAAAAAACCCAAAACCAAGCGCGGGCCAGGGAAGGTCGGTCGTGGTAATTCAGGGAGACGCAGCTGAAAAACTGGCTGCGTGGGCCGTGGGCCGTGGGCCGCGCGCGGAGTGAGGAATTCCAGCAGGTTTTGCACACTGTGTGAGCTCCGCTGGTGTCCCTAGTCGGGCAGGCGGCCTTGCTGCGTGGCACGGGTGGGCTGTGCCCTCCGGACCCATCTCTCCTGGCCTCTGGGCAGAGTCTGTGGAACACTGAAATTCATAAACTCCAGGTTGTTTAGAGGCAGAGGTGCTGACAGCGGTACAATTACAACTAAGAGCTGGCGTCGAAGGAGGAAACCGAAACATGAAAAAATAAAAACACCCATGATTCTCAATAGTAATATATTTTATCCCATTGGAACAAATAGGTGTGGTATGTTTTGCAGTTCATACGTGCATTTCGTGGTCAACCAAATGGGGATCATGGCTCCAAAATTCAGTATACTATAACTAAAGCAGTGAATACTAGACAAAGGTATTAGGTGGGCGTTGTGCCGTCCCGTAATACCAACTTTGTGGGAGACTGATACAAGAAGATTGAAAGTTCAAGCCCAGCTTAGGGAATTTACCAAAATAGTGAACCTGTTCGTGCTAAAAAAGTACCTTCAAAGGGGCTGGGGACATAGCTTGGTGCATAGGCCCTGGGTTTAGTCCCTAGCACTGAAAACAAACAAACAAACAAACAAAAAAAAAAAAACCCAGAAGATACAAAGGTGTTAATCAGTGTCTTTCTTTAGATCATTAAAAAGTATTCTATCGGCACAGCATCTGTTTTGTAATTTAGAAACTTACCAGAAAAGTAATGTAAATTCAGCTCTGTGCCTTGATACTCTTAAGACAAGGATATTTAGAGGCCTTTTATTCTGTTTGCCTTTTACTCTGCCGGTTGCTGATGGTTACATTACTATGTTAAAATTATTTGAGAATATACTGTAAAAAGATGGGAAACAATCCAGGAAAGACTCTGAACTTACGAAACAGCCCTACCTCAGAAGCCGGGAAGGAGACCCCAGCGGACATGTGCTGGCCACGGACACCAGCTTGAGGAGGAAAGCGGATGAATTTTTACAGCCAAAATGAAAAAGAATCTAAATAAGCATAAAGGCAATCAAAACTTGTAGTAATACAGAATTTTTATATTTAAACATTGTTCTGTAACTGTAATGAATCTAAAGAGCAGTAATTCTGTGTCATTTAAAAATTTGAAATTCCAGTAAACAGATTTTACAGTATTTGTTTATATAGATAGTAATCATTGTAGAATTCATTTGTTTAGTAGTTTCAGTTTCAAATGTAAGCGTTTTCATTATTCTGCACAATACTTGTGCCCTCCGTTCTAGAAATTGGTGGCTTTATTTATTGATTAAATCTCTGGTTATTTCTTTTCCTTTATGCCTTTCTTTTAATCAAATAAAAATTCTCATCTGATCTTTTATGTCTCTTAACTCCTTTTCCTGTTTTTCTCTTTTTCTCCTACCCAAGATTTTCTCCTAAATTGTTTTCCATTTTGCTAATCTGAACTTTTTGTTTTTGGGAGTGCTGGGGGTTTAACTGGGGCCTGCTGCGTGCCAGACAGGCCACAACAGAAGCACACCCGGAGGCTTGCTAATTCCAATGATTATTTCTTCAATTTCTGATTACATCTTTCGTATAGCTGTCCGCTGCTATATTATAGATGCAATTATCTTCTCCGAGTTTGAGAAAACTTAAATTAAAAAAAATTCTCGAGTCATCTCACTATCCTATGGGGTCATCCCCCCCCTTCCCACCTTCCCTCTGCTCCTTCCCCCCTCCCATTTTGTGTTGGAATCCCCAACACAGGTGGCCTTTTGCTGTGCTAGCTGTGTGTCTGTGTCAGCTAGTGGAGATCCCTCTGCCTTTGGCAGCTACTTGGGAGGGACCCGAGGGAGGAGTAGGTTCTGCCTGACCTGCCTGCCTCTGCATTCTCTCAGAGTTGTGATCTGCTGCTTTTCTATTAATAGGTCTCATCCACTCTCTGTCTTGTAAGAATTAGCCAACTCTTGTTCTCAGTGCTATAAAGGATTTTCTTTTTTGGACCTTCTTTACAAATGCCATGGAAATGAGATTTGGGGAAGGAAGATAAATGTGTACTCAGTCTCACGCTGAATTTTAACTAATGTTTCTTAGTCCTTACTCAGCTCTTGATTTTCTGTATTTTGCTTTAAAGAGAACAAGAAAGACATTTAAGTTTCTCCTCTAGCACCTGGTGCCAAGAGCCTCGGGCCTGCCCAGGGTGTGAGCTCCACATTTCCACGTGCCCTCCCTCTGCCAGGCCTCCTGGCAGCTGGGCTGCTTATCGAAAAGAGGAGTTAACTTCCTTCCTAGCACTGTCTATGTGCTCTGTCTGCTTGATTTCTCTTTTCCTTTGTACTGGGGTAACTTCCCGTGCCTGTACCTTTCTGCCAGTCGTGTTATGAGCTGCTTTGTAGTGTCTTTTTCTTAGAGGACAGGGAGGGCAGAGACAGAAGGGAGGACAAAGGGACAGCTCGGTCTGTTCTGAGATCATTGACTAAGCTTGGTGAGCCAAGCACAGTGCCCTTCTGCCTGAGGGGTGGTTCTTTCTCCAGGGTCCTCCTCCCGTCTTAATGAACATTTCCACATTCCTTTGAAAAGGAAGGAGGTGGGTGGTAGAGCTAAGAGAGGACTATGAGGTGTGTTTTCTGCCTCAGGGATCTTTCGGATGGGTTCAGCACATTACACTTAGGGCACATTAACAGCTAGTGACCAACTCATGCCAGTCCGCAATTAAGTGGTCTAATGACTAAATGTGTAAGAGTGCTGCTGAACTTAGGGAAAGTTAGGGCTTGCATTGTTCTTTAGTTTCTTTTTAAAATTTTTTTTTTTATTTTGAAGATAGTAAGAATACAAGAGAACAAGAGAGAACAAAGCCAGTCGAGACAATGCAGTGAAATCAGGACAGAGCTTCAGAGCAGGATACCAGGAGAACAGTAATAGGTGCCATAGTGTATCTCGTTATCTTCACAGTAGTTGTCCAGTCAGTTAACTATAGCAAAATCAAATCAAAAACAGAGCATTATAAAACCGTTTGAAAGAGAATATTGACGAGTGTAATATGATTAATCATAATGAAACAAACAGTGAAACAAATTTGCCTTTAAACAGAAGATGGAGGAGATCCCCCATATTTGCTATATTGCGCACCGTTGTCCTCTCAAGTCGTGCTTAGACTTCTGTCCCCAGTTGACATGTTTGATTTCCAGCCTGTGTGCAGGTAGGCTCACAGGAGCTAATGACTGAGCCTCCTCCTGGCTCGCCCCCCAGGGAGGCTCGTACCGGGAGGGCGGGCGGATTGCCTTCTGCAGCCACCTGGGTTCCACCATGGCTGATTCTCAGCTGCTGCCAACTGGATCTCCTCCTGCTCGCACCCTTTGCATTTGGTTTTAACAGGTAGACTTTAGGAGGAGAGAGGCCTGACAACCTAAGGAACAGGGGAGTCTGTAGGAGCCAAGATTGGGCCATGGAGGGGAAGCCCGTGAAAGGAGTGGAGGCTCCTGAATTGGGGAGGTGAGCATGTAGTTGGTGACAGAGCTGATCCCTCTTAGAAGGACTTTTCAGTGAATTTTCTCTCTGAGTGAGGATGTGCGACAGGGGCAGAGGGATCAGGAAATACGTCGTGGGTTCTGAATAGAAGTCAGGGTTCAGCGCTTAGTGACCTTGAATCCACTCTGCCACCCTGATCTTTTTTTTCCTGTAATGTTAAAGGAAGTTGGAAAAGTTGAGAGAAGAGAGACTGTTAAGGAGATCACTAGTTTTTAAAAGTATAACCTTGGGGATTGTAATTGTCATCATTTCCCATTTAGGTCCTTGCCCACAGTCAGTATCAGAAGTCCAAAAGAATTTCCATCTTTCTGAGCATGCAAGATGAAATTGAGACAGAAGAGATCATCAAGGACATTTTCCAACAAGGCAAAACGTGCTTCATCCCTCGGTACCAGTTCCGGAGTAATCACATGGATATGGTAAAGTTAGCATCACCCGACGAAATCTCTTCACTTCCAAAAACGTCCTGGAATATTCATCAGCCGGCCGAGGATGATGTCCGTGAGGAGGCTTTGTCGACAGGCAAGTGTTTTCGGGTTAGAATTGATGTTCGAGGATGTTGTCAGATTGTGCTGTGTTTTTTAGACCTCTGGCCTCCCTGTTTTGGGGTCAGTGGGAGAATTTGTGTTTTGCTTGTATTCCAAGACACCGCATGACCTGGCTGAGGCTGCAGTGTTCTCCGTGAGCTGGGAACTGTGGCCGTAATAGTGAGCTATCAGGGTATTGGCTTCTCACCAGCTCTTGTGCTAACTTTGTGGTTGAGTTACACATGTCCCCTGAGGACTTGATCACTTCTCTTGTACACTTACAATCTGCTGCTTATAGGTGTGTGCTGTTAGTGACGTCAGTGAGAACTGATGTCTGCAGGTCAGACCTGTCGCTGCCCTCCAGCCCTGCCTGTGTGGGTGGCACATGGTACAGTCCACCACACACTCTCCTCAGCCCTGCTGCGTCTCCCCCAGCCACCACCAGCTGGTCGACTGAGACAGAGATCTCTAGTCACCCTCCGTGCGTCTCTTCTTGTGCCAAGTCTGTTGCCAAGTCTAAGCTGTCACCAGCCTCGCATGGGCACTGTGTGAGCTACTCATGGTCTCTGTCCTTTGGTCCCTCTTAATCCATGACCTGAAAAGTCACTGAAACAAGATCTCTGAAATACCGGTCTGACTGCTTCTCCCCGCTGAAAGCCTTGCGGGGACTTCCTGCCTCCGTAGGGAGATGGACACCTGTTACAGAGGCTCGCCTGGTGTTGGTCCTGGGGCTCTTCTGTCCCTCGCATGGGTGCTGCCTGCCAGCCCGCTCACACCTTCCTGTACCCACTGCAGCGCTTTGAAGATCTCTTTGTTCCTTAGCCTTCCTCCGCTTTCTCTCAGGAGGTCTTTACACCTGCTGTTCTCTGGCCGACAGCTGGCTGGGAGATATTTTACCATTGTTAAGCAGCCAGTGAGCCCGAAGCAGAATAAGCTAAGGCTACTAACAACTGTCTTGGAGGTGTATATTTTGATCAAAACTTAAATGGTTGCCGAGAAACCCTGGCATAACTTTTTGCAGTTTTATTCCACTCTTCCTGTTGCAGTTACATGGTAACCTATAAAGTCAGTATGGTGGGATGGACAGGCACAGGGCAAAGACTTCCTGCATGCTGCCTCCGCTTCCCTTGTGTTTTCCAGCCCTGGAATTTGTAAGATATTTAGGCACGAAAAGTACATTCAGGCCGCTGCCTTCCTGCCCTGTGTCTGTAGACCTGATGAGGGTCAGTGTTATAGAACTCCTGTTTTTAAGGGGAAAGACTGCATTTTGATACAAAGAGATAGTAAGGGAATATTGCCTATTTTGGGAGGTAGCCCAAGCCTAAAGATAAGGAAATAAGAAGGGGGACATTATAGGCCTTGACATTGCTTGCACGTCATGTAGACACATCTCTAGACTCTCTGGCTGTAGGGCAGAGCTCAGAGTATGCCCTGGGTTCTGGCTGACTTAACATGAAATTCCGCTTGGTCTCCGCCAGTAACCAGCTCCCCTGTGCAGCCTTTCCCCTGGAGGATGGCTGCGCCCCTCCCTCAGGGTCTTCTCTGGGTTAAGCTAAGTGATGTCACTGTCTCCCTTCCTGTGTTGTTCCAGTTCCATTCAAGTCCAGCGCTGGGAAAAGCAGGGGAGTGTGAGCTTCCCCCTTAGCTTAGCTGTGCTTCCTGGGTGAGTTAAGTCCAGCTCAAGCCGATGAGTATAATTTTCGCTGTGGTTTTAGTGTATTACTCGTTGCATAAGAACATTCACAAAGTAGTAACTACTATTTTTAAGTAAGGAAGGCAGAAGTCTTCATTTCATGGTAAAGTCTTTGCTAGCTGAGTATTTCATGTTTTGAAATTGCCTCTAAGCATAGTTTATGAAAGTTACTATTTTAGGCCTAGGAAGACAAGATCCTATTCCTCCAGGGACTCACACTCTAGCGTGGAGACAGAAAATGTGTTACTGGAATAAGAATCCCCGCCTGTAACCTATGGCAAATGTAAGTGTCGAACGAAAGCTCATTTGAATATTTAAAAATGTAGAAGTTCAAGGCTTTGTCCTAAAATGAGAAAAGCCCACCCCCAAGCTGGCTGGTTGTTTTTCCTGCACGGTGTGTCTGTGCCACGTTTGTGTTCCTACTGTTTTTTTCCCTCCCATTTTTTGCATACGCTGCAGTCAGGGAGCAGAGGACAAGGAATTATGCTTCCATTTTCACCCACACTCTGGGGGCCAGGTACCAAGTGTTGTTTACGGCAGTGTCTGAGTAGGCAGGCACTCTCAGTGCTGTGGATTTTTACTTGCTCGCATCAGCAGCTTAGAGGGTGGCAGCTTCAGTGCTAAAGCATAAATCTAGCTTGGGACAAGCTGATCACAGCTCAGATGGTCCTTGGTGAAGCCTTTTTATTCTGTTTATTGTTCTGGTTTGCAAATGCTATCTTAGCTTAGGAAAGAATGACTTTTGGTGTCCTCAGTTGTAATTATAAGTTCCTATGCAGAAATTTTCTATTCTTATTTTATGTTTGCAGAAGAATAAACCAATGTGTAGCTGTTTCTCTACTGAACTAGTCTTCAGATTGAGGACTGTGGGCAATAAGATTAGCCAGGAATCTTTCCATTGAGAGTATGTAATCTGATTCAACCTGGCTTACGCAGAAATGGGATTTTATCGACTCAGAAACTACAGACTCCACAGCAGAGTGAGAGTTAGACAGGGCTAGGTTAGATTCCTTTGGAGGCAGTGCACTGTCTCCTGAGTCTGCTTCTGGCTGTGTGGCTTCATGTCCTGATGCCATGTGGAGGCCCATGGCGGTGCTGGCTTCCTCAGTTGTTGGTAGCAATTTCAGCAGGAAAGAGGAAGCCTGTTTTCTAACAGTCCCAATAAAATCCTGACCTTAACTCTCGTCGACTCAAGTGGCCACTGCCAACTTAAATCACTTTTGGCTGTGGATGGGGACTAGCCCCCTGGCTTAGGCCTGACTGGTCACACTCCTCCAGACATCCGTGCCTAAGGAACTTCGACTTAACTGGCTTCCACCACTGCATGACTGAGAACTTGGTTCCTTGCCTAGAAGGTAAGTCCCGATTCTGTAGCAGGATGCAGGGCAGAGGAAAAGAGGCATTTGTGAACTCTTCCCTTCTTTGGGGCAGGTCGCTGCCCTCTTTCACCGGTTTCCCTTAACCCAAGTACTGTCTTCTTTCTCTGCTGGAATCCTGAATCCTTAGGCTCAAGGTCAGTGCCTCCTCCTTTAGAAGGTTTTTCCGGGTCTGCTTTATCCTCGGTGCCTCTCCCTAGGTTAGGGCCCACATCATGCTTTGTGTTATGCTTCATATATGTAAGTTAAAGGATTTTTCTTCTTACTTTAGTACTTACTTGGATTAGGAGCCCACCGCTGCACAGGGAAGCCCTCTGTGCTTTAGACCAGAGGTTCAGAGGTTCTGAAGAAAGTCTGTAGTGAGTCAGGTCTGCATGTCTTTCCCCCTGGTGTGCCTCCTGTTCTAGAAGCATGGAAATAGCCTTCAGCTGTTTCCCCTTGTTGTAGGGGACCACCTGGATGGCTCTCCTTGAGTACGGAGTAATTACCTCTGTTGGCCCTGTCTCCATGTACCGGTATGTACAGAACTGGCTAAGCTATTTTTCCCCTTTAGTTGGCTCTAAACTATGTAAATAGGACTAGCTAAAATACTGATGCATAATCTTTAAAGCCAAATGACAGTCACTGTTTTTTTTGCCTCAGTGTCTTCCTAAATGGTTGAGCCCAGTGGACGCAAAGCCAACACTCCAGGGCTGTCAGCTGGGTTCAGGCCCTGATTTAGGAAGCCATGACTTCCCAGGGTTAAAAAGGTTTACACATTGAAACTGAAGCACCACCCCGTGTAAGCGCTACTTCAGGTGTGTTATGCAGGTCGGTCTTTCTGCACATCCTTCTCTCTGCATATGCAGAGGTGCTTGCAGGCCTCCTACCAGCCCGGCTCACAGCACTCATGCAGTTCCTGCCTTCCTCACAGTCACTCACCCCTAGCCACTCCCCGCTTCATGAATTAATGAAATCTGGATTAGGCCCTGGGTTGGGAGCTTTTGTTCCAGTAAGTGTTTGTTCAGGTTGGACTCAGGACCCCTTGACCGCCCCTAATTATAAATATGACTTAGTGTCTTTGTTCTCACTGTGAGTTGCATTGGAAGTGGTAGATTAAAATTAACCTGCTAGGCGGAGCTAAAGGTGGCGGATCAGTAAGCAGCAAGATAGGAAGCCTCCACTGAGAGAAACAGTTCCAACGCCAGAATAAAACCTGCTGGAGAAGACCAGACGGAGGGAGATGGATCCCTTGATCCAGGAAGAAACTAAAGGGGAAGGAGCCGCTCAGACTCGTGGTCATGGTGCTCTCGCTGCAGGAGCCACAGTAATGCTGAAGTCAGGGTGTCGGTGGGCCCAGCAGAGAACAGAGCTGGCGTGGAGACCTGCACTAACCCACAAAGGGCTTGGAATCTGACTCCCATGGGAAAGGGGTGACTGACTGGATGATATACTGGTATTGCGCAGGGCAGGTCTGAACAAGGAATGGCAGTGACTTCAGTTGGGTGCTCTCTGCCCAGAGCAGATTGGTGGGATCTGCTTGGGCTGGGTTATGCCCCTGGCCAGGACCCCAGAGCCAGGGACGAAATTGTCCCTGAAGTTGTCCCAAACAGTTCCAACCAATGCAGCACACCATAACGTGGTGAAGGCCCCTGTTGGTTGACTGGCTTGGAGTGGAGGGGCCAGCCCACACTGCCCCTGCTCGAACCTCAATGGCCAACAGCAAGCTGGAGAGGGCAGAAATCCCTAGCCAGTGCGCTGCAGAAGAACCATAACCAACAAGGAAAGGGGCTGGGACCTCCACCGTACACCTGTATGGAAGAAAGCGGAAACATGACAGGAGAAAGAAATAAGAAAAAGCCTCCATCCCCCATCCCAAGGAATATTGGTTCAGGAGAGGTAAATGCAGAAGAAATTGAGGACAGCAAACATGCAATATCAGACATGGCATCAGCTGGCATAAAGAAATATCATAGATGATCACAAAACTGAACTATTAATACAAGTAAAGCAAGATATAAGAAGATTAATAAAAGAAATGCTAAGCACCTCTCAAGAAGACACAGATGAGAGAATGGAGGAACACAAATGGAGAGAAACGTTCAATGAAGAATATAAAAAAAAACCCTAGAATACATGAAACAGATTCAAAGAGGTTATCAGGGAATTAAAAACTCCAATGAAAGCTGGCAAAATTGCCTGAAAGAAACTAGAGATAGATTAACAAAACTTGAAGGTAGGTTTGCAATATGTGATCCCAAAAGTAAAGATCTCTTAAAAATAACAAGGAAACAGGCAGTAACAATACAAAGGCTAGAAGATGACAAGAGGATCTATAACTTAAGAATAGAAAATGTTAGTAAAGAAGCAGGGGTAAACACAATGGAAATACAAAGGCTATTTACAGAAATAATTAAGGAAAACTTCCCAAGCATAGGAAAAGGAAATGATACTCCTGCAACCAAAACAGAGCTACACCCAGATGTAAAATAATCAAGATCCCAGAAATTCATCACAAGAACAGAATATTAAAAACTGTCAGAGAAAAAAAAAAAAAAACCAGATCACCTATAAAGGAAAACCCATCAAAATCATGGCAGACTTTTCGACACAAACCATCAAATCAAGAAGAACTTGGAGCGAAGTACTCCAAGCCCTAAAAGAAAATAACCTCCAGCCCAGACTGATATACCCTGAAAAAATGTCTCTCAAAATTAGTGGAGAAACAAGATGCTTCCATGACAAATTCGTGACCACCAATGCAACCCTACAAAAAATACTGAAGGAAATTCTAGAGAGAGAGAGAAAAAAAAATACCAGGATATCGGGAACAGTGGCAAAGAGGCCTCAATGAGTGGAGCAGACAGTGGAATGAAGGAGAAAAGTAGACAACCAATGGCAGAAAAATAGCATAGCAGAGATGAGGCAGAGAAGGTTGGCTATAATCTCTAACATAGATGGCCTTGATACACTAACAAAAGGAAACACAGGCAGAGTAGATCAGGAGATAGGGTCCAATGAGATACACTATATAGGAAATATAATTAACCTGAAAGAGTGTTTATGGACCAGAGGTCAAATATGAGAAAACAATGCTCCATGTGACAGGGAACCAGAGAGAAATAGGAGCAACTCATCCAGCACCTGCAGATAGGTTGGAAAGTCATGACACTTTAGTGCAGTGGAGAACTACTCAGCTACAAGGAAGGAAAACTTGAGGCTTTTGTAGGCAAAGGAATACAACTTAAGATCAAGCCCAGGGGTAAAAAGGTTCAGAACCACTTAGGCAGATGTCAGGTTGCCTCCCTCAATCTAAAAACTAAAGGAGTTAGTGGGATCCAAAATGTACAATGCACCTGTGAAAGTGAAAGGGAGGAATTGTCTAAAAAAGGAAGGCAGAGGACATTGTTAATAGTGTATCAGGGTTTAAAATCCACATTATTCTCAGTGCTCTGTTTAGTTTGATTATGTTGTGTTCCAGTTTGTCTACTTGTACTAGATTTGAGGACACAGACAGCTATCCCAAAAATAGCAGGATATACTACGGTATAGGAAATCCTTCATTTCCTATTACCTTAATCTGAAGCCCTGTATAACCTACACTGTCATTTTATGACTGATCTTATTTGAATCTGGTTTGTTAGCTCACTGTTTTTGATTGATTGATTTTATTCAAATCTGTTATGATTGATAGTATCACGTCTGAGGGTACAGGCAACTACACCAAAGAGGGCAAGATTCACTACTAGGACACCCACTCTGGTTTGACTGTTATCTGCTTTTGAAGCCTTATAATGTTTTCAATGTTTTGTTTTTGTTAATATTGTTATGTTCTGCTATGTTCAATTATACTATGCCTGATGATATAGATCATTCTATTGAAGACAACAAGAGAGATCGTAGTAACCATTGTTGATCATCTTGTATTGTGGTTTTATATGACTTTTTTGTTTCATGTTATCTAGAAATTTGTTTTATTTTGTCTTGCTTTGTTTTGTTTTTCCCTGTAATATGGAAAGAATAGAAATACATGTAGAGACTCATGCATGTGTAAACCTATAAATAATTTAAACCCATGATGAAATGAACAGCTACTTTGAAGAAAAAGAGACACTAAGGTACCCATGATACTGTACCATGATACTGTAGCATTATGATACTGTAGCATCAAATCCAGAAATACTATTACTCTTTGTTCAGAGTGATTTTAGTCTGTTTTGTTTTGTTTAATTTCAACTTATGTGAAGGTATAGACAGCTATTTTGAAGAGAGTGAAAGACACTATACAGCCATTGTTGACTTCCCTATTGTCTGGTCTTGAAGACTTAAATTGCCTTCCTCATTCTGTTTGGATCAGTTTTATACTATGTTGTTCTGTATGAATTCGCGGTATGTGAAGATGTGGACAACTATTTGGAAGAAAACAGACAGTATGATAGATAGTGAAGATCTCCGGCTGTCTTGCTTTGAAATCTCTGTCTCTTACATTGCTTTCTTATGTTCTGTTTTGTTATGTTTAACTTTACCCTCTTTAAAATAAAATTAGCTTGCTAAAATTCTAATGTAACGTTTGTGTAAGATTACAAACATAAACTTCCCCGACTGTGAGGAGGACAAAAGAGCAGACCCCTCTCCTGGGCGACCCTGGGCTCCAGGCAGTGCCTTGTGGGTGGGGTCCCCGTGTCTGTCCTAGCTTCTGGTGCTTTTCAGGGCTATAGCTTGGGTCTTACGAGGCCTCCAAAGGCGCATCTGTGGGGGGCCAGGCCTTCGGCCTGTGGCCTTCCCGTGAAGAGCGAGGCCTGGTGGGAAGTCCCTGGGGTGTGCTCTTGTCGGGACCCTGGACCTTGTCCTTCCTTTCTCTGTCCCCCACCCTCTCTCTTTAGTCTGTTCTAGTGTCCACATTGTGAGGTGAACAACTTTGTTCTACCATGATGCTGCCTCCTTATGAGCCTGAAAGCAGTGACCCTTCCTGGCCATGGACTGAAACCTCTAAAACTGTGAGCTGAAATAAACTTTGCCTCTTTCTGAGTTGATTATCTTAGGTGTTTTGTTACAGTAGCAAAAACTAACTACAACTGACTTATATGCCTAACAGTTCTGTGTTGAGTGAGTTACTGATAGTAGCTGCAAAGAGTCACAAATAGCACATATTGCACCCAGGCTTATTCTGGTGCTAATTACTGTAAAGCTAGATTTATAGTGATGATTCAGGAGTCATGCGCAGACCCACTGTCACTGAAGTGTCAGCTTCACTTTCTGTGTTTCAGGCGCCCTTTGTTAACTGTGGTCTGAAAACATTAAATGGAAGATTCCAGAAGTAAACAATTCTTAAACTTTAAATTGTGCCATTCTGAGTGGTAAGATGCCCCCGTGCCAGGAGGCTGCACCTGTCCTAGGACACATGTTGTCCCTTTGTCCAGGGCGTCCAGGCTGCCTGCACTGCTGGGGTGTTAGAGGCTGGAGCTGTGAATCTGTCATCAGGTCTGCTGTGCTTGTCACCTGTGTTTGACTTAATACTGGCCTCATAGCTCACAAGTAATGATTCCAGCAATTCAGGCAAAGAGGAGCAGTAAAGTGCTTCCTTTAAGTGGAACAGGCGAAAGTCTCATCCTGATAGGGAGAGAGAAGAAACAAAAGTACTCAGCTTGCTGTGATCTACAGTACAATGAAATTTTCTAAGAGGTGACATTCAGTTTTGCTTATAATATACTGTTATAACTTTTATTTTACATTGTTATCAATTTCTTGTGTTTCTAGTTTAGAAATGAAATCTGTTACAGGTATTTGTGTATAAGAAAATACTGGATTTGGTACTGAGATTTCCCATCCCCCGGGGGCATTGAATGTGTCCCCACGGATGAAGGCGGGGCTCCTTACCTAGGGGGACTGAGGCCGCAGGCTTCAGGTGGAAAGGAGACTGAGCAGAGAGCAGGAAAGTACTTTTCTGACTACTCATCTCATACTCCGGAGTAGAGCTGTGAGGTCTGCTGTGAGAATTCAGAGTTCTGTGTGTGTGGTCCTATAGGCGGCCAGATCATTGGTGAGACGTCCCGGGGTGAATGCGTTTATTAGATTGCTGGACCGCTTGTCTTCAGACTGGACTTACTGTTAGCCTATTGGCTTGTTAACTGAGTTCAGGAGCATTAACAAAACAAGAAAGCAGACAAAAGCCACTTTTAGTGAGGGGTGTGTGTATACATATGTGTTGTCTGTATGAAGCAGATCTTGATTTTCTTGTTTTTTGGTCTTTTTGAGGCAGGGTCTCTATGCAGTTCAGGCTGGCCTTGGGCTTACTTTGTAGCCCAGGGTGATCTGGAGCTTGCAAAAGATTTTCCTGTCTCAGCCTTCCAAGTGCTGGGATTACAGGAGCGAGCTACCACGCCTGGCTAGGTCATGATTTTCTTGCAGTAGTTTCTGAAACATTTGAAGCCACTGGTTTAAGCCTGTCCATTGAAACCCGCTTCTCTTAGGGACCTGTCAGTGGGTACATGCAGCAGTGGATAAACAGGACACATTTTCTTTAAGTGTTAATTTTGATAAAAACAAACATGAGTGAAATTCCACATTACTTGTTTAAAACAGTATAATTACCAAGGAGTACTGTGTTGGATGATGAATGGAATTCATGCATTTTAAGGCTAGACATTTATAGGTAAGACACAAAGCGAAACCAAAGCTGCAGGCCCTGGCTGGACGCTGTGACCCGCCTTGGCTGCAGGCGGCCTGCGTGGGAGCTCAGGAGGACATGACACATGGGGAATGAAGTTTTTGTGCTAGATATTTCTCAATGCGCTATTTTAATGCCCCTGTGGCTTTTAAAGTTGTATTTTTAAAAATTGTAGTGGCTGCTTGCAGAATATAGCTGACTTAGCGCCCCGTGTTTAGGTTAGTGTTCACTGATTCTAGTGGAGTACAGCAGCTTCCCCTGTACCTCCACTTGTCCTCCTCCCCTGCTTGGGGATTGTTGTAGAATTATATACACATGCACTTTGAGTTCAGTAGTACAGCATTATAATACTGCTTTCAGAAATCAAATGCTTTGAAAGTGATTAGAGAAGAAAAGAGAGAAAGCTTTTGACCCAGGCCTTCCTGCTCCCCTTTCCGGAGCCCCGGTCCCTGCTCGCGCAGTGCTGTTACTTGGTGGCGCATCCCACGGTTTCTGTTATCCTGTTTTGCTTTTATTTTGGGAGGAGTTCCGTTAGGCATTAAGGTAGTAGATTTTTTCCCTTCCCGCAGTTTTAGGGTTACTCTTCTGCCTTCTGGCTCCCTTGTTTCTGACGAGAAGCCATCTGGCCTTTGTATTTTTAATTTCTCTGTTATATTGGGTTACTTTTCTTCCTCATCTTTAGGCAGTCTGACCATGATGTGTGTAGATGTAGACTTCTTTGTTTTTATCCTTTTGTGGGATTTGTTGAACTTCTTGTTTTTGTAGGTCAGCGTGTTGTGAATTAAGCGTGAAAGGTTCTCGCCTTTGTGTATCAGGAGTTTTTCCGTCCCCCTCTTCTCCCTGTCTCTTCTTTCCCCCCACCTAGGTCACCCCAAGCCTCAGGAGCTCTGTTCTCTTTCCTCTTCTTTAATTTGTGTTCCTCAGACTGGGTGATCTCAATGTACATGTCTTCAAGTTTCCTGGTTCTCTTTCCCCAGTGCAGATCTGCTTATGAGTAAGACTAGTGAGCTGTTCGTTTCGGTTATTAAACCTCCAGTTCCACAATATCTACCTGATGCTTCCTCTGTCTCCTTTATTCCATCACAGTTGAAAGAAACGTTCGAGAGAGGAGCTCTCTGATTTTGAAGGGTGTGGTATGTGGGGGAGATGCGCAGTGTAATTGCAGTAGCTGTGTAACTGGGTTTTGGGGTATTAGGGCCTCATCTGGAGGTGGTTTCCAGATTTTTCCTGTGTGGAACAAAGACTTGAATGAAACAAGCGGACATGGTTGGAGAGCTTCCAGTTACTAATTTGACATGTCATGTTCTTGCTACCATGATCTCCTGCTTTATATTAATGGAGTTAGATGCCTTGCTGACATGGGATATTAAACGCCATTTATAAATTACTAAAATGTTTTAAACGGTTTCTGATTTTGTGGCTGTTACTATCTGGCGGGTGGGATCTTCTTTCAACCTACAAAAAATTACAAGGCAGAGCGTCAGAAGAGGACTGAGGAAAAGTGTTTATCAATTATGGAGCGAAAGCACAAAGCAGCCTTTACAGCGAAGCACAGGCAGAAGCCGCAGGTGAACGCAGCCGAGAGGGGACTGAGCCGGTGTCTGCAGACTCTGCTAGGGGTTTGCAGAAAATGCCTACCTTGCAGGCAAGCTGAGGTCAACCGTGGGGTTCCAGGTGGAAAGGCTGATGTAGAAGTGGGCCTGTAGGAGCTCAGGGTATACATATTAATTTTCTTTAGGAGAACGGGACAAAGGCATTCTTTAGACAGCTCTGACCATCTTATTTCCAGGCAAGATAATCTCACCAGTCCAGTGAGACCTTGGTTGAGCCTCGGTGCCCTGGCCGCAGCATCCTTCTGTGGATCCTGGGGGCTGCCTGTAGCGCTGCCCAGGGTCACTGTAGGAAGTGCTCTCACCCTCTCCCGGGCCCTGCAGCTCAGGTTGCTGGCAGACCTCGAGTCAGAAGATGAGGACCCACCTCAGGAAGCCCAGGCCAGACGGAGCTGTGCCCACGCCCAGGGCACGTGGTTCGTTCTCCTCCAGTCTCTGCCTGTCTGTCTCCTTTAGTTGCTCTGGAATAAGAGCTGTTGGCACTTAAATTACTGTCTTCTTTGTGGGTTAGTATGTTTCTGTTATTGCAGTTTGGGTAGGGATTACACTGGGTTGGAAGAAACAGAAATCCTGTGAAATAGAGGTTTAACCCAGGAAGTGTTTTTATCGTTTATTTTCACATACTTTACAAAGAATTCCATGGCAGGGGAGCGTTGCTGGTGGCCTCTCAGCTGGAGGATGACAGGAGTGTGTTCCCTGCAGTGTTCCAGCCTTCTCACAGATCTCAGTGGGTGAGGAGGAAGGGGACAGAGTTGATGGCAGGGGTCTGTGCCCACTGGAAACCATGACATCTCACGGGCTTGCACAGTGGCAGGCTCTGTGAAGGAGGATCGGGAGATGGTCTTTTTACACCAGGCGTGGTTTGTAGTAGGGAAGGGCAGGTGGGCAGAGTCTGGGTCAGTGGCTGAGGCGTAGCTCAGCGGCACTGGGGAGCCGAGGGCAGGGCCTGGGAGACTGAGTCTGTGTTCTTCGTCCAGTGCTCAGCGTGGGAGCTGGATCTGTCTACTCAGGTGCATTTTATTCCGGAGTTTATATGTTGTTTTATCCAGACCAGCTCCTTTAATCGCCAGCTACCATGACCATAATGGCTTTGTTAATTTCCTTGGTATGTGTTTCAACTCTATGTTGCTCCATGCAGGAGCCTTATGAACTAGCATATTTAAAGTGTGACTTTTTGTTGTATTTTTGAGACGGGGTTTGGCTGTGTGGGCCAGACTGGCCTTGTATTTGGGACCTTGCTGCCTCAGCTGGCTATGAATTTTTCAGTGGTTATAAATGCATTTTCTTTTCCCACTTAAATTTCTTCCTTTTGCGTTCCGCCTTATCTGTGTCACCTCGTCTGTGTGTTTGCTGGCGCGATGCTCTTGGTGCTGTTCTTTGAACTTTGGACGCCCTGTTCTGTGAACCAGGTCTCATAGATGCCTTACAGCTGGAATTTTGTTTTTTTCGTATGCAATTGGGAGTCTTTTAAAATTTTTTTTAAATGGGAGCAGTTCCATCAGTTTGCGTTTTATGATAACTGGTATGTTTGGTTTTCTTTCTATTATTTTTGTTTTCTTGTTTTGTGGAAACAGATTTTTTTGTTGTTGTTACTCTTTGTATCCTTCTGCCCTGTGGTGCTTGGTAGTTTGCATTCATTTCTACTGTTGTACATTAAAATATTTTTGAGTCTTACATTCTCACTAGCCTTAACAATAATATTTGTTGACTTTCTTTCCTGTGAAAGACAAGAAAATGAATGTACTTTTTCTTCCTAGTTTTTATCTATTAAACCAGAGTTTTAAGTTATAATAAAGATGTATACCAACTCTTTAGGGTTTATGCTCCTGGCATTTGATTGTTTTCTTATAATTCATTAATAAAAAAGTCATTTAAACTGAGTTCTAGATTTTCCTAGTTCCTGGTTATTTGTTTCTGTTTTTGTTCTGTCTTCCCCATTCTTGATTTATGTATGTAAGAAACAGAAACTTAAAGTGGCCCATTTTCCCGACAGAGCTCCCGATGAGTGGAAAGCTAGTAGCAGATAGACCGCCTACTGGCCTGCCAAGTGTCTGAGATCGTGCATCTGAAAGGTCCTTAGAGGAGGGAGGAGGGGCAGGTGGTAAGGGCTGGCTTCCTGTTGGGAAAATGGTGCAAGGGTTGTACAGTCATTTGCACAAATGTCCTCAGAGGGAGCAGCCCAAGGGCGAGTCCTAATAAAACTTGTGGGAAGCTCGGGAAGGTTGTGCCCCATGGTGGTCACAGGTGAGGAACTGGGCACATGGCCTGTGTTTAGGGGGTGAACTGCTCGGTGATAAATCCACCTGGATGTGCCCACCTGCATGGCCCCTGGTCTTCAGGATGGAGGAATAAAGTCTTGTGTTCGCTGCCCTGCATCCCTGGTCTGCTCTGTCTGTTGTGCAGGATCCAAGCTGATGGGGCTTGTTCCTCACAGTGTATTTGATGAAGTGGAATATTCATTCCTCCAAGGAAGGTTTTCTGCATGGTCTGTGTGTAGTTTTCAGAATGCTTTCATTCTTGGTGTCTTTGTACATCTTGTCGAATTCTTCAATGGGATAGAATTCTTCTTTTTTTTTTTTTTGGTGCCTGGGATCAAATGCATGACGTTGCTCTTGCCAGGCAGGCGCTTATGCCACTGAGCTAAATCCCCAGCCCTGGGATAGAATTCTTGTGTCATACTTTTTTGTTTATTTTTTTTGTTTGTTCAAATGTATAGACCATGGTTTGATAAATATTTTCTGTCAGATGCCTTGGCCTGTCCATTTTACTCAGCCTGCTGCTCATCTCACTCAGAATCTGACACAGACCATCCAGAAATAATGTTTAGTTCGGGCACCCTCCGGCTCAGTCACATGGACACATACAGATCACTTTCATACCAAGAAAGGTCTTTCTTTGCCTTCACTCTTTAACATATGTGTTTTCACACTGCATTTTGAACCCAGAAAGTTCTCTTCCATGAAGAAATTGTCTGGTCCACACCAAAACTTTGTGCCGAGCTTCTTCAGCGATGATCACTTTCGGCATTGTAGGGTTAGTGGATCCGACAGATGGACTCCAGGGCTGTGTGTCCTGCTGCAGAGCACTACAGGTGCGGTGAAAGGCCAAGCAGCTGCATGGGCTGGAGACGGCGGGAGGTGCTTGGGGCAGGTCTGCACCAGCACACGCCAAAAGGGTGGCGCAAGTGGGAAGTGGCATTGGGGTGACAGGAAGGTAGAAAGCACACAGTGAACCAGGCTCTTGGGTGTTATGGGAGGTGCACCCCAGCCCCCGTGTGTCTCGTGGGTGCCTGGGTAAGAGGGACAGAGACAGTCAGGGAGCTGAGTCATCCTGGGCATGACAGGCGCGTGCCTGTCCCAGGGTCCGCTCCGGTTACATCACGAATGTGAGCCGCACTCTGTGTGCCTGAACCTTGGAAGAGGTTCTGGCGGGGGAAGAGGTTCCTGAGCTCAGGCCGGGAGACAGAGTCCATGTGTGCTTTGGCCTGGAGATGCAGACATTTCCAAGAGCTTTGTTATTTTAAAATTTGTGTTTCTCTTGGGGGATTGGGCCTGGGAGTTGCCCACATTCAGTGGGTACAGGGGCCATGGCCCCAGTTGTACCACCTGTGCCAAAATTATATTTAAAGTTATGTAAAATTGCTGTTGTATATTAACTATTATATTGAAATGGGAGAAAAGTTTAATACAAAGCAGAAGCAATGACATATTTAGTCCTTCCTAATGTCCTTTGTTTCGTGGAAATTCCTATTTACATTTAGTCTACTTTTAGGTCCTTGATTCTGCATGCAACACCTTGATCATTGCTAACCGTGGGGTGCAAATTGCAGTGTGAGGGGCACATCCAGGTCTTACTAAAACCATAAATCACAAACACTAGAGCAGACTTTACTGGTTTTGGGTTGCTAAGCTCTTTCATCTGTCTGTTAGACTTCCCCCAAGCTCCAGTGCGTGTTCTATTACTTGAGTTAATTCTAGATCGCTGTAGGCTGGAGGTACACTTCCAAGTTAACAGAGTTTTAAAACATATATAAACTTAGAACTGCAGTGCTTAAGAATCCTTAAGGTTGATTCTTTATCTTCATATTTTGAAACTTGCGACCTTTAGTTTAGAAAGTTAGAAGTTTCGGAGTTCGAAAGCATCTGTCACTAGAAAAATTTCTTAGAGATTTAGAGACTAATGTTCCACATATACCTGCTTTAGTGGTTTATTAACTTTTAAGGCATTTTTAATAAATGTGGTTGGAAAATTTCTGGTGGTTTCTGTGGTCATCATGATATTTTTTTCCTCTATTTGTTTCACTTTTTATTTATATTTACAAATATTTGGAAATATTGAATTTGATGGCTTTATTAAGCTGAAAGAGAAAAAGATTATAAGTAAAAATAGCTTTATTATAATGGATGGAAATAGACATTTTTCATACATGACACATAGAAATATATATAAAATGCATTTTAAAAACTTCAATATCCATGTGTGTGTTTATTCTACAGTCTTTATTCCTTAGACGTCACTATGGATTGCATTCTGCTGAGTGTGGCTAACATCACCTCAGCAGTTAATGGGTGATAGCACCCAACCAGGAATTGTACTGCATGTGGCAATGTGCTCACTTTCTGTTTAGTTGGAAAAGGTGTTGATGATAGCTCTGGTAACATACCTGAAACTCCTTGAACAGGAGAATTTAAAAGACACCTTGTGCTCTTTTTATTCTGCATAAACTGTATTCCACAGGCGGGGTGGTGCGGTGTGGGACACTGTGGGAATAAGAGGTATGTAGTTTTGCACACCTGCCTTCTCCATTCATCATGTGGCTGTGTGTGTGTGCTGTGTGCTTGTGTGTGTCTGCCCCCTGAACAGACTGAGAGAGCTGCGTACTTGCAGTGGCTGTGCACACCCGGAGTCTTTACTGTGTCCTGCGTGACGGATGAGGTGGCCCCATCATCCCACCTCGTTAGAGAGGCGTCCACGTCAGCCCCCTGTTTGGTTTTGGTATCTGCCCTAACGTGATTCAGCTCTACGCACGGTTCCTCAGTGCTGTTTTCAAAGGCCACTGGGCTACTTCTGTGAAGCATGGGTTCTGATTTGTATCGAGAAATGATTTCAGATGAATCCAATACTCAAAGATGTCAGGATGGCAACTTGGGATAAAAGGAAACCCCCTGAGCTCGGGACAGTGACCCTCAGGGCCACGATAATGGCCTCTCATGAAGAAGAAAGGGACGTTTGTACTTACACAGACCCTCTGCTGGGATTGGGTCTTGACCACCAGTGGTAGCTGTCTCATGGGCAAAAAGCTGCTCCCGTCCCCCACCTCTTTTATTTAAACTTCTGACTCTGGAGGTTTTTCTCTTTTCATTCATCTTAGTTTTGTTTCCTACTTTTGATGGGCCACGTGAGAGATTTTGTGGTTGGTTTTTTGTCTCAGTACGAGACAGAGGGAAGAGTCTGAACTTGGCACAGTGTAGTATTTTGCTTGAGCAGAGCTGTAGTGGACTGGAGGTAAAAAGGGCTGAGTGGTGATTGTAGGCAGCTGCTGGGCAGCTGGGCGGGGTTCAGGTTTCCTGCCCAGCCCCAGTTCTGTGGGAGCAGCAGCTGCAGAGTTTGGAGCCTTCATTGGAAATCAGAGCCACACTTGTCTCTGCTCAGCACAGTGGACAGAGGGTGTCAGGGCAGGGGCGGGCTGTTTTCCCCAAGCAGTCCCTCTCATCAGGGGTCCAAGCCCCTTCCAGGCCACCATGCTCTTCCTGGTCACTGGCTCACAGAGGACCGCTCCCAGGACGGGTGCCTGCTGCTCCAGGCCGGGTCACTGGAGTTGGGGGGGGGGCTGGCTCTGGACCCCCTGGAGGCAGCCTTCTTCAACTCGGTCCTCACAGTCACTGCACTGGGTGACTGCACTGGGTCCTGCGGAGCACATCAGTGTCTGACGGAGGCAGGGCGGGTTCCCCAAGTGATTTTCCTTTGTTTATTCCAGGGGGGGAAGGGGGGGGGAAAGGGGCAGAAAGTCAAGCATGTGTGCTGAGGTTCTTATCTTCAATTTTCAGACTCACCAATAATGGTAATTTTACAAGTTCAGGTGTATTTTTATTTTTTTCTCCTCAGGAGAGAAATTATGTATCATTTACAAATCAGAGTTTTCTTTGTGAACAGTGGGAGTTAATGATAACATTTTGGATTTATTTGTAAAAGGTTGCTGTATATTTTCTTTCATTGTGAACTTCTTCCCCCAAAACAAACAGAGAACACATCACAATATTTGGAAACATGCCTGGAGTGAACAGTTAACCTTTTTGGGTGATTTTATTTTATTTTAAGAATCTGCAAATTCCAGCAATAAAAACATACTCTATTCCATCTGCCTAAGGCTAAAAAAAAAACAAATCAGATTAGGCAAATGAAAATCAGGTGCTGAATCCCGTGATTAATTCTGTATACCCTGCTTTTTTCTATTCCTTTCTAAAACGTTTTCCTGGTCCACTCATTTGCAAGCCCTGCTACACGTGACACCAGGCAGGCATGGGCAGGTTGAGTTGGCACAACTTGAGATCTGGGGCCCTCTTAGAAGACTCAAGTTTCTCATGCTATATGGAAAAAGCTCCAGCCAATGTGCAAAGGGCTCCAAGAGCTCAGTTTCTGGCCATTTAATCCTAGCAGGCGTTGAAGGCGAGGCTGCCATCTCCCAAGGAACTGTGGACACAGGTCGTGAGAAGGGTGAATGGTGAGTGTCAGTTCTTACGCACTGCCCCCCTCAGCTCAGTACAGGCACCTTTTGTGGGTGTGGAAAGAGCATCTCCGAGCAAGCATTCCTGACAGACTCCGGCAGCTCTGCCTCCTCCAGGGCGCCCTCCTGTGGCCAGGCTTGCCCAGCACTCTGCCTTCTGTGCGCTGGCCATGGAGGACCTTAGGTGTGTAGAAGGGCTCTGGGCTGCACATGACAGACAGACGTTCACAGTGGGACACTCAGAAGAGAGGTCTGCGGATAGTAGTGGTCAGTGGCTGTCACAGAGGGCCGCAGTCATCAGGGACAGATGTCCCCACATTTGCCATTCAGTGCAATGGAACATCTCAAGCTTCCGTTACCAGTTTTGATTCCCAGCAACAAGAGAAAGTTGAGGGTGCTGGGGAAAGAGTGTCCCTCCCTTGTGAGTCCCATTTGCCAGAATTTAGAAACTAGGCCACACATGGCTGCCAAGGGAGATGAGAATGTAGCCTTCCAGGGGGTTCATGGCCTCCTGGCTGAGGGCCTGTTCCTTAGGAGAGGAGGGTTAATGTTCAGGTGGGCAGTGTAGGTGAGGGGTGGCTCAGGTACAGCACGTACCTGCTGGGTATGAGGCCCAGGGCTTGAGCCCCAGCACCAAAAATAAATCAATAAATAGAACCGGAAACTGGAGAGCCAGTAGGCCTCCACCCTCAGCTCCACGCAGGTTGTGACTTGGCGCGTGGTCCAGAGCTGCGCTGAGGCTGGAGGCCCATGGCGTGAGAGCGTTGTGTGCCCTGGTGCTCGGAGATTACAGGAAGGCTGGCACTGGGAGAGCAACCAGTCAGGTGTGCCCATGTTTTGGAAAGCTTGTCCTGGCAGCATGGTGGAGGACCAGCTGGGATGCGGCATCAGCTGGTGTCAGGTGGAGGCAGTGACCGAGCAGTGGAGAAGAAGTAGGGTCTCCAGGCCTGGGGACCTGGGGACTGGCTAGTAAGGGCCAGTCTGGCTTTGCCATCTAGAGTGAGGCTCTGAATAACCTTGCAGAAGGGTGGGCAGGTTGGGGGATGGCGTGGTGACTTGTGGGATGCGTAGATCAGAGGTCAGGAAAGAGGAGGCACTGACTCAGGAGTTGTCCCAAGATTACACGTCTAGGACAGATCCCTGTTAAGGTCTCTTTCTAGACAAGGTTGCCTAGGTCAGTTGCTTTTGAAATTATTTCCTAGACTAGTATAATTATAAAAGTAGAGAACAACTACAAATACAAATTTGGAAAGCTTAGCTAAAAGAACACAGGACTACTTAAGTAAATGGAAATGAATGTAAACAATGTTAGGATTAAGAGGCTATAGATAAAAGTAGGCTTCCTGTTTTTATTAATTCTTTGGCATCTCTGCTTTTTCTGTAGTAGGGACAGAGTGAAGTGATAAACACGCTGGGAGAAGAAATGGTGTCGTTAGGCAAGCCAGTCTCTCACGAGGGCCGAGAGGACCGCAGAGGGTCGGAAAGCAGTGATAGATGGAAGGGCCCGCCACTCACCCTCCCAGCCTGTTCTCAGAGGTGACTGTGGTTAGCACACTGTGTACCTCTTTGAATCCGTATGTCCTTAAAAAAAAATTAACAGATCGGATCATACTTCCATTCTTCTCTGCACCTTGCGTTTCTACTTGTTAATAGTTCTTTTCATAGCAGCACATTAGATTTGGGATAGCGTTTTAGATGGTTTAGTCTTCTGTTGCTGGACATCCAGATTTGCCCGTTTTCTAGTATGAATAATAGTAAACAATAATAATAGTACCTCCTATTAGGGTAGTTTTTTTTTTTTTTTTGCACACGTAAATAAGTAGGTCAGCAGGGTCAATTCCTAAGAGTGGAATGACATTGGATTCTAAACTTTTATAAATGTGTCAATATTGTTCCAAAAAAAGGCGGTTCCACTTCATGTACCCATCACCAACATAAGAGAACGTAGACTTCTCCCTGCATGAATAAGTGAGCCCTTGAGATGATGGGTGGACTTACACTGATGACCTCCGTAGGGCGCCGGGCCCTGTGCAGCCCTGGGAACACGAGTGAGCGTGGGCTTGGTCCCTGGCTGGCAGCAGGAGCTCACAGATGGCATGGCGGCTGAATGGCGGGAGCGGAAGAGTGGCTGGGGCGGTCTCGATGTCAGCAAATGCTAGATTGGTTACGGACGTGTTGCAAGCTAGCTGGTAGAAGGGAGCAGACCTTCCACCTACGCCTCTGAACCTCCCTTGAAAATGAGGGCAACATCTGTTCCACTGGTTCATTTTGAAGGTTAAATAAGAAATTTGCATGAAATGTTAGTGCAGTGCCTGCCCCGTAGCGAGGCTTGCTAAGGGTGCTGGTGCTGCTGCTGGGTGCTTATTGCACAGGAAGTAGCGATTTCGGTCCTGGGGCTAAGGGTTTAGAAAGGGAGCCCAGAGTGCCCTGGGCCCTTGGTGCAGGGCTGTGTTATCTGGGAATGCTTGGGAAACCCCGTATCTGGGTCAAATCTTCAGTTGTGAGTCAGGTAGAGCGTCCTGTGTTCAAAAGCCTTGGCACAAGAAGTCTTTCGGACAGTTCGTATTTCGGTGTGTCAGCATGTGTGGTACCAACCCCTTCAGGGGTAGGTCCCAAATCTAAACACAAACGGCACTTATGCTCCATATACACCTCGTAAATAATGAAAGTAATTTTATAGAGTGTTTTCAATATTCCTGCATTTTGACTGTGACTCATTTCATGAGTTCAGGTGTGGAATTTTCCACTTGTGGCATCATGTTAGTATTAAAAAGTTTCAGATTTTGGAGTATCTCCGATTTCAGATTTTTAGATTAGGAAAGCTCGCCTCTAGTAGTTTTCCATGAGGTTGAATCAGGAAGAAATAGCCCCTCTTAATACGTTCTCAGGGAAGTGCTCTGGAGCAGGAGACCTCGCCAGGAGACAGAATTGGATGGACATTCTCAGAAGTTTATTTGGTGTGTCTTAGGACCACTGCTGCTTGCGTTGTTAGTGCTAGGGTTAGTGTCTCTGGTTTTATTTTGAAGAATTAAAGATGATTCTTAATTTTAATTTTCTCTGTGCTTTTTAAAATCATAATGCTTAAAATGTGGTTATGATGGAAAAAGAAAAATTACATGAGCTTTTATATTTTTCTTTTAAAATGCTTTTAAAATTCATTTTCTTTCTTTTAATTCATTTAAAAGCTTTTAAATGTGTCTTGTATAAATACTAGTTTTTGTCTTACTTCTTTTGGAGAATTTATTTTTTTTTTTTGGTTTTAATCATTTTTCTGATTGGTAATAATGCTTTAAAATATTAGCCCTTATCTGTCATGTATGTTGCAAAGAGTTTTTATGTACTTTTTTTTCCTGTGTGTGTGTTTCATTTGTGGGAATAAATTTGTTCAAAAATTTTGTTTTTCTCTGACTTTGGCTGCATTTTAGATCTTGCTTTACTCTTGAGATTATGTAAGTCTCCATCTTATGTTAGGGTTGTGTTTTAATATTACAATGAATCCTTTAAAGTTTAGTGGATACAGTAAAGGGAAGGAATGTAACTCGGCGGCATTTTAACACCAGTTAGGGAGTAATCTGCCTTTTCCTACTGGTTTGTAAGTGTTACCCTTCTTGTCCTGTAAACTCTTGTGTAAGTTGAATGTCTCGGTCTTTCCCACTGACCTGTTTGCCTGTAATGATACCAGTGCTGTAGCTTTTGGTGAAAATAAGTGTAAAATAGCTGCTTAGTGTATCTTAATACTTTGTAGGAGGAATCCTGCCCCATTACGCTTATTTTGAAAAATTTACCTAACCTTAAATATTTATTTTTAAGATGAACTTGAAAATAATGGTTAGCTTTGTCTTCAAGTTTCCCTTGACATCTTTATTGGAGGTTAACTGGGGGAAATGGATGTCTTTACAGTGTTCCCGGTCTTCAGGGAATGGTGTGCCTCTCCATTTCTGTGTTCGTCTGTTAATGTTTTTCCTTTTCGTCATGTTATCTCTGCACATTTCTTTTTTTTCTTTTTTCTTTTTGTGGTACTGGGATCGAACTCATGATCTGAGTCATCCTCGGCTGAGCTAAGTCCCCGGCCCTCTGCACATTTCTTTTAAGAGTGCTGTTGCATGTTCTTAATTTATATTTGTTGTTGTTGATGGTAGAATTTTCCATTACATTTTAAAGCTGGTTATTTTTGTTGTAGAGGAAAACTAGGAGCACAGGCAAATCTCTGAGTGAATCAGAGTCTCTGAAGGGTTTTTTGGGCAGTCCCAGGCAGTGAGCCAGGAACTTGCGCATGTCGGCAAGAGCTCTACCACTGAGTTACATTCCCGGCCCTTTACAGAACATTTTTATTTTGAGATAGGATCTTTCTAAGTTGCTCATATTGGTTTCAAACTTAAGATCTTCCTGCCTCAGCCTCCCAAATAGCTGGGATTATAGGTGTGTGCTGCATGCTTGGCTTATCAAAGTAACTGTGAAGTCATTTTCTTCAAAATTTCTTAAGGTTAGTAGTCAAACATTAAAAATTTGATGCATAAGAAGCAAGCATCTGTGACAACAGTTTCAGAACGAGGTATGTGAGACCGAATTCTCAAAGGCTGTGCCTCAGATTCGCAGCAGGAGTCAGTGTTTCTCAAACCCCAAGCGGGTTCGTCTGTGCTGTCCTGGGTTTGAGCCCCGGCCTTGCTGGATCAGCAGGCTGAGGACCATCTGAATAGGAGATTTAGGGGGCACCGAAGGTGATTGACACGGTGGGCACAGTGAGGCTGGAGCCCAAGGGTTCTTGTTTCAAAACTTTCTCAGAAGACTGAAGCTGGGCCCGGGTCCCGGAGAGCAGATGTGCTGTCCACACAGAAGGTGTTGGGAAGAAGGGGGCAGATGTTGCTGTTTGTTTGGGTAGGTACGTGTTTAAAATGCTCTTGGTGAATGAGGTGCTACAGTCTTGACTTACGATAATCATTGAATGAAAGCAGCTAAAAAAGCTGGTTTGAAACAGCTGAATGTACACTTGCTGGATGGGAAGTGCCCTGATGCCACGTCCCGTCCTATGTACATGGGGCCTGTGGCATGTGTGCCCTGACGTCAGTGCCCATGCAGCACCAGTGGCCTGTCCTCGCTGCCTCGGTGGGGCATTGGAGAAACAGCAGCCGTCGCTCAGCCCTGCCCAAGGCGAGCAGTGCCATCAGGGAACCTGTCTTGTCTAATAAATACGTCAGGGAGAGAAAAAAAGAAGGTTGCTTTTGTCCTTCATTATGGCCAGGAGACAAATCAGGGCAAGGAAGCCAGGGGGTCACTCGGGGGCAGCTCTGACTGAGTGGGGGAATAGATGGGGACATCATTTTGAAAGACATCCACTTCCTTCGTGTTGCTGACCAGCCCAGCAGAAGCCACTCGCAGGGAGGCCATGGCACCTGCCCGCTGGGAGCAGGGTCCCCTCTGATGCCCGCTGGGTCCACGGCAGCTGGAGCTGGGGGTTGGTGTGTGGTGGAGGAGGGGACGGAGAGGGAGCCCAAGGCTGGAAGGCTGGGGTGCACGGAAGGCGCCTTTGTGGGGCTTATTGTGGAGAGTTTAAGGTCAAGATTAAGGGTAGGGTGGGGTTGCTTTGGTTTTTGACTTTGAGTTGGAGGTCTGTAGAGGATGTTTTTCTATAAATTTGAAATATTTTAGTTCAAAATAGTAAGTTGCAAAAATAGTGCCGAGTGTTCTTCACCCAGCAGTCCTCCACAGTAACACCTCACAGCCCTCTTCGGACAATGTCACAGCAGGGAGTGGACCTGAGTGTCCAGATCTCATCCAGCCTCCATCAGGTTTCACCTGCGTGCAGTTTTGCCAGATGTGCACAGTAAGATGCAGGGCACTTCACTCCTGTGGAGGAGCTCAGGGACACCTGGGTCCCGCTGGACGCAGGAGCCCAGCTGGTCGGCAGCCCAAGTGCTTAGCCAAGAAAGCTTTCTGGACTCCTCGCCCACTGCTGGTATAATGTGGGAAGATGAACAGTTTTGTGACACATTTTTAGGAGGAATGAAACCGTTTAACTGGCAGGTTCTATGTAGAATTTTAAAAATGGCAGAAAACCCCTGTCCATGTGTCTCCTGGCTTCCAGATTCTGCTCACTCCTCTCTGCTTTCTCCATGGCTAGGGTTCTATTGGCTCTCGGAGGCCCTGGTGTCTCCTTCCTTTCCCCCTCTGGGGTGATCAGGGACTCATTCAGCAAACATCTCACCTGCTGCTGTGAAGGGGTCTCTTGGGGTGATCTAGACAGACCCTTCCTGCCACCCTCCCTCCCTTTGTTCTGAGTTCCTCCCAGGGAAGTCACCAACCCTGTACACCCCTAGACCTACTCTGGCTCCCCCAACTGCGCTCCAGCCTGACCTGCTGTTACCATCTCATCCTGCCCCCTTGGTCCTGCTCATTGTCACCCCATAGCCACCTGCATCATCAGGGTACTTCCCCAGGCCTAACCCCCTTCTCAGAGGATACAGTTTCTTCCTTTTGACTTGTTACTGTTATAGACAGCTGAGCTAGATGGAAATATCACAGGCAGTCAGGGCTGGGCCCTGGAGGGAGCCAGTGCAGCAGATGGGATACCTTGCAACTGTCGGGGAGACAGACACCTCGCTGCAGGCCAGACCTGAAGACAAGAGATGAAAGGAACGCACCCACATAGTTCCTAAGGATAAACCACAGGGATTGATACTCTAGGCTTCCAGCGCCTGCTCAGATGCCAGAGGGAGCCCCTGTTCTGTTTCATGCCTGTTGCTGTGTGACTCGCTTCCCTATTTGATCCTGACTTAATCAGTTTTACCTGAGCAATCATGCTTGCAATCTTACTGGTTAACCACAGTTCTGTCCCACCTCATGCCCACTTTGCGAGTTCCCATTTTTCCCCACCTTGGACCTGCCTAACCACATGGTTTTTGCTGTATAAAAGTCTCAGAAGAGGCTGGGGATGTAGCTCAGCAGTACAGCTTAGCATTCCCGAAGCCCTGTGTTCAATCCCCAGCACTGCACAGAGAAAAAACAAAACAAAACAAAACAAAAAGCCCTAGTAAGGTAGGGTCCTTGGCATCCCACTTAGGACCCTTCTGTCTGTCTCTCTCAGCAGGGGCTTTATTTCCCCTATAAGTACAGTCTGCTCTTAACCTCTGTTGCTCCTAAAATTCATCTTTGATCTTAGAGAACGCGGGCTCACACGGGGCACCCAGTAGGTTGGGGCTCTTCCCCTTTATCTTTGGCACGTACCGTCCTCTACCCCTCTGGGGTTATACAGCAGCAGCAGCTCTCACGTGTGTGTCTAGCTGCCACGTCGTGAGGTCTGTTGGGGTCTGTGCGCGGCGTGCACAGCAAAGGCAAAGGAACGAGACAAGTGTGTGGCATGGTCTTCAGGGCTCAGGAGGACTAAAATCCTCTGCAGAGTTCCTAACTCTGCTAGCTGGCTGGCTGACTGACTGATCCTGGGCAGCCTGTATTTAATCAGAACAAGCAAGGAGTTCAATGGAAAACCCAGGAAACCTGAGCAGGATCTTGGGAGGGGTTCGAGGACCCCTCAGAGCAACAGACGATGCTAATTAAGGAAAACTATCCCGGAAGCCTCCAGGTGGCCTCAGCTGGGGCCTGTCCTGCCCCCGAGTCTCCTCATTCTCAGGCCAGCCATGCCTGAGTCACGCCATGGCCCTGCACGGGTATCCAGCTTCAACAGCTCCAACAGAGGTCCCCGAACTTGGCACACAGCTTGGCACTGTGTTCTCCGGAGTTAGGTGGCCAGGGCCTGGCCTGTGCTGAGTTATTAGTAACGGCTATTGACTTGATTCCACTGAACGTGGATTGAGATGCAGACTTTCAGGAAATTTTCTCTGCTTCCTTTGTCCCATTACACTGCTTAAGCAGGTTTTAGAGAGCATTAAGGGATTCAAAAGCAAGTTTCTTACCCACCAGAAAAAGACTCATTGGAGCAGATAACAAAGCTAGCTGGTGTGACAAGAGCCCTGGAACCCATCTGAAAAGGACATTATGTAAACCCGGGCATTGTTGCACGGCAACAGGACGCTTTATCACGGCCTTGGGGTGATAGGGCTTGTTCTAGGTGCACAGGCTGCCATTAGCCAGGCTGAGAGTCCTGTTAGGCGTGGAAGCAAGCAGGGGCAGCACAACGTGCCACGCCATTTACTTAGTTAAATACGCTGAGCTCACGGGGCTGTAGGGCTTTCAGGGGCCCCTTTAACATCTGGTAAAGCACATGGCGGGAGGCGGGAGAAGCTTTCATCCACTCTTAGGAATCATGTGGTGCTGGGTTTGTTTAAGGTGGTGACTCTGAGCGCTCATCTTCTAGAGTGAGAGAAAAGAGCGGATCTCCAGAAGCACCGTTGTGTCTGCAGCGGGGAGACTGGAGGGCAGCCTCTTCTCTTTCAGGAGGTGCGGCCCCACCTCCTGTGGCCCTGCGCCGCAGGGCTGGCTGCTCCCCAGACGCCCCACCCCATGCTCTGCTTTGCTCACTGGTCTCTGGAGCAGACAGCGTACAGTCTCTGGTCACCGTGTCGAGCCGCACAGTTCAGTAGTGCTGCATGTATTTGTGTGGCAGCAGATCCCTAGAAATTAGTCTCATAGACCTGAAGGATGCGCAGTGAATGGGTCCCTTGGTCCTTCACCAGCTCCAGAGTCACCATTCTTTCTGTCCCTAAGAATTTGGGTGTGTTAGATACTCATATAGGTGAAATCATACAGTATTTGTCTTTCTGAGTCTGGCTTCATTTATTTTTTGGTTATGTCACACAGGTAAGCAAGAAATATCCTTAAAATTCTTAGAATCATTGAGTGGTGGTACTACAGAGATTTGAGAAATTGAAAATTTCCAGCTGCCTGTTTTTCCAGTGAGGAAAATCAGACACAGAAGTTGCCTGAGGCTGGTGGGAAAACAGAGGAAGAGCTTCAATTCCTTCAGTTTTACTGTTCTCTTTAGGTCTGATTATTACTACTAGTGGAAATACTCCAAACTCAGAGCCAAAATGAGCATCACACGTGGAAAGCATTGTTTGGACAGGCTTCTGCCGCCTCGGACCGCGTTTCTGCAGTTTACACGTCTGCACCATGCAGTTTAATTTCACTTCCCAGTAAGGTTCATTTTGGTCACTGGGCTGAGCTAAGGGACGTCGAAGGAGTGACTGTTTTCCCCAAGCCTTTGCAGACGCATTGCTGTGGTGTCTGGCAGACCTTTCTTGCGAAGTGCTGGACAGTAAGTCGTGGGGCACTCAGCCTGACAGTGTCTCCTGCCGTGACCCAGTGGCGCTGCTCTGTGGCCAGGGTCACACGGCCACAGTGCGGCCAGACTTGGCTGTGGGCTGCAGTTTGTAATCTTGTGGATGTGGGCTTGGGACGCCCCACCCTGCCACCCCCTTGTGGGCAGTGCCAGCTTGCTGAGGACACCGGCCTGCTGTCTTTCGTGTGCAGTGTCACGGTTGTTGATGGTGATTAAGAAAGTCACATGATTTAGATTATGGTTACCTGTTTCTGTGCAATTTTGGAGCTGTTTTCTAGGTGACATGCTAGCCAAGACACAACAGACACAAAACTAGCAAACATACTCGAAATGTATCTTCTAAAGAAGACTGGAATATTTTCTGAGTATTCATAATGTTTTCTTCTGAATATAAAGATAACACATGAAGAAGAAATTAAAATAGCCAGGAGTAACCACCATTGGTAACTGTGGTTGAACCTTGCTAGATCCTTTGGGGCCTTCCAAGGACCCTGCCTGGTATTTTGCTTGCTTGGTGCCCAGCAGGCTGGCCTGGGCACTGCTTACATCAGGGGGCGCCAGAGACCAGGGTGCTGAGCACAGGGTGGGGCCCTGGTCATCCAGCTCTGACTGTGCTGACCCGGCCCCCAGCCCCCATGCCTTCAGGCCAGGTGGCAGTGCCCAGGCCCTGTCCAGTATTATGCTGGCCCTTTGCTCAGCATCCCTCTTTCCCCACTCGTGTGCCGTTGCCCTTGCATGGCCCTGACTTGATGGTTGAGGGGAAGCTGAGGGGGTTGTGCCACCTCCACGGTGAGGGTGGCTTTCCTGTGTGTCCTGCTTCCCTGGCTTCCTGGGCTGCAGTCAGTGGGAAGCACGGTAATAACAGCCGCTAGGTGATAGGGCAGAGAATGGAGGGCTCTGGGGTGTGTGCAGCACGGCGAGGGCACCCAGTGGTGGCTGGAAGTGGGTGCAGAGAGCAGCGAGCCGTGCCAGTGCTCCAGGCTTGTGAGGGCAGCTCCCAAGGACAGCCCTGACAGGGGAAGGCCACCACCACTTTCCCTGCACGCCTCGCCAGTCTGCAGAGCCCAGGAGCTCCTGCTCTGTCTGCCCAGGCTGGGCCTGAGCTGGTGCTGGAGGCCTGTCGCCAGTGTGCTTCAGGTGACAGCAGGTGGCAGTAGAGAGCTCAGCTGGCTGGAGACTGATGGAAATCTGCGTAAGAGCTGTGGGAAGGTTGGTGTTATCTTCCAAAGAGATGTAACTCTCAGAGTCAGCAGAAAGAGCTGTGATTGATGTCCCCAAGTATAATAGGACCAAGCGTTCACTGAACACTTACCAGAGTGTTAAAACTCCTCCTCTACCCACTACTCCACAAAGTAGGTGGTATTGTTACTCCCACCTTACGGGGAAGAGTCAGCTTTCATGTGGGGTCAGGGTGGCTACACAGAGGGCTCTCAGCTGGCCCTGGCTGTGGTGGGAGCCTGGGCTGCCTCTGATGCCTGCCTTCCGGCCTCTGGTCAGCCTCCAGGGCTTTGTCGTTCCCGGGATATCCTCACTGTGCCTGCAGGCCCAGGGGAGGGGAGAGATGGGTCCGGTCCAGAGAGAGTTGCTCAGGGCCTTGTGTCTTTGTCACTGCCCACCCCCACCTACTCCCCTCGTTTAAACTCAGTGTTCGTAATGCAGTGGTAATGCGCTTAGATTTTAAATACGGCGCGCGAGCTTGTCTTGTGTTCAGGGTACCTGCCTTCACGGCGCTGAGCAGGATGACTTGTGGCACCCGGAGCACTGGAAGGGCCACCTTGGCTCTGTTGGGCACTTGTGCCCAGTGCTTCTGTGACACAGACCTTCCCTGTGTTTTGATGTAAATATTGGTGCCTGTGCTAAAATAAAGGATTTTATAATGATGCAGGTGGGCACGTGAGCCCTAAATAAAAGGTTTTTGCATTTCTCCGT
Source organism: Cavia porcellus (assembly GCF_034190915.1). NCBI lineage: Eukaryota > Metazoa > Chordata > Mammalia > Rodentia > Caviidae > Cavia > Cavia porcellus. The sequence continues at coordinate 1,476,178 of NW_026947489.1, read as the reverse complement.
TTGGTGTTACATGGAGAGTCTCAAATGGCCAAAAGTAAGTTGTGGCAAACATAGCAGAGAGAAAAGGTACGTTTACAATGTAATTTAAAAAAAAATAACCCACCAGTTTCTGTTAGGCAGTTTAATTGACTGCTCCTTAAATGCGTTGTGGGCCTGCAGGGAAATATGTTTTTTCAAAATCCAGTTTTCACACATAATCAGAGTTTGAACATGTTTGGTTGCCATGTCACTCGTGGGAGGCTTTCTTTTTTCTCTTTGAGATGGTATCATTATGCAGTTCAGGCTGGCCTTGTACCCCTTTGTGGACCATGTCGGCTTTGAAGTTGCAGCAATCTTCCTGCCTCAGCCTCCTGAGTGCTAGGATACTAGGGAGTTGCTCAGATGGGTTTTGTATGTTATTTGTGTGAGCTCTATAGTTTCTCCACAAACAGTGGGTGATGCACAGGACTGTGCTTCTGTTTCCCACTGCGATCAGAACAAGTTCCAAGAGAATCCACAGGGCTCCTGTGAGCGCCTGGCCTGCGTTTCATCTTTCGACCTCACCTTCTCACGATTCCGCAGGTGCCTGGTGTGTGCTCTGTGTCTCTGCACTGATGAGGCTGCGGCTCGGTGTTCGCAGCTTGGAGCCGCCTCCGTCCTGACCGAGGCTGCAGGAGGGCCAGGTGGCCTTGCTGTCAGCCTTGCTCTTCCCCAGGCACTCTGTTGCACCCTTTCGCCCTGGGGTGCTGCTCAGGCCCGCTGCACCTTTTGCCCCAGCTTCACAGTTTCATCTCTGAGGAGCTGAGTGACCTGCAAGGACCAGCCTGGTCTCTCAGTAGCGGTTTCCTCCCCCGGGAAGTGGGGATGACCACCGCTGCCCTCCTGGATGGTGGACCGGCCCTGATTTACCCATTCTGTGCCTGTTTCCTCTTTAGAGGCTGCATGGAGGCTCAGAGCTGGGCGTCCCATGGGGTGCTCTGAGCAGCTGGTGGCTTGATGCGGGGGAACCGAAGTAAAGGTGCTCAAGGACCCTGCATTCTACCTCTGCTCTTGTTCTTTCTTTCATGGTAAACAGGACTGGGCTCAGCCCCGCTCTGTTCCTGGAGGGAGGGAGAAGGACTCCCACCTGTAGTGGACACGGATGCCTTCCATAGTCAGAGCAGGTAGACGCAAGGGCTTGGGGTTCCCTGGAGGTGGGTTCTGGGATGACCGATGGAGTAGAAGGATGCCCATGGGAATGAGGACCAGCACAGCGGGAGCAGGGGCACTTGGCAAGAGACCCCTGGCAGGGCTGGGGCGAGGAGCAAGCCCATTTCACTGGCCTGGCTTGAGGGTGGTGCAGAGTAACAGGTGCACTGGGGGCTGTGCACCCTTGTGAAGGGGAATTTGGGTAGATATTGTTTTGGAGAGGTTGTGATTATAGGTGGCATAACCAAGTGGGTTTCCCAAGGAAGTGCAAGTCCAGAATAATGAGGAGGAAGAGCGCTCTGGCCGAGGAGCAGAGGGAACTGAGTGGTGGAGTTCCCGAAGAAGAGTTAGTGGGAGTTGCAGGGTAGGTTAAAAAGCATGGGAAGGTGGGGGCCGCCGGGGGACAGCTCAGTGGCACCGCGCTGCCTGGTAAGCCTGAGGTCCTGAGTTCACTTCCTGGTTAGGAGAAAGTGGAGTGGAAGGCACTGCTGAGCCCTGCAGAGAAAGGCTTATTAGAAAGCTCCAGGAGACGTGGTGCTGCAGGGCAGCCTGGCACTGCCGTGGGCCTCTCTCTCTCTCCAAGCGTGCTCTTGCTGTCGGAGCAGCTGGCTGGCCTGGCTGCCATCTTCTGCGCTCGAAGGTGGTGGTCATCTCGGTGCCAGTGTGGCTGTCCTCTGGCCATGAGGCCTCCGTGGTGAGAAGGCAGAGCCACAGCAGAGGTGTAGTGAGCAGGAGTGGGGATCCCAGCCCTCTGTGTCTCCCTGAAAGCTGGGACTTCACAGTGGTGGCCCTGGGTGGGGCAGGCATGTGCAGGGCCCGTGGTGAGCCTGTTGATATTTACCGCCACAGGAGGTACAGCCTACTGTGACTTCTGTGACCCTCGTAAGCAGGCATTCTAATGGGGAATTTATGAGCATTATCTAAGCTCTGTCTAATTTAATTTCCATGAATTATGACCGTTTTCAAGTCCTACTGATTCTTCAGCTTTGGGGAGGGAAAGTACCCAGCATAGTATTCTGAGGTGCACAGAGGCGCAGGGCTCTGTGAGTGTGTGGTTCTGCCCACGGGGCTGTGTGTGTTGGTACTGCATGTGGTGTGTGTGTAGGTGTGTTGGGGGTACTGGATGCGGGAGGTGTGTGTGTGTGTGTTGGTACTGCTGTGAGGTGTGTGAGAAGCACTGCTTGTGATGTGTGTATAGGGTGTCTTTGTTGGAGCACTGCATGTAGTGTGTGCATGTATGTGTGTCGGGGCACTGCATGTGTGTGTATGTGTGTGTGTGTGCATGAGCTGGAAGGCTTTGCTGTGAGGATGGTCTGTGGCAGGGGGAGACCTTTGAGGGTAGCATGGGGTGAACTCAGTCAGGGCTGGGTCCTGTGTTTCAGGGAAGCTTGGATTCACCCACCAGCAGGAGGGGCCTGAGGACCTGCAGCACAGAGGGTGGTGAGAGGGTGTGGCGCTGATAACACAGTGTCAACTTGAGAAGTCTGGAAGCTTATCTCAGCAGTTCTGCATCCTGGGGTGTAGCGGACAGGCCCTTACTGCTCTAAGATACTGTTCATTGTGTCAGTTTGAGAAGTTGAAGTGACTCAGCAGGGGCCAGGCTCTTCCGAGCCTGTGCAAGAGGAGGCACTGAAGTGTTGTGAGCGCCACACCCACCCCAGGGAAGCAGTCAGCGTTCTATAAAAGGTTTGCTCCTCTTTTGCTCTTGTCTTGTGCTGCCTTGAAAAGTGTTGGCTGCCAGGCCACCTGGCCTTGGAGCCAGCTGATTATGGACTGAAACCTCCACAAACTGAGCTAAATAAACGTTTCCTCGTTAACTGGGGGTGTCTGGTTTTTGCCTCAGAAACGAGAGCAAAGTAACCGAGGCACTGGATAAGGGAGCGGCTGCAGCAGTCCTGCGGCTGGGCCCACCGGCTAGTGTTCTGGACAGGCTGCCAGGACCCTGCCAGCACAGAGCCTTGGTCCTGGGAGTCCAGGCCTGGCTCAGTTCTCCTGTCGCCCACGGGGGCTTTGCTCTTATCAGATTGTTGTGATGTGACGTTGCCCCTTCGACCCAGCCTGCCACTTGGCTCGTTACAGCAGGGCTGGCCAGGACCGGTCCGTTATGGATGATACGCTCTCTTTCCAGGGTTTCTTAGTCCTGGCATCCTATGACGCTGCAGCATGAAGGGTGACTTGGAGAGATGGTGGTCTACAGGACTGTTTGCTGCCGAGGGTGGACAGAGGCGTGTACAGTCGGCTGGTGGGCAGGGCTCTTCAGGGAGGGCTGCACGGACAGGAAGTAAGGAGAGGGCCAAGAGTAACTCTGAATTTTTTTTTACTTTTCTGAGTCTTTTCTTGGTTGTTTTCTTCCGGCTAGCCGAGCACTGGTAGATGCACCAGAATCTGCCTTCTCCTTCTTGTGTATTAACTTTGATGAAAATCTTGATTCTCCTGGTTTCCCTTTTGCTTTCTTTGTCTTTTAATTTTTATTTTTTATTGGGTTAAATAGCATGCAACATGAGCTATACCTTCTCAGTTTAAGTGCATACCAAAACTGGCCTGGCTGTAAATACACTGCTGTGAGCAGGTGTCTGCAACGCTTTCACCCTGTGTGACAAACTCCACCTACGAACCAGCAGCTCCCGGACCCGTCTCTCTTTGGCAAACCTGGCAACTGCCGTTCCACTTTCTGTCCCCACTTTCTGTCCCCTCCTGTATGTGGAACCTGCTTATCTCACAGCACCGCGTCCTGAGGTCCACTGACACTGCCCCGTATTGCAGGGGTTCCTTTTCGTGGCTGATTGCTGCTCCACTGTGTACACGCACCACATTCTCCATCTGCTCACACCACGTTGGATGTCTAGGCTGTTTCTGCCTCTTGACTATGGTGAATTAATGCTTCAGTGAGGTACAACATCTCACTGTAACCTTGATTTCAGTCTTGGAATAAATATCCAGAAGTGGGGTTGCTGATCATATGGCAGTTCTGTTCTTCACTTTTTTTGTGTAGTACCGAGAATTGAACCTAAGGCCTCGTGCAAGCCGGGCAAGCGCTCTACCCTGAGCGGCACCCCAGCCCTGTTGCACTGTTTGTGGAGCCCGAGCACAGTTTCCTGTGGCAGCTGCACCGTGGTGCATTCCCACCACAGCGGAGTGGGCACTGCTTGTGTCTTCTGCTGTGGTGCATCCTGACCCTTCTGCCCGCACGCCTCTGTGTCTCTGGACGCCCATTCGGTTTCTGAAATATACTCAGCCCTAACTCAGATATGTCCTCAAAGGCAGATCAGAGTTCTCTACGGTGCGCCATGAGCCCTGGCTGGAAATACTTTTCCTCAGGCAGGTGGCAGAGATGTGTGGCATGCGCATACCTGGCTGTTACCTCTCAGTTACTGTCTTGTCCCTGAAACGCCACACCTGACTCCCACAACCCTAAGGAGCAGAGGTTTACTTCAGCTCACAGTCTGCAGGTTTCAGTCCGTTGCTGACTGGCTGCAAGGCAGGGCAGCATGGTGGAGGGACGTGACCGAGGAGAAACAGCTGACCCTCAGATGAGCACCAGAGTCCCACGATCCAGATCCAGCCTCTCCCAGGAGCCCCACCCATGGCACAAGGCTTTAGGGGCATCTAGATATAAACCATAACATTATGCGCATGAATATTGTATATTTTATGTTTTATGTTTATGCCATCTTCTAAAGGACAGGGCTTGTGTGTCCCCAAAAGACTTCGCAGACTGTACCTGAAAAGAGGAAGGGCTCCTAGGAGAGTGCGGGGTGTGTATTCTGAGTTTCCAAGGGGGGACTGAACTTCAAGGCACCGAGAATTCTCTGGTGACAGAAAGAGGACCAGAGGGAGCAAAGGTCAAAAATACAGGCTACTGTTGGTCTATGTGGAGATAAGTGTGCTGTGAGAGGCAGGGGAGGGACCTCGTTGAGTGCCCAGGCCTTGCAGCAGTCAGGTTGGGATGGACAGGCAGGCTTACACAGGAAGGTCGTGACCATTGCGTGTGAGGTACACCCTGCTGGGTTTGGCAGGCAGGGTTGGCCGGTGTGTGCTGGAAGCCAGAGAGCACCAAGTCTCCCTCAGTTCTGCAGGCGTCAGAACAGCTGCTGGTGGCAGGCTTGGCCTTGCTGGCATTCTGATCACTGCTGCTTCTCTGACAGCTTGTGCAGAATTCTTGGCCGCCAGCCCTGGTGTGTCTTGCCAGTGCTGCTGAGTGCTTAGTCCATAACTAACTGGAGGTCACCCAGCAGCCTCAGGACAGCCAGACTGGGAAGGCCCCAGGGCGGCTCTGGGTTCCGCTAGGGGCTGGAGGGTGGTTCCCTACACTCCTAGCACCCATTCGGTCCTCTACCTCGTGACTGTGACTGTCCTATGTGTGATAATTCCCATGTGCTTCTCACTCTGGTAGGTTTTATAATTCCCACGACCATGTCTTCTGCCCAGAGCTGTAACAGCCTGCTCTGTCCTGATGATACCACGCCCAGCTCTGGTCCTTGTGTTGGTTGGGCAGCCTCCAGCTAGAGGACCGTGAGGGCACATCACTTTGTACCTTGGAAAGCTCCCTGATCTGGGTCAGGCTGCTGTCCTGTGACATGGGGGTGTGGCCACTGGCCCAGCCTGTCTGGCAGAGAGAGGCCAAGGTGGCTGTTTGGACAGTGTGCTGCTTCCAGCAAACCCTCCAGAGAGCTCTGGCACTTGTTTCTGTCTGGCCCTTGCCTGCTCCCTGCCATCATCCTGGGATGCTGATGTCCGACAGCTGTGCTGAATCCCTGGTTGCCTGGGGAGCCTCTCTGAGTAGAGGGTGTGGGAGACAATTTGAGTGGCTCTCCTTGAATGCAGAACAATTGCTGTGACTTTGATTATATGGAGACTTACTTCCTTATACTGGTATGTACAGAGCTGACTATGGTTATTTCCTTCTCTCTTCAGTTGACTCTAAGCATTGCAAATAAGGCCAGCCAGGTACTGGTGTGTAATCTCTAAGGCCATCAGACAGTCTCCTGTTTCCTTCTGTTTCCTCCGTAAAGGATATGAGGGATATGAGCACAGCGGATGACAGAGCCAGTCAGCTCCAGAAATGTCAGCTGGGTAGGAGCCTAAACATAAAGAGGCTATGAGTCCCCAGGGCACAGCAGTTTGCGTATCAGAAACTGAAGCAACAGCCTCCTAAAACAGTTCAAATGCTGCCTTAATTGAATTATGCAGACTGACCCTTCTGTGGTATCATTCTCCCTGCATTTTGCGAAGTGCTTTTCTCCCCACCTGGCCAGCCAGCTCAGGTCACTCCCATAGTTCCCGCCGTCCTCACTGTCTCTCATCCTCGAGCCTCCCCTGCTTCACAAGATGATAAATCCTGGGAGGGGCCTTGGATCAGGGCCTGCACATCCTCACAGGGTTTGGGCTTTGGACCCCTCGGCTGCCCTTAACTGTGAATATGTCTAGGTGTCTTTACTCTTGCTGTGGGTTGCACTGGAGGTGGTAAGCTGGAATTAACTTGATGGGATTCCAGTAACATCTCAATGGGATTACAAATACAGCTTTCCGCGTTGTGAGGAAGACAGAAATGACAGTGCTTGGATCACCGTATTCAGTATTTGGCTTGCACCAGCTGGCATTTTTGTGTTGCTATGCATAAAGGAAATGCTGCAGGGCTGGAGGACGGAAGACTGAGCTGCCGAGTAATTGTTCTTCGCTTCTTTGTCTGTTTTTGCTTTTTGTTTTCTACATTGATCGCGTATTTCTTCAGAAATCAGAGAAAGAACCGGTGTCATTAACAAATGAAAGGCCGTGGACTTAGCTTAGTGGCACAAGCGCCTGCCTGGCAAGCGTGAGGTTGTGAGTTCTATCTCTGCTACAAAAAACACAATCAAAACCACTTCCAGTGCTAGGGAGATCACCGAGGAAACCATCGTTCTCTTACCTGTGCTTTCTCTCCTCAGGGGGCCTTGATCTCATCTTCATGCCCGGCCTGGGATTTGACAAGCAGGGCAACCGGCTGGGCCGGGGCCGGGGCTATTACGATGCCTACCTGCAGCGCTGCCTGCAGCTGCCAGGCCCGACGCCCTACACCATCGCCCTGGCCTTCAAGGAGCAGATCTGCCACCAGATCCCAGTGGGCGAGCATGACATGAGGGTGGACGAAGTCCTCTGTGAAGACCCCTGTGAGGCAGAGGACAACGCCCTCGGTGAAGCGCCTTGAGCCAGATGACCATGCTGAGCAACAGCTGAAGAGAATATGTGTTCCCTTGTCAAAGTTGAAATTGCTCATTAAAGTGAACATGGACTGTGTTGTTTTTCGTGTGAGTATGAAAGCTGCCATAAAACCATCTGCAGAGCCTATCACCACTGATGTGGCACCTGACCTGGGGTTGCTGCGATGAGATTTGCAGCCTGGGTTAAAGGTTCGTCAGGAGACTGTGCAAGGCACAGTTGGGAAGAGGTGGGACGTTTTGAGGTCGTGTTGCAGCTCACTGTGTGCTGCCTGCTGCGGGCTCCGTCAGTCTCTGCTAGCTGTTTGGAGACTCGGTGATTATCAATTGACTGGCAGCTTTTCCTTGGGGTGCCAGGTTCCCTGAGAATATTATGCCGCTTCGTCACGACCTCATTCACCCTGACATTTCATGTGCAGCACTGTGAGCTCTTGGTGGATGGAGAGCTCTGGTGTCAGCACTTTTGTTCGGCTGACTGGATCCCATCACTGCTGGTTTCTGAGTGTCAAGTGCTGATTAGTCGTAAGTGAGGGATGAGTTTTGTTCTCCTGTGGGTTCTGCATTTGTCTGGCCACCAGGCAGGGGTGGCGACTTGGTGGAGGAAGCTTTGGTGAGCCCCTGTGAGGCCCAGGACCACCCCCACTTCGCTGTCACCAGCTCTGCTGACGCTGTGACCTGTGATCCTGCAATATGTGACCCCGTGTACAAAGGCCTCTGACATCTGTCCTCTCCTGCCTTTGCCCTGCTGTTTCCCAGTGTCCATCCCCTCTGTCCTCCAGAGGGGAACTCAGCAAGAGTCTCATACTGGCTTCTTTTTCTGCACTTTGTTTCAGCAGAATGGGGCACTACGGTGGGGTGGACTTGGAGCAGAAATGTTGGGTCTTGAATATGGGGACAGTGTTGCTGGAAAGGCAGAAGCAGCAGCGAGGACTGAGCAGTGACAGCTTTTAATTTTGGGGAATTGCAGGTGCTCCGGACGCCAGCATGGTGTGTATTCTGTAGGTCTGTTCTTTGCCGAGGAAGCATAAAGTCCTGCTCACCTGTGGTCACTGCATCCTCCTAGCTGAGAGCTTGATGCGTATGGGTGACCGCATGCAGAGGTGCAATTCTTTGCAGAGATGACAGATTCTGTTGCTTCCTTTGCATTTTTTTTTGGTACTGGGGATCGAACTCATGACCTTATGCTTGCCAGGCAAGCGCCTATGCTGCTGAGCTACATCCCCGGCCCACTCCTTTAGCATTTTAATCACACATTTACATGCTTAATTCCTCCACCAGCCTACAGCTCCTCAGAAACACATCTGCCACATTCGTGGTTGGCTTCAGGACCTACCAGTAGCCAGTAAATTCCGATGCAAGAATGAACAGTTGAAGCATCACCTGCCTGCACTCTGTGCACTGGTTTGAGTGCTGGCCACTGTTTCCCCAGTGGGTTCAGACGTGGAGCTTTGCAGGACACATCTCAGTCCTCTGTCCTCTGCTTTCCAGTGTCTGGGAGATCCCAGACCTTCTGCATGGACTCTGTGGACGCGTGGTCCAAATACATGATTTTTTTTTACTATGCCTTAAAACAATGCATTTTCTAAATAACATGTACAGTATAAAACATACATGACAGGATGAGACAGCATTGAAATGAAATACATGTGCTTTGTTAATTACTCATTTTTAAAAGAACAATGTATGGTTGAAAACTGTTTGAAATTCATTATTATATTCTTTCTTAGTTCTTTTTTCTCTGTGGTGCTGGGGATTGAACCTAGAACTCGTATACACTAGGCAAGTGCTCTATTACTGAACTATACTCCAGCCCCAAACTTACTATTTTTAAAAACCCCAATTCAGCACATTTGGATGATTCAAAAGTAAAAGTAAATTTAAAAGTAAACAACTCAAGTTTCAGTTAATTCAATAATTGGTTTTAAGAGCCTTAACAGCTGAAGAAAAATCTACCTTCTAGAGAGGCAGATCCAGAGGGAAGTGGAGCTGTAGGGACTGAAGTTTTCAGTTCTGTCTCCTGATTCTGCAGTGGTGTTTTTAACTGGGATCTGGCTAGTCAATATCCTTTTTCTGACGTGGATCTGTCATTTTTATGCATTAATCAGTAGATGCTGCCATGCCCTGTGCAGCTCCCTGGGGGAAGGGTGGCGAGAGGATGGAGAAATAAAGATAAGAAACAGTATACAGAAAGCTGAGGTCGGGGAGCCTTCTCTTCAGATGAGAGGAAAGGAGCTTCTCGGCCACCGCAGTGCCTTTGTTCATACATTTGGAAAGCAGATATGGGGTGAAACCTCTTTGCTCACCTCACACTCGGTGAGGGGCTGGGGCAGTTTGCCTGGCGTGCTTTGTGCCTCAGGGTGTTCCCCAGGCACTAGCTCAGCTGCTCCCACCATCTCCCCCTTTTCTGTTTCTGGAGCTGCAATCAATGAGTGTTTAGTTGAGGTTGGGGAGCTGTGTTTGGAGGACTCTGCAGGTAACTTTCTTCCTTATGGTTATACTTTTCTGCAGGATGTTTAAGACCAAGGTGAAGTGAGACCTGTATTAATTAAAATTAATTTCTTGCTCTCTGTCAAGGTCAGTAAGTCCCCTCAGGCATTACCTTGGAACCCTGCACAGCACTCTAGCTCTTCCCTTAGTGTCAGCTGTCTGGATGAGTCCTGGCCACTGCTTGACCATATGAAACCTTTATATAAGAACTTCTTTAAATAAAAAATCTAATTGTCTAGAAAACGTAATCTTTTGATGAATGAATAGTATAAGCATATTACAACAATATATTTTAATAACATTTATTGGGGTGTCTCCTGTAAGGCTACAAAGACCATTGGGGCTTCCTATTAATGAACAAAGGCTGAGATAACTTTTCCTAGGCAGCTGCTCCTGTATTCATCAAAGGGAACTTAGCCAGTCATCCTCCAAGCCCACAAGGTCCCTTTACTTAGCTTACAAATTTCTGATGACTTCTGAAAAAACCCATTTTGATATAAAATTGACCAACTGACCACCCAGGTGAAAGCATGCCTTGAGTCTCTAACCCAAATTAAATTTTGAACAAATGATCCAAAAATGCAAAAAGAAGAGGAGAGAAAAAATTGTTGAGCTCAAATAACGGCTGTTTGTGGATATGACAAACATAGCTTAACAGAACAGACAGACAAACATCTTACCAAATCAGAGTGCACTCAAATGTAGTTTTGATCAAATTGAATTATAATAACTGCTTTACAGTTTTAGGAATTTATAACTATAAATAGACTAGTCAGATTTTTTGGTAGGTCAATTAGCAAACATCTCTTGCAAGAATTTGGAAGGAACAAAATCTTTTATCTGTAGCCAATACATATATTTTTGTATTTTATTTTGTCTTAATACTAATAACTTTTGTGTCCTTTTCTTTTGTATAGCTTTCAGCTCAGCTATCTCTATATACTCTGTCACCTTCTCTGACCTTTGATTCCTATTTTTGGTTACTGTCTCCTGGGCATCCTGGGTCAATTCCTTTAATTGGCCCCAGGCCAGGTCTATATCCATCCTTATCTGTCAGTGGTGGTGTCGTCTCCAAGACATCTCTGTCACAGGACTGAGCAGCAGCTTCTTGAAATGTGAGATCAACTCCTCTGGGTCAGGCTCTGGATCTGGGTTCATAATACAGCCCGACACATGCTCTGGCACCCAGATCAGCTATTCAGTGTTCTCCAGAAAAACATAGGTACACCCTTTACCCCACACTGGGTCCCTTCCATTGTCCAGTATGAAACTCTTTGCAAAGAACCCTCCCAAACTTTTTTCCTTTTACCTGATTGAATTCTTTTTGCTGCTGTATTCCATCTTTAGTAGGGTTTAAAAAGTTAATAGTACAAGCTGGGTGTGGTGGCTCATGCCTGTAATCCCAGCACTTGGGAGGCTGAGGCAGGAGGATGGTTGTGAGTTCGAGACCAGCCTGGGCTACAAAGTAAGTTCAAGGCCAGCCTGAACTGCATAGAGACCCTGACTCAAAAAGACCAAAAAAAAAAAAAAAAAAAAAAAAAAAAAAAAAAAAAAAGGAAAAAAAAAGAGAAAATCATGATCTGCTTTGCTGTCTTCTATCCACTGTGAACTCTTATCCTGTGCCATGCCACCCTGTCTTGGGCCCAGTAAATGATAGACTGAAACCTCCACAAACTGTAAGGTAAATAAACCTTTCCTTCCTTAACTTTAGGTGTCAGGTGTTCTGTCTTGGCGGTGAGGGAAAAGTGACCAGCACATCCCCTTTTGTTTTTGTAACTGAATTTTGAGCATATGGTGAGCACATTCAACAATCCCTTGACCTTGAGAGTTTTAAGGAATTCGCGTGTAAGGGAAATGTGAAAAGTTTCACAGAACATTTGGAAAGCAGCACTAGTATGAACTGGACCGTTGTCAGTCTTAGGTGGAGGAGACCAGCCCGTGTCCTGTGTTTAGGTGCCCAGAGCTCCTGCTTGCTGCTCTCACCTCCATCGAGGCGAATCATCATCTGTTTTGTTTCTCCTAAGCCTGTTTTGCTCTTTTGGCTCTAATGAGCCCATTTCTGTCTTTGGCTTCTCCATGAAAGAAAGTAAATGCAGGAATCAATAATACAGAAGCATTTCTGTATAATCTCTGTACCTCATTTTTATATGCCTGTCTTTGAGAACTGTTTGGCCCATGTTTTACACCTGACTATATCAGTGTCATTACACTTCTGTGATCAGTGCTGATCCGTGCCCTTCTCCCCCTTTGGTGCGCACAGTGAGATGCGTCTCCTCACCTACTATGCCTCCTTATCCTGGTCTTGTATTCAGGCACCAATATGCCGGCTGCATCTTGTGCAGCTTTCAAAGTTCCCTGGGGGAAGGATGGTGAGAGAGTGGAGAAATAAAGATAGAAGACAATACACAGAAAGCTGAGGTCAGGGGAGCCCTCTCTCCAGACTGAGGAAAGGACCTGCTCACCCACCGCAGTGTGCGTAGGTCTTGGGCAGGTCAGTATCACGTGCCACCCCTTTGCTAAACCAGCTTGCCCTTCAAGCTCCATGTTCTGGAGGCTGGAACGCCGGTTCACCTGGGTGCTCTGTGTCTCCAGGGTGTCCCTCAGGCCCTGCATGCTCTCAGCTCTGCCTGTGTGATCGATCACTAGCTCAGCCGCTCCCAACAAGATGCCACACTTCTACGGTGTTGTCACATGTGCTCAGTGGCCATTCTCAGTGCTTCCCTCACCTGCCCTGCCAGCATCCCGGCCCAACTCTCTCTAAGAGTGCTTCCCTCCTGCTCACTGTTGAAACATGCCCTTTACCCAAATTATGTGTGCACAGTTTTTCATATCTCTAGGTAGTGATTTATTGGTGACCATGTATAATCTCAGAAGGGTCAGAAAATTTGGAGCTTCTGTGTAAAAACATACATGAAAAACTTGAAGTTTAACAGCCCCTTTAAAAATATTTTACTTTGTGATATTCAAAAACATTCAGATGAATCAAAATACTCCATGGGCACTTCTTGTCACAAAGAGTTGTAAATACCCATTATACCATAAGGGTCCTAAGTTTAGCAAATTCACATAGATGAAACCCTCTGCATGTGGGACGCATCTGCCTGTGAATTATGGTGATGCTGTTGCTGAATTCTTGATGTTGAATCTACGACCTCACCTTTCGCAGATTCTGGTCAAAGCAGCCACTCCCTCAGGCATGGAAAGTGAAGTAGTTTGTCCATAAAACATTGATTTTTAGGGGCCATGAGTTTAGCTCAGTGGCTCAAGTGCCTGCCTGGCAAGCATGAGGTCATGAGTTCAATCCCTGGTATCAAAACAAAACAAACTAACAACAAAAAACCTATTGTTTTTATAAAGGTGAATTTTTTTTTAAAAAAATGCAAGCTCTCTTTTGTTTTGTCTCTTTTTTATATCTTTGTTGGAGACACCTGTCCTGTTACTTGGCCACAACTGCAGAGGTCATTCCTGAGCTTGAGTCTCCTCCGGGTGCCAGCACCAGGCCCTGCAGACCACGTGACAGTGTTTCCTGGGAGCAAGATGCCTCTGCTCTCTTTCCCTGCATCTTTGTATCAAGGTTTCATGCCTGTTTCTGTGCCATGAAGAACCAGTGGTTTTTTTAATGAGATGATGTATTTTTTCTTTTGCTATTAAGTGGCAAAACAAAAGAATTATAATAAACATCTGCGATTGTGTTTAGTGAGCCTGTTTAAAACACGGAGCTGGAGTTACAGGTGTGGAGCGCAGCTGAGCACATCGTGGAGGCTCCTGCTGACTGTTCATCGGGTGTGTGGAGCACGAGGTTCTTCATTACCTGGGGCGGGAGGGGCGTCCCACCCCGGAGGCTGACTTCTGGGCATATCTTAGTGATTGTCCAGTGTGGCTCGTGGGCAGCTTGTCCTGGGGATGGAAGTACAGTCAGCTGTCATCGCTCATGTGCCTGTGTGGGGGTGGACTTCAGTCTGCAGCTCTTTGGAAGAATCTTTCCAAGGCACTTGTGCATTTTGGGAGGATAGTGCAGTGGGAGGCGCCTGTGTCTGGCCGTGGTGTGGAAACCACAGCACATCTCCCTCTTTCTCTCCATTGCCTGCTGTCCCCTGAGCAGGACTGTCTGAAGTTTGGATGTTGGTCCAAAATTCACTTTTAAAGATACAGAGTGCAAGCAAAAAGCGCTTCTAATGTGTCCTATCCAGGGGATCGCCTCGCCTGGTCTGGAGCGGGCTCCCTGTTTGGAGACCTCTGCACTGAGGCTGGGCATTCCCGGTGGGATAGGCACGGGCCAGTCAGCCGGCCACTGCAGAGGCACCGCCGGGTGCCAGGGCTGTCACTGTCCTCACCTGCCTCTGGCCTGGCTGTGCTGACCGTGCACTCTCAGGCCTTGTGCTGTCCTGGTGTCCTACCATCCTGCCGTTCTAGTTTCAGTGTGGCCTGATGCAGCCTCCTGCCATAGTCTGCAAGCTATGGCTGGGGGTGATCTTGGTGGTTGGGATCACCTGTGTTTGAGGAGGAGGATTAATTTTTTTAAATCATTCCTTTAAGGAGAGGATGCCTTATACAGGACACCCTGTCATCCTGGAAACAGCAGAGCCCATTCTTTTGGGTCCTCTGCTTTCAGACTGCTCCTGCCTGACCAGGGCCGACTGCTGCAACAGTAAGTCCCTGACGTGCAAACATTTGCACTGCAGACCTGCACAGTATATTGTACAGTGTGGGGCTTACTTCATCAGCATTTCCTGCATGAGCTTCTAGATATTTCTAGACTTTCACCTATTAAGCCAGACTCTTTAGCGGCCGGGGACTGGGAGCTTGCATTTTGAACACATCCCACAGGGGATTCTTGCACACACTACAGTGAGAGGAACCCTTCCCCAGGCATCCGCAGTCTGGTCCAGAGGCACATCCAAGGGGGGGTGTGTGAGAGAAGAAGGGGACAGGGTCACCTCAGTAGCCCCTGCCAGCCAGGAGTCTGCGGGAGTAGCGGACTCTGACCAGAGCGGCCCAGGCCTGAGGAGGTGCGAGCTCTGCAGCCAGTGGTGTGGCCATTGTGCAGCTGCCTCTGTGTCTCCTCCAAAGTCTCCAGGTGCTGGCGCCGAGGACCAGAGCCTGCAGCCAGTCTCAGGAGGAACCTCAGTGCTGGAAGGAGCCACCAAGATACAGTTCTGTGGTTCTTCAGACCTTTCCAGTCTCCTTTCTGCCCAGGAACATACTTTAGGAAGATCTTAGCATTTTTAAAGTCACCGTACACTCTGGGTCTTCTTCAGATCCCATACATCTTTTGCCTTTTAGTTACCTTTCTGGAGCCGGAGATATAGCTCAGCAGTGCAGTACCTGCCTGGCAAGAGCAAAGTACTGAGCTCAATTCCCGATACAAAAAAACACGTCACTTTTCAGATGTAAAAAGTTGTTTTCATTGACTAGAAAGTTCTGGTCAGTTTACATCAAACTTGTGCTGCGGTCCAGCTGCCAGGTTCTCTTGCCGGGGAGGGGCCTTGCGCACTGTCTCACCCTCCTTTCTTCCGACAGTTGAGAGGAAGTGAGCTGGGCCCTAGCACCTGCTGGTGTTGGGTGCCCAGTGACTTGTGGAACTGCCTGTGCACATGGCCCCGCCAGCCCTGGTGGCCCCACCCATCCTACCCTGGACTACTGGCAGCCCACAGAGCCACCTGGCTGTGTGGGGAACTGGCCAAATGCACCCCCAAAGCTGCATGCATTACCGACCTTGAACCCCCTTCCCGCTGTGCTCTTCAGGCTTCCCCCTCCGCAGACACCAGAAGTCCTGTGTCAGGTTCTCTTGGGAGCTCTTGCTGCGCCATCCCAGACTGTAGGCTGCTTGGCAGGCGTTCCGTGGTCCTGTGTGAACTGTCAGTTGCTGGGGCAGTGCTGTCTGATGCCATCTACCTGTTACTGCCGAGGAAAGCATACAGTGTTGACGGATTGTTAGGCGGAGCCTTCCCAGGTGAACGGCCTGCATGATGCTCCTGCTGTGGATCTGCGTTCTTGCTTGGGTTTTCAGGTGGAAGGGGACGTGAGGTGCACAGGCCAGCCCTGATTTAGGTGTTGTTGGGGAAGCTCTCCAGGAGCAGGAGGTACATTGGAGCCCTTGGTCTGAGTTACCTCGTGTCTTTGAGTATCAGCTATTGTTCTTTGCTTCCAGCAGAGACTAAACTTAAGAAAACAAGATAGATTGGACTCAGACAGACCCTGTGGACTGCCTGCTGCTTCCTGTCCAACAGGAGCTTGCTTCTTCAGGGGCCAGGACGTTAGCTGTGGAGCCCCTAGGACTGAGGCCTTCCCTGTCATTGCCCTCAGCTCTAGAACAGACCCCCAAACCGTATTTCCCCCCAGATCTTTGTGGCAGAAACTCTTAACCCTTATCGGTTGTCACCAAGCATCTCTGCCCATGGGATGGATTCCTGGGGGGGGGGGCAGGCCTGTCAGCCCAGCCTCCTCTGAGCTAGGAGCTGGGACCTGAGGAGCGGGGTTGGGAGAGGTGTGGGGCTGGGACCAGGGTTGGAGAGGAGCAGTGCTTGCCTCTCGCTCTAGGGCTGGTGCAGGCCTGGCTCCTTGGGGTCCACTTTCTGTGGTTCCAGTTATCTGCGGCCAAACAGGATATCAGAAGTACACAGGGCATACTTTTGATTTGTTTTTGTGGTGCTGGGGGCTGACTTTGGGGTGCTGTGTATGCTGGACAGATGGCATAACTGTGCTGCACCCAGCCCGACAATTCCCGTTTGAAATCACAAACGGATGTGGGCGATGTGATGGCACCTGGTGCCTTGCCCATCTGTCCCCAGTGGGGTGAATCCTCCCTTTGTCTGGTGCATCCTCACCATGGGCGCTGATGCTGGTCATCAGATCAGCTGTCCCGTGTTGCCTCAGGTGACCTCCTCTTTTGGGCACTGGGTCTGCTCATGTTTCAGCAGCGGGGATGAGACCAGGGTTGCATGGAGAGACGCAGAGAGGGGCCTGGTCCGCATGCTTCATTAGGGTTACAGATGCAGTTGTCCTGTTTTATCATTACTCACCGACTGCCCCTAATTTATAAATCGGATTTTTCATAGGTGTGTGTACAGGGCACAGCGTGGGATATGGAAGGCTGAGCACCGTCTTTGATTTCAGGTGCCTCCTGGTGTCTTGGTTCACACCCTGGGAGGGAGCTGCTGTGTCTGGGGTTTGCTTGGAGAAAGGAGCTGGTTCCTGGCCGAGGACGGGGCTCTAAGCTGTGGCTCCCATGAGACACCGGCTTGAGAAGGAGCGGGGAGTGGGGTTTCAGGCCGGGATGAGGCCACAGAGTGTCCTGGAGTTTGTCAGGCTTGAACCTGTCACAGGTCTGCCCATGAGGACCTTCGGCCAGGCCTGATGCGAGGGCATCTGTGGCAGGTGCAGCGTTTCCGCCACGTGCTTCCTGCTCTGAGTGCAGAGCCCGTCTCAGCCAGTTGGGCGGGTGGAGAGCAGAGAGGCTGACAGCAGACCAGGGACCACACAGCCAGCAGGGCGCACACTTCCCTCTGGAGTCAGGCCCCGCTCAGAGCGTAGCAGTGGAGTGGAGGAGAGCCTGGGGTGCTGCTCCTCGGGGGGAGCTTCTGTGTGGGCATCTGCAACCAGGGAAGTGGACACTGGGCCATTGCTGCCCACACCTCTGTGTGTGCTCCCACCACCAAGTGTCCCCATCCCATTTCACAGAAAGCCAGGCCGAGACCATATTCCCAGTAACAGTGGCTTGGGGTTGGAGCCAAGTTCTCTCGGGTCTTAAAGCCCATGTGACTGCCACATGCCCTCTGCCACCCAACATGACTCACGTGTGCCCTTGAGTGCCCGCAGGCCTCAGCTTTGCCTCATTTCAGGGCTCAAGACAGAGCTGGGTTTGAGGGAGCAGGGCTCGTGACCTCCTCTGCAGCAGTTTCTATCTAGATGTCCCCCGAGCCTCATGTGTTCGTAGGTTGGGTTTGGGGCGTTGACTCATGGGGGTGTGACATGCATTCTAGCTGACATGATGTGAGGAGGTTGGAGGAGCGGGTCACTGGGCCTGGCCCAGCAGGGTCTGTCCCTCTGCTCCTGTCTGTCATGCTGTGAACAAGTCTCCTCTGCCTTGCCTGCTGGGCCACCTTGCTCTGGAGGCAGCCAGCAGAGACTAAGCCTCTGCACACTGTGGGCTACACAAACCTCTCCCCTTTCTGGATGTTGGGCATTGAATTTCAGTGATGAGAAGGTAACTAGGAACCCCTTCAGAGTCATCTGAGTGGATCCTTGTAATGCTGCCCGAGTTCTCCATGCCAGAAACACTAGTGGGGCTCCCGTCATGCTGAAGTTTAGTCCCCATTTCGAGGTGTCAAGAAGGTGGAAATTTAATAGGACAACAGTAATTAGGGGTGGTGGGATTAAAGAGGTCAGGGTGTAAACCCCCACTGAGTACTGGTGACAGTATAAGCAGAGACTAGAGGATGTGTGCTCTCTGTCTCTGTCTCTGTCTCGTACCATTTGAGATCCTGAGACTCCTCGGCCAGCCAAGAGGCCACGCATGACCAGTTACAATCCCTTGACTTTGCACAATTCTGTGAGCAAAAATAAACCTTTTCCCTTCATAATACACCTACCTGGTTTTGGATATTGTATTACTGAGGACAGAAGACAGGTGCTGGGTACATGCTGTGCAGAGCTCTGTGCCCTGGCCCGGCTCTCAGAAGCTGATGTAATTGGCCATTAATAAACAGTGGAAGCAAATGAAGTAATATATTAAATGATTTAATTTTTATCTTTTTAAGGTTTTCCTTTCGCTTTTTAAACAATGTTTTTATTGTATGTGCTTCAACATGGCTTTGTTTGTGTTTACATTGTTTGGGGCTCAGAACGCTCCTGGACTCTGGCTGGGTATCTTTTGTCAGCCTTAGAAAACCCCCAGCCACTCTCTTAATAAAGCCGATTGCTGGTTGCTGTTTCCCTGCCCGGACTCGACTGCCGAGTGTGTGTGGTCTCTGTGCCGTATCCCGAGGCCCCACCCGGAGCTTTCCCCGGGGCTTGCTGTGCCTTCTCAGGAGCACGGGTCTTCTGGCTTCCTGTTTATGAATTCTCATTCTGTCTTCACTGGATCTACTTCTCTTTTAAACCCATCTGTTGAGTCGGGAACTTTGATTTAATTTTAAGAAACATTGTAATTTGTTGCTAAAATTCATCTTGAACACATTAATTGCATTTATTTTCAGGGTCCCTGTGTGATAATTCTAGTGTCAGGATCTCGCTGTATCTTTATTTAACGTCTGTTGTATCTTAGTGATTTCTGGCTTTTTCCGTCACCTACTGTGTTTTGTAACTGTTTGTTTAAACTTTTTCTGTACCTTCATGACTTGTTGAATGTCAGACGTTGTGTTAAGGAGAGACTGTGAGGCAGTGAACGAACTCTTTCTCCTGGGAACGTCCACTTTTATTCGGGTGTCGGGGTAGAGACAGATGATCATAATCTACTCTGGGACCCAGCAGGTGTGAAGCCAGGCTTTGGTTTTTACAAATGCTGGTGGGTTTCTGGCCAGGCCTTCCTGGATTCAGAGTTTTAGGTGATGATAAAACTCCTTCTGGAGTTTTAGGTGCATTGGGGCACCTCTTTGGTAGCACCCTACTTTTATACCTGCAGTGAAAGCGCTTCCCTTCGCAGCCTCCTGACTGCCAGTTTCTGCTTCGTGTCTCCTCCTGCCTTCTTCCTCATCAGAAGCACTGCTCAGCTGCGTGTTTCCCTTAAGAATCGGGAAATGCTTCCAGACGGAAAGCTGCCAAGTTCGGTTCACTTCTGTGCTTTCTTTCGCTCTGAGACTGTGCTGCTGTAAGACCACACCACATTTGACAACTCTGATGCTTTCAGACAAAAGCCTTATTTGTATAAATGATTTAGTTTGGCACATGTAGTTGTCCCTGGCAGAAGGGCTGCTCTGCGTAAGTTAGCTCGCCACGCCCAGAAAGGGCACCTTGGTACTGGGTTTCTAGTCTGCTAAGACGATTTTAGAGCAAGATGCACCAGGCAAAGTCAACTCCTGGCCGCATCTCAGGTCTGGTCCCCAGGGCCTAGGTGCAGATGTTGGTTTGCTGCTCCTAGCATGGATGTACTGCAATCTCCAGGAGAAGAGAGGTCTGGGCTTCTGGCAGGAGCTTTTATTGATGACATGTATGGAAGGCCCCAAGCCAGTGCCTCTCAGCTGTCCCCCTCCACAGGGTGGTGACAGGACCCTAGTGGCCCCCAGGGGACCCCAGGGACCTTGCGGTGCTGGCAGGAGAGAGCTGGTGTGCTGCGGTGCAGAGGCTGTGCACTGCCTTTACCTCTTCTGGCCTGATCCTGTCTATGAGCGCTAGTGCCTCTGCTAAGTTATTTCTCATTTCTTCTACAGACAGTTTAATCAGAGATGAAAAATGGTTGGCCTTTTGCCAGCAGTGCAGTCTAAGAGGAAGTTATTTGGCTCTGAGAGGTTCATTAATTTGTAGCAGCTTTTGTATAGAAGGTGGAGGGTGTCACAGAAAGTGAGCTGGCATTTGGGGAGCAGAGAGGAACCCAGAGTTCTGGGTGGCCCCAGGGCTGGAAGAGTCACATGCCACTTCCCCTTTCCTCCACTAATGTTAGTCTCCTTTGCCAGCTGGAGTGCACATGCTGGCATCTTCTGTTTAGGCCAGGGGCCAGCTGTGTAGTTCTGTACCTCACCCCCCCATCCCTCTCTTCTCCACACTCTGGGAGTCATGGCCCCTCTCATGTCCCCTCCTCAGAAGACAAGCATGCTTAGAAAACCAGAATACCAATAGCAATGCATCCAACGAAGACCAGGCTTGGCAGTTTCTCTTGGAAA
Source organism: Cavia porcellus (assembly GCF_034190915.1). Classification (NCBI taxonomy): domain Eukaryota; kingdom Metazoa; phylum Chordata; class Mammalia; order Rodentia; family Caviidae; genus Cavia; species Cavia porcellus. The sequence continues at coordinate 1,455,513 of NW_026947489.1, read as the reverse complement.
GAAGGACTGCATTGGTTGTTGGACTCAAGACTATGTGTATTACCCATTGGCAGAATATTTATCTGCATTTTGCTCATGTCCAGAAACTGCCTGAGAATGGGACCAAAGGCAGTGTCCTAATTAATCTTGTGGAAGAAATGCCAAGGCAGCCTAATTCCTTTTTTTTTTTTTTTTTGTCTTTTTTTTTTAATCGGTACTAGGGTCGAACTCACGACTGCCTGCTTGCAAAGCAGGCACTTATGCCGCTGAGGTAAATCCCCAACCCCAAGGCAGCCTAATTCCAAGGCAGCGACATGACTCCTGTTGGGGGCTTTTAGCCAGACCTGTGTTGACAATCAAGAGCAAAGAGCCCAGCAGGTTGATTTAAAACACTGTGAGTTTGGCCAGAAAAGTTTGGGCTGCAGAGATGGAAGAGAGGACAATTTGGTTACTAGGAAGAAACATGACTAGGGTTGACCACCTGAGAACATCACAAGAACCAGCAGGAATCCAGCCTTTGCACCTCAGAATTGCAAAGGTGAAAGATTTTGGTTTGAAAACAGAGCCCCAAAGCACTGTGCTGTGGAATGACAGTGGCCTGGCGAAATTATTCCTCAGGAGTTGTTCCTTAGGTCCTTGACCCCTACTGCCCAAAGAGAAGGAAGCCTGGGCTTCCGCTCCAGCTGGCAGCAGATCTTGGCTCCATCCACGTGGTACTAGTGTTAGATGCATGCAGAATGGAAGAGTCCTGGGGTCAGCAAGGCTTCCACTCAGATTTCAGAAGAAGGCCTGGGGGGTCAGGCAGTGTGCCCCTGAGGGGGCAGTGTGTGAAGCTGTGCCTGTGATCCCAAAGGTTCAGTGGAGAGCTCAGAAGAGAAGCCAGGAATGTAGATTGTCTGAGGAAAACTCCAAGGAGGGAGCAGAATCAGCCCAAAAGAGATGTCATGGACACAAAAACCCCTGGAATTGCCATAGGGGTGGAGCCATCCAAGCCTTTTGGAGTTTACAACTTGCTACAGATCTGGGGTTGCCAGAACCCCAGAACTACAGACTTCACATTTGCTGTGCTGGGTTTTAGACTTACTTTGGTCCCTTTCCTTTGTGCCCCATTTGTATCTTTTGGAATGGGATGTTTATCTGTGTCATTGTATGTTGGGAGTGTCTGACTTTCTTTTCATCTGTACATGGGCTTGCCACTAAGAGTTTGCCTTAAGTCTCGGAGGAGACCTTTGTAAGAACCAGCCTACAAGATTGTACCTGACTAGGGAATGAACAAGGATGAAAACCAAAGTACTAGAGGATGAGGTTAAAATGTAAAGGCCAGGGAGCTCTTGTCTGTCTTCACACAGAGCACTGAACAGCTGACTCACCCTGTATGTATTCACTTAGTTATGAGAACAGGCAGTTAGAGCATCACACGATTTACCTGCCTCCCGCCGTCCATGGTGCATATGCAGGTAAACAACAGGATCTCAGCTGTAATAACTTTCCCTGAACCCACAGTGTGTCGACATGCTTGCATCCCACCTTTCTCCAGAATGTGCACAGAGGAGGCCAATTAAACCTCAGTCTTCCTGTCTGGTGTTCCACAGACTTTGGACTTGGACTTTTTAGCAATGTTGGAGCTGGACTTTGGCAATTCTTGGAGCTAGACTAAATGCCGTGTGTATAAAGGGGTGTGTTATGGATTAGAAACTGGTGGTCAATTTAACACCAACAGAATTAAAGCACCATGCTGCTGAGTGTAGATGTCTTACCCGAGGAAAGTTGCCAGCATAAATAGAGACGTGGAGAAGGAGAAGGCTTACTGCATTGAGGCATTAAGGCATTAAGGCATTGTGGGTTCTCCTACGAGTTTCTGTTTGAGCCATTGGTTCTTCTGGAGAAGCTCTAGTCCTCACATCAAGCATTGCTTCCTGGCTCTGGAGGGGAAGATGTGTGCTGCTTGGTCTCCAGGATGAACCCGTCACACTGGCTTCTTGGCATGTACTGGACTGTGCTTATTGTCAGAGAAGCTCAGGGCCTCCGTGTCGCTGAGGATGGCTGTGGTGCTTTGCAGGAAAGTCCTGGTTTTTGTTGTGAGTGTGACTTTTTGGCTCCAGCATAGAATCCTCAACCTACCAGCACAGCTCCTTCACCCTGCTGGTATAGACTTCCTAGCTTCCACCACTGTCCTTTGGGCTTTCCCAGCATGGATCCATAAAAGAGACTGGCATGAATCCTCTTTTGGGCTCTGGACCTCCAGCTGGACTTGTGGGAGGCACTGTCATGAGTTCTGGGTCTTCATCTAGACTCATGTGGGACATTGCTGTGGGATTCAGGCCTTTGGCTAAATATTCTGTGTCTCTGGTTTGTGGATAGATTTCCTGCATTTTCTTGTGTTAATTCTAGGTGATCATCATAAAACAATATTATAAATTCCATGACCTGATTCTTAATTGTTCTCTGCACAACCCCTGACTATGACAGGGTATATGAGGCTTTGCGGAGCTAGGTGTGGAACGTTATGACTTGTATTTAGATGTCCCTCCAAAGCCTCGTGTGGTCACAGATGGGGCTTTTTGGAGGTGCCGTGTGTAGGCTGCGTGATGCTGGGATTAAGTGTGTGATGTGAGCCTCACCTTGGGTGTGAGCAGCACCAATCAAAGCGCGTGTGGTCTGGATGAGGTGCCAGGGAGATGCAGGCTTGCTGCTTTTGCTTCTGTTGCTGCCTTCTTCCTGGCTGCTTCGCCGTGGACTGTTTCTCCTCTGTGATGCCCCTGCCATGCCACCCTGCCTTGCAGCCAACTGTGGGCTGAAACCGCTGTAAGTCAGACCCTGAGATAAACCTGACCTCCTTTAGCTTTGGATGTTTAAACAAGAAGAGTAACCAAGACAGCCTGCTTTCTAGCCCTACGCGTGCCTCGTCTCTGCGGCCTTGGACCGAACTCCATCTCTTGTTAGCAGATGGGGCTTCGGGGAAATTGTTTCTGGGTTCTTGGTATCCTGAAGAAAGAACTGAGCAGGGTACTCAGATCGGGTAGCAAAACAAAGTTACTAAAAAGGAGCAACAAGAGTGAAGGAAGGAAGTGGCCGTGCACGCCCCAGGCTGGGTGTGGCCCGTGGGAAGAGCTCCTGGCCTGTGTGCTAGGGGAGGGTCCACAGCCCACTGGGGACCTAGCTCAGCCTGCCCAGAAGTTTTCGATCATACCAAGGTTTTAGAGGAGGTACCTGGACGTGCAGAGTCCATGGGGAGATCGAAACCGCAATGCAGATGAGTTTGGACTGAGGGGTGTGTGCCTCTAGGTTTGCATGAGCCTAGTAGGGCTCCTGGGGACGGGGTGACCTGGTGCTTTGACGTAATGGTCTTTGCGTTGCCTGCTTTCTTGATTGTCACCTCAGGGACTCAGGCTCTTGCTTGTCCTTGCTGTGCCTTCCACCTCAGTCTCACTCTCGGAGGGCCAGTTCCCTGCTCTGCAAAGCCGTGGGCTCTCTCCCTGCCGCGGGCTTGTCTGCTCCTTGCTTTTGGGATTCCTTCTCCAGAGCTATCTTTTGGCTTTCGTCCTCATGACTGCATCTTGTAGGTCCTCCCCTCATCACATGGAAGGTTTTATTTCCAGTGAATGCCTGAGAAACTGCCTTGTTTCTGTGTGGTGCCCAGATGCTTCTGAGGGCCTCCAGAGCGCCTGGCTTGGGCCTGTGTGTTGAGGATGGGCAGCGGTGCCAGGCCAAGGTAGTGTTAGTGCTGCCAGTGAGCGAGGGGTGCTGGTGGGCTGAGGTCCTGGGAGAGGGGCTCGGCCAGCTCTGGGGGCACGTCCACATTTATGCAAAACCTGTAGCAATGGGTAGGGTATGATGGGCGAGTCCACCCAGGGGTCAGCTGGAAGCCGACTTAGGAAGTAAAGATCCAGCTGCTTCCCGGTGCCTCTTAGCAAGTCGGACTAACCGCAGCACGTCTGTCCTTATCTTGAAGCCCCCAAGTGAGATGTAAATTCCCGCATCCAGAGGGCTGCGGTCTCCATGGCCCACGGCTTCCTGACACAGGCTCGAAGGCTGTGCTTCCACGCCCCGCTGTGCCCCACACTGCGCTGCTCTGTTGTGGAAGAGGACTGATGTGAACGCACAGCTTCTTTCATCACAGCTCTTTAGTTACTGCACGTACCCAACTTTATGATCCAATCATGGACAAGATTAAGTTCATCAAACCACTGTTTTGTGTGAAATTCCTTCATTTCTAAAAGATCAGGGAAACATTACAGAGCAAATGAAAGAGACACAGATTGTGCGGGCTGATTTACTGTCCATCTTCCACAAACAGCAAACCCTCTGATGGTTCCCTGGTGTAACAGGTCCACACAGACAGCACAGTCTCTTCATTTCCACTTGGAAAGACGGCAGCTCTTTCCAGAGGGAGCTGCCATCTCACTAGGTGTGCAGTGCTTGAGGCTCTGCAGTGCCCGGCCGGTTTGTTACAGCAGATGGACGGGAACCTACGTGTCGTGAAACTGCTTTTGAATACTTGCGCGACGACCCTTCCCCTCTGATCTCACCAGCGTGCCACAGCTCCTTCTGCACCAGATGGAGAACGCTGTGCCCCTGCAAGGTCCGGCTGAAGCAGCTCCTCGCTGCACAAAACCTTTCCCGACCTGTTCCCAAGGTCAAGGTGGGCGCTCTCCTCTGGCCTTCCCTTCCAGGGAGGAAGTAGGAGCTGAGACAGCACTGGGGACCTTTCTAAGGCCACCTGTTGGTGGGTGGCACAGGCAAGACTAACAGACCTGGGGCCTGCAGACCTCTGCTGCCTCCTGCCCCAGGGCCCCACCTCAGCCTCCGTTGCGCCCTGGCCCCATTTTCCTTGTTTGGGCCCAAATTCTTCCCACTGTACCTGGGGCTCTGGGTCATTTTATGCCTGCCTCGTGCCCTGCAGGCTTGAACTTAGTGGACCTCAGTGGGCGAGTCAGGGTCAGTCAGAGGCCTGGGAACCTCAGGAGAGCCTGCCTGTGTGCATCCGATTTGTCACAGGGCTCATAAGGGTATTCGGCTTTCGGAACTAGATGTTGAAGTCCTCAGACCCGGAGTTTAGCAGCGGATGGAGGTGGCACAGTGGAGGACCCGAGTGCTGGAACCCACACCTGGCTGGACTCATGACCTCCACAGCATGAGCGTGCTGGGGTGCCAGGCCCACTGTCCAGAGTCTGCCAGGCACTCCTGGCTGGGCAAGCGGAAGAGGACTTGGGACACTGGGCGGTTGCCTCCCTGGCTGTGAGCGACCACGCAGATGGTGGCCGCTTTTCTTCTGCCCTGCTGGGAAGATCTCCCGCGGCCCTGTCCTGACCGGAACCTGCAGGAAGCACTCCTGTGAAGTACAGCTCAGCATGGCCATGTGCTGGCCCGTGTCTGCTGCCTGCCTGGCACCTGTTTGCCGAGTCACCTAACCCCGTAGAGCTGTCACGAGGCCCAACGGCGGCGGAAGCTGCCTCTGTCCTGTGGACGTCGCTTTCGGTGACGGCCGCTGAGCAAGGGCAGTGCACCTCCTCTTCTGCTCATCGGCTGCACACGCCCCGCTGTGGACGTGGACGTGGACGTGGACGTGCAGACGTGGGCTCGAGTCTCTGCCGCCTTCCTCCCCGCCGCACACCCGGTGGCGCACTCTCGACAGGGGGTGCCAATTCCACGCCTCAAATGTTGGCGAATTGCTGTACTGTTTCATGCAGCAACGGCACCTTTTCGCGCTCCCACCACCAACGTGCAAGTGTTTTAATTTTTTTATGCCTTGCTGACATTTTTTCTGTTTTTTGAAATAGCCATTTTAATGAGTGTGAATGGTTTCTCCTGGCGGTTTTGATTTTCATGAAATGCAACCAAAAGTTTCAGCACATTGTGTTGCTGTCTATCGCAGTTACTTGTCTGATTGCTGAGACACAATCCCCGGCTCCCACAGGCTAAGGGAGCTCACCGTCTGCAGAGGCTCCAGTTTGCAGTCTGCTGGCTTCTAGGCGGGGAGCAGGGAGAGGGCTCGGCAGCGGAGGACGGTCCTGGAGCAGCAGGGCAGGCAGAAGGAGCAGCGGAAGCCAGTGACAAGCAAGGACACCTGCCCTCTTCCTGTCCTCTGTGTTTTATCTGATTGCCTGCCCTCAGGAAGGGGGCGCTTAACCCTCCGCAGAGCTGTGGGGCCAGTCAGTGGGTTCGCCCCAGCACCACACACCTCCTAACCGCCCCAAGTGAGGCTTTGGGGGACATAGACACGGGCCGTCCCAGTGGGGTGTCAGGCTGGAATTGAGGAGCTGGGGTTGGAGGTGGATGCAGTGTCCTGACTCAGGCTGGGTCCATCCCGCAGGAGCTGATTAAACACGGGGCAGGAGGGGCAGGAAAGCCAGGGGGTGAGGGGAGCCAGAGGCCGAGAGCCTGGCTGCCCCTTCACAAGCGGGAAGCTGGTCCCAGCAGGACTCTGTGCGCTCAGGCAGCCGGGGTCACCAGGGCCCTGTGTCCAGGGCCGGAGGAGCTGGGCCCGGGTGCTGTGGGGCCTGAGTCACACCGCAGGGTTTGCACTGCGTTGCTGAGGTCCTGGCTTCCCAGCAGACACTCAGTTTGGCTTCCAAAATGGAGGGGGAGCCAGGGAAAGCTCCTTGAGACTCCGTCTTAGCCTGTTTCAGCTTCCCCAGCTGTAGTTGGCATAGCCATTGTGTCCGGAAGAGATGAGCTCCTGCAGACAGGTGAGTTCATTGGTTCTGAGGTCATCCTGATACCTGGAAATGTGGGTCATTTAAGGCTCACATGTAAAAGACATGTAACATGGCCGAGACCTGCAGCAGTCAGTTTTTCATCTCTAGTAGAATCCTGCAGCTACCTAAGGAGAAACCAAGAGTCTAGATTTTTTTTGGGTTCTGCTTTGCAATTCTTTGTCTGTAGATTTTGTCTTCATGGTCACAATATGGCTGTTTTGCCTCCAGCAATCATTTCCATATTCCAAGTAGGAAAAAGTTAGAAAGGCAAAAGCACAGGCATATGCCAGCTAAATCATTTTTGTTTTCCATAGTTTCCCACACCGTAGGCTTCTTTTTAATTTCATCTGCTAGCTGTTGTCTTCTAACTGCAGTGAATTGGGAGGTGTTTTACCAAGATGAATAAGCCAGAGTCCTGCTGTGGATATGGGATCAGGAGAAGAGGAGAGGGTGGGTGTTTCAAAGCCTGTGGCCACCGGCTCCTGCTGGGTTAGGGAGAGGGACCAAGCAAGAGCAGGGCTGTGGAGACCCCGTGCTCTCTGGACACTGAGCACCCGAGTTTCCAAGGCCTGGGCCCTGTTTCCCCTCACCCTGATGGGTCTTTCCTCACTCGGCAAAACCCCAAATGCTTCCTGCTCCCCAGCTTGCATCTGGGTCTGCTTCCTTACGAATCCCCAGCATGTGAGACCCTAATGTTTTCCTTTATTTACGTACGGTTCTTTTTGGGTGTTTAGGAAAAGGCAGGGGGTGGTGACCCCAGGGGACATGCTTCTGCTGAGGTGTCTGGGGTTTCATCCTGGAGAATCCCTGGTGTCTGAGCTAGGAAACGAGAAAGCGTCAGAGGAGGCGGGCACTGTGCATCGGTCAGAAGACGCAAAAGGCCCGGGCAGCTGCACTGCGCGCTTCCCAGAAGCTGCAGCTGAGTCCTGGTCTCCAGGCTTCTGGACAGGAGCAGGGGCCCCTGGAGATGCCACTTGCCCCTCCCTTCTCTGCCCAGATGGTGTCGCTGACCAGACGAGATGTCTGGCATCTGCTCACCTGCTCTGGCTCCACGGTGGCCCAGTGGCCTCCAACCAGGCATCGGGCTGGGAGAGCACCAGCTGGCACTGGGGCGTGGGCGGCCTCTCAGGCTGAGGTGTTTGGACTTGGGGTCGGGCGTTGTTTGAAGCCGGTCTGTGTCGGGGCAGGTGGTGCTCAGAGCTCGGCAGAGCAGCCGTGCTCCAGGCAGCTGGCCTCTGTCTCTTCCCGAGGGGCAGGGAGGCTGTGGCAGCCCGGGTATCTGTCTCAGTCTCCCTCCCTCTGCCCGGGACTTCACTCTTGATGACTGTTTCTGGCCCTTTCCAGCCAGACACAGGCTAGGTGGGGGTCCATGGTGGGTGCTGCCCAGCATTGGGGTCCCCAGCAAAACACCAGTCAGGTGGCTGGTGGTCCCTCATGCATGCTGAGCTCCCATGGCGGTGTTTTGGTGTGACTGGCAGATGGACGCCCCCAGCAGGGACAAGTGGCCGCCAGCAGGTGTGCTCAGCAGGAGGGGTGATGAGGAGCCGGCAGGGAGACCAGCTGGAAGCAGCAGGGAGGGTCGGGGGCACCTGGGCAGGGCCAGCAGTTCCCAGCCTGAGAAAAGGCCACGGTGGCTGGGAGAGGAGTCCTGCCGGTCTGCTGGGTCACACCGGTGCAGGGCACAGCTCCCACTGGAAGCTGAAGCCCCGGCTTGGGCTGCACAATGGGGAGGAGCAGGGGGGACAACCTGGACCCCTCCTTGGGGGGGGATGGGCAGAGGCTGAGCAGGGCACCCCTGGGCCTTGAGGTGCTGTTTGGGTCCTCTAAAAGGAATCGCGCACATGCACGCACATCCCTGTGCACACAGGTGTGTGCTATAATCAGTCAGAGCCCTAAGTGCTGGGCATGAAGCTGAAATGGTGTCAGAGACTGGAAAGCCACGATGATTCAAATGCTTTATCTTTTTACCTACATTTTTCAGTAAAGTGCTGGAAGCCCCAACTTGATATTCTTTGTGAGCAAATTGCATTTTGTTAGTTCTATTTAAAGAGTCATAAAGTCTGGATTTCTTTTTTCTGGAGACAGGGTCTCGATATGTAGCCTAGGCTGGCTTTGAACTCACAGCAGCCCTCCTGCCTCAGCTTCCTGAGTGCCCGAAGCACACCTGGCACAGATCTGCAGATTTAAAACAGATGTATACAGAGACTGGATTTGTCATTTGCTCCAGCGGACATGGAGCCCTCAGGAGCCTGGGCACCCAGAGCTGTGTCACCCTGGGGTGCTGTCTGTTCTCAGAGTATACAGGTTGCCTCTTGCTAACATCATTGGAGACGCAGGCCACATAAGCGAGTTCTGCTTCTACTCAGAGTGAGTTGTCCTTGGGTTTCTGGGGGGATTTACAGATGGGGGCGTCTGCCTCTGCCAGGACCTCAAGGAAGGGTGAAGACCCCTCTCCCCAGAGGTCAATGGTGGCTTGGGGCCAGCGCACAGGAGCTTCTGTGCGCAGGGGGACGGTACCCCGAGCCCCAGGGAGGCCTCCAAGTTTCCTCGTCTGACTTCTCGGGAGCTGTGGGTTAAATCAGCAGAGTTGGTGACAAAGCAGCCCTCGAGGCCGCCACTTGTGCCTGCACGTGTGCGAGGCCGGTCCCGTGCATCTCCAGGGTGTGTGCACACGGACCCCTGCCTGCGTGTGCGTGAACAGGAGCATGCAGCGTTCCAGCACAGTCAGTTCTGCATGGTTGATTGATTGCATTGGGCCGGAGCAGAGCCAGGGTAAGGTAGATGCCTCCTTACCGAGCATGTGCCCACTTCTACCCCAGGGGCTTCTGCTGGCTCCCGGGCAGCTCCATCACCTTCCCTGTAGTGGCCAGGATAAAGTTCACTGTCTTTGAAGGCCTCCTGCCGCCCAGTTTGAGCCCATCCTCCCTCCAGGCCGCATTTCCGCCTTACCAGGTTCCCGTCACCTGCGCTTGCTAAAGAGAGCCCAGCTCTTCCCCTACCAGGCCCCTGGCACTTGCCAGGCCTCCGGCTCATCTGTTTCCCTCCCCACTCGGGTCACTGCCTGGAATTTGCGCCCATCCTTGTGCTGGTTTAAGTTGGGGTCTGCACCGGAGCTCCGGGGGTGCTGGGCTGTGTGCTGTGCTCCCCGTGGCCCCTGCAGTCTCGGGGACAGGGCCAGCCGACACGCGGAAGGGGCAGCCCGGAGGCAGTCAGCCCCTTGGACTCGGTTTCCTCCTGGAATTCCTCCTGCCCTGCGGGGCTGGCCATCCAGCCCACCCGGAGGGGTGCAGTGCTGCCACCTTGCCTGAAGGGGCGCTGCTGAGCCCGAGTCACGGGGCTCCACCGCAGGCTGAGGACAGTCACTGGGGCTGCAGGGCAGGAGGGCGACTCTGCAGCTCGCCAGGTCTGAGAAGGTCCCACGGGCTGACCCCGGGGCTGAGCCGCTGCCCTGGGGCTGTGCCTGCTACTCACGGCCTCGCGCCCTTACCCTGCTTCGTGCTCCAGTGAGCCGTGTGATGCTGAGCTGTGTCCGGAGCCGCTGCTGGGCAAACACGGACTGCTGCGGGGTGGCGCTCGGGTGCTGTGTGCAGGGCCCCGGACACTCTGATTCCACGATCACCAGGTGCTGGAAATCCCCCCGGGACGTGTGGCCACCGTGAGGTCATGTCCCGGTGTGTGGGTGAGGGCAAACATCATCCTGCGCCGGTCGTCTGAAAGCACCGCACGCACCACCTGTGCAGTGCACGACCCTGGGGAGTGGCCGTAGTGTCAGCACTGCTGGCTCGCGTGTTTACTGTTCCACTTTTCACCGCAGCAGTGCGAAGCGCTCCTCCGCCTCTTCCTGGAGAGCGGCCTTCTGTGCAGGCCAGCAGGGGTCTCGCACTGCATCCCCATTGCGGGATTGTCCTTGCGCAGACCTGACTCGCGCTGGGAGCAGAACGTCCAGACGATGCGGTCACTTGCGTCCCTTGAGTCTCACACAGACCCACGAATGCCAGTGGGAGCACACTTAGGCCACACGTACAAAACACGTGCAAAACACGCACAGCAGCACCCTACTGAACTGCAGACTCCGCCCAGCATGTCCCCTGCTCAGCACCCCACACTCCCCAATAGCCAGGAGCTTCCCAGGTTGCCTGGCTCTGCCGCCCGCATCCAGCAGCTTGCCCCATGAATTAGCCAGAATCACAAGCTGTCAGTGAGGAAGTACCACCAGCCAGCCACAGAGCCCCCTGCTGAGGACCCTGAGTTTTTCTTTGTATGTTTTGAGATTTAAAGTGACTGTAGAACTGTGGAACTTGTGGTCTCTCTGTCTGTTGTCACACACACACTTAAACGTTCAGCTGTGGTCCTAGACCCTGCCTCACATGGAGCCGTAACACTGTGCCCTGCCTGGCCTAGAACGGTTCCTCACTGTGCTTGCTGCCCAGTCATGGACAGAGTGGCGATGGCCAGGGGTGGGGCATGCTCTCCACAGAGCGGTGCATGGGCCGCAGCTCTGGAGGCAGGGGCTACCGCTCAGGGTCCTGGGGCTGGGTGGGTGCCCAGCCTGTGTTCCCCTCTGCTGGAAGGCAGGCAGCACTGTTGGAGCACTGCAGTACAGGAAGGCTGGTGCTAGGGATCGGGTCATCCAACGAGACAGACAGAGAACTGACCTTGTGTCATCTGGCGCAGAGGGCAAGCGATCACCGTGCAGGACATCGTAACCCGAGGGTCATCACAGGATGACCTGTCTGGTCCTGGTGTGGCTTAGCGCAGTGGTGGCGAACGTGGCACGTGTGCTGCGGTGGCCACGCAGAGCCCTCTCTGTCCACCTGAGAGCCAGATCACCCCAGCGGCCGAGCGCCCAACATTCTGCTTTAATTGCAACACTGGCATTTTGCAATAAATAAGTGGGTTCTGGATTGCAGTTTGGATGTTTGTCTCTAAAAAGTTCACCACCTCTAGCTTAGCGGAAGGTGGGAGCAGGTCCCACCTGAGATGTGTGTGGGGTTGGTCGGTGTCCCAGGAGGCGAGGCAGAGATGTAGGATGGGCTGTTTTTAGGTGGCCTGGACATCCTGAGTGACCTAAGAAACTTAACTTTTTTTCATTAAAAATACCTTCCTCAGGGCTCTCGCAATGGTTGCAACTAAGTGAAAGCAAGTTTAGCAAAGAGGGTGTTTCGTGAGGCGGGGTGACTTTGTGGAAATGAGGTACGGCCACCTCCCTTCTCCCAAATGGCTGGCAAAATCTAACTCCACTGATTGGTGGATCCTGATGGATTCTTTATACTAAGAGACGAGGATTCTCTTAAAAAATAGCTTTATGGACATAGTCTACATATGAAAAAATTTATCAAAAGTACAATCTGATGATCTTTGACGAAGGTGTGACCGCTGTAATCACAGCACAGGAAGAAGTTGCCTGCTCCTCTCCGCTCCTCGTGGGCTCTTGGTTTGCTGATCTGCATCGTTTGGCTTTGCACAGACTTCACACAAATGACCCCACCGGACTGGTGTGTTGGTGTCTGGTTTCTTTCACTTAGCATGGCGCTCTGGGAGCCACCCGTGGGTCTCTCTCTGACAGCAGTTCCCCATTCTGGTGGTTGAGTAGTATTCTGTTGTGTAGATATACCACAATCTGTTTATCTCTACCAGTTGACAAATATTGTGTTCCCCTGTGTGACCTTGTGTTTCCCTGACTTCGGGGTAAGTACCCAGGGACAGGAACGCTGGATTTTAGAGTCAAATACCTGTCTCATTCTACAGGCAATTATCAATCTTTTCCAAAACAAATAAATCATTTTGCAGTCTCACCAGCAATATGTGATTCCAACTGTCCTCCATCCTTGTCAACACTTGATTTTGTCTGTCTTAGATTTAGCCATTCAGGGCATCTCCGTGTGGTTTTAATTTGCATTTCCATATACTCAAAATGTACTGCAGCACCTTTCATGACTTTCCTGCAGGTGCTCATCTCGAGTGAGGTGGTCATTCAAATTACTTGGCCCATTTTGAAAAGTTAGGCTTGTTTTAGTATTTAGGTGGAAGAGTCTTTAAATATCTTTGGCTGTAAGTCCTATATTAATATATATTTTGAAAATATTCATCCTGTCCTTTATTTGCCTTTTCAATGTCCTTAGAAGTGTCTTGTTCTGGGGGTGGGATGTGTGTTGTTTCCACTGGGTTTTGCTTGTCTTATAAACTGTCTGCTTTGCCTCCCTTGCTGGGCCATACGCACTAGGCCAGGATGAGGGGGCAGGTGCAGCCACCTTAGCCTCAGGTGTCAGAAGAAGCGCCGGAGGTGGGAACGGGGGAGCCCACCCCCACCTGAATGCCAGCCCCGCAAGAGGACGCGTGGGGCCAGCCCCAGCAGGCTAAGGACCTCTGCTCCCAGTGCGTGCCAGGCCCAGCTCCATCCTTCTGGACAAAGCCTGGGTTGTAATGAGGGTATTCTGCAGATTGTGCTGAGTTCAGCGAGCCATTTCTAAGGAAGAGTCTTTTGTAGTCTCCAGAGGACATATCTGAATGGGGCATATGTCACATCTGATATTTCTTTTGTAAATATTGTTCTTTTGTGGCCAAAAGAAAGATCTGAGTTTATATTCAGATTCTACCATGTGCCAGCTTAGTGACCTCTTGGAAATTCAGTTTTTTCCTCTGTAGAATGGAGATAATAACTTTCTAGTGATTGTTGAAGGATTAAAAAAGATGATTTATGCAAAACCTAGCTCTATGCAAATGCTGCATGCAAAGCTTAGCACTATTGTTCAGAAAATGAGGCTATATTTGTCTCCCTCTCTATATATAACCCTCTAAAATTGGCTCGGGAAGGTCACATTGCTGAACTGGGCAGGAGGTTGCGCTGTTAATTAGTGCATGGGTTTCTGTGAGCAGACCAGCAGTGTTTATCGGTTATGAGTGTTTATTCCTCTCAGCTACCAACCCTAACTTTCCTGCTCTTCTTCCTTCTCTCTGTCGGGCCTGCTTTGTTCTGCACCCCCATCTTGGTTAAATCTGCCACACAGAATCCAGGTGTTAGCTCGGTGGAAATTTCTGGGAGAAGTTGGAGGGGAAGATGAGAAGCCCCACTGGCCCAGCTGTCGCCCACAGCTCTGGAGTGGTGGAAGCCACCCATGGGGCACTGTGGCAGGCCATGTCTGTTCCCGGCTCAGCTGCTGTCTCAGCACGCTGGCTCCTCTGTCCGGTGGGTCCCCAGGCTGGTCCCGGTCCCCTATGGGCATTTCCTTGTGCAGGTCTGACTCGTGGTTACCAGCTGGGAGCTCCGGCTTCCCTGCCCGCTGGATGCTAGGCCTTGTTCTGACCGCTGGGCCTCAGAAATCTCTTGTAGGAGCATTGCCGGCCCACTGTGGTTTTGTGGATCTGGGGCTGGAGGCTGGGCTGACGCTGTTACCCAGCCCATGAAGACCCCTCTCCAGGCAGACCAGGCTCATTCCAAAGTGAACTCCAGCCTGGGTCCATCATCACCGTGGAGAAGTGCACACAGCTTTTACAGGAAACGAGACTCAGGTGCAGAGTGGGCCAGGGCTTAGGCGAGGCCTTGGATCCAGAAGTGTTTCTGTTCACCCAGATTCTAGGTGCGGCCTCTAGAGCGAGACCGGAGGTGTTGTGCTCAGATCTCCGCCCAGGGCTGGGGCTGCAAGCGGGAGAATCTGCCATAATTCCCACTCAGGGGATCCCACAAGCTGAGCTAGCGCTGCCTCGGGTCCCTTCTGAGTCCTGGATTTCTGCCTCAGGCCGTGTTTTGGGAGAGAGACCTAAGACACCTTCTTTCCGACTGGCCCCCCACCTTCCCCCTCCACAGGGACTTTCCTCAGTCTGTCCCTCTGCCTAAAATCACCTGTCCTCCCTCACTCTGCCATCCATTAGTGTGCACCGCCCTTCGGTGCAGCTTCCAGGGCACCACCTGCCTGGACTTCGTTGGCCAGGGCCCTCTCCCTCAAGGCTCAGCTGCACGGTGCCCTCTCCAGGGAACCAGGAGATCTGAGCTGAGCATGACCGTGTCCCTAGAGGCATGTGCCCGCTGGTGGTGCGCCCACACCTGATATGCTCCCCACGTATCCCCGGTGCCTCACCAGTGCTGGCACATGGTGGGAAGTTACTAAAAATGGAAGAAAGAAAGCGAAATGGGAACAAATCAAGAGGGCCTGACTTCGTGGCAGTGGGGGACGTGGCCACCTGGAGAGACTGCCCCAGCTCTGGTTCAGTGAGCCAGAGGCCCTGAGATCTGGGTGGAGTCTGCATGGTCCTGAGTGTTAGCGGGGCACTGGAGAGCCCAGGGTGTGGGTGGCCCAGAACAAGGAGGCCGGAGCCGGGCTTGCCCTTAGGCGTGGGTCTCCTCCTTTCCTACCTGCCACCTCCCGGTGCAGCCCTGCAAGCTGGTGACCTTCTGATTCCCAGGGGAGACGGGACGATCGTCTCTGTGCCCGCCCCCAGTGTTGCGGGTGCCCGGAATCCCCACACCATGCTGGTGAGTCCCCTTTCCCAGTGTGTGATAGCCCACCGTGGTGCCAGCAGGTGGCAGCTGTGGAGCTTGAGAAGCCAAGGGCTCTGGGCAACCCTGGGTCCACACATGCCTGGTGGCCAGTCCCACAGCACGAGAGAAACCTACAAGGTCCAGAACAGGGGAAGTTGGGGAGAGCTGGTGTTCACACATCGACTGGCACATGCTCTAATCGGACGTTTCAGAGGCAGGGCCCGGGTCCTTCTGGCCTGAGCCCCTAGAAGTGTCCACACCTGTGCTTTGTGGAATTGAAGGACTTCACAGTTAACAGCTTCAGCACCCTGTGTGTCATGTGACGAGAATGCCTGCAACGCTGCTCCAGTCCTCTGCCCTGACACTCCTGGGTTGGGGACCTCCCTGCTCCTGTGACAGCCAGTGTCATCTAGGGGTCTCCCTTCACATTAGGGAGCTCTTGTCTGTGCTTCCTTCCTGTCACCCTGTCTCGAAGTTTCCACGCTGGTGCAGCTTTTCTGCTGGGGGTGGCAGGAGGTTGGTGGGGGGCGGTGGGCTTGGGAGGGAGAGGAGCTGCGAGCCAGGGAGTCTGATGCTTGATTCAAGCTCCGAAGGCCACCCCCAAGGTCAGAGCCCTGCTGCTTCAACTCAGCAGAGAGCTGGGGGCCCCTTCTGGGGGAATCTACTGTGTTCACTGAATACCAAAAATCAAAAGCCAGTTTCTGTTGCATCTGCCCGTGGGTTTACAAATGATCAGAAAATCAACAAAGACGGCCCAGCCACAGAGGGGGGCAAAGCCTCCGGATTTCTACTCTGATAGTAATAATTGTGTAATCACTGTCAGAGTAACAAGTAACATTTTCTCCTACGGTACTTCATAAAGCATCATTCATGGAATTGCCTTTTTCATCTACTTTCTTTCCCACCTCCAAGTGAACCAAGAGATAAGAGCGAACGCTCGGCAAGAGGTTCCTAACTCCACCTGATGACTGCATGTGGGATATGCGAAGCACAGGTCTGTGGCCCAAAGGACGATCCACAAAAATGCATTTAGAACCTGGCCGAACCTCAGTTTCCTCTTTCCCTGGAGTAAGCATCTGCTTTGACTCCTTACAGTCAGCCCAGTGTTAGCACATGGGCAGGAGAATGGCCTTCTATCTGATGGATTCACCATCTTGGCTGATTAATTCACCAAGAGTCAGCTGAGATCTATGCGAATAGTTACATTTAATCAGACTAAGGCATCCTACTCCCAGCCAGGCTTTTGCTGGGAAGAGAGAAATCAAGAGATGCTAGTTTGATTTTGCATATGCATTTGCATATGCGAATCTTGCCTATATAATATGTATTCCTTGTTTATAATCATTTATGTACAATCAGAAGCCAATCTTTCCTTTTGAAAGAAGGTCCACAGCTGAGTGTTCAGCATTACCAGAGACCACATGAGAACTATTATCAAAAGAAAGAAAATGCACTTTCCTTACGTGATTGAGCTTATCAAGAAGTTTAAGGTCTTTATGGAACTACTTGGAAGCTGTGTGTGTGTGTGTGTGTGTGTGTGTGTGTGTGTATGAGAGAGAGAGAGAGAGAGAGAGAGAGAGAGAGAGAGAGAGGCCAATATAGAGTAGTGATTGGGCTGATTTATGTCGGATGGGCCCAGAACATTGATTGAACAATTAGAAACGACCAGCTGGGATTTGTAGTTCATAAGAACATTCAGAATGGGTCAGAAGAGCATTTTGTCACCTCTGTCAGGTCTCTGCCCCTCGAGTCTGTAGCCCGTGAGCTCTTGGGGCAACACCAGGAAGCCAGAGTCACTGGGCTCGCTGGCAGTGGGGCCACTTTGCAGCTGTTAGGGTATTGCCTGCCTCTTGGGGCAGACAACTCAGTGACTTCGGGTCATTTTGACCAACGTGTGCATACAACAAAATCTCATTGTTGGAACCAAACGAAGCAAGACACAAAAATGTCAAAACTACAAAGGAGCAGTTTTTAATCAAAATCCTAGCTGCTGTATTTGTGGAAATTGGTAATCCCATGCTAAAATTAATATAGAATTCATAAAGATTGAGGGGAGGACTGGGAGAAAAGAAAGACTGCAAAATTCACATTTCCCAGCTTTAAAACATCTTCAAAGGCTACAATAGTCAAAACGGTGTGGTTTCAGCACAGGAATAAACACATAATCAATGCTACCAAATTGAAAGCCCAGAAATCTTCGCATTTATGCCCCACTGATTTTTGACAAAGGTGACAGGCAATTAAAAGCAGGAAGAAAAGTCTTTTCAGCAAACTGTGCAGGAACAACTGGATATTTCCATTTAAAAGAGTAAAGCCAAAAAACAAAGCAAAAAGGCAAAAAAACCAAAAAACAAACAAGCAAACAAACAAAAAAAGAGAGTGTAGCTGAGCCCTTCCCTCACACCATATGAAGAACTAACTGGAGATGAGTGAAATACCTGCGTGGAAGAGCTGAAACGAGAAACTCTCAGAGGGAGATGCAGTGAAGGTCATGGCTCAGGTTAGGGTCTCTTAGATTTGAGATCAAACAAACATAACAGAATAAAAAGTAGATAGTTGGGTGTTATCAAATTAGGGTGTTTTGTATTTCACAGGATATCACCAAGAAAGTGGGAAGACTACAGAGTGGAAGAGGGTATTTACAACTTGTATTTCTGAAAATGGAATGGAATTCAAAATTCTTATAACTCAGTAGTAATTAGGCAAATAACCCAGTTAAAATGGGCAAAGGATCTGAGGAGACGGTTCTCCCAGTGAGATGCACGTGTGTCCTCCAGACGCACGGGAGATAGTTACTAGGGACATACATTCATGATTCTCCCTAAAACAGAAAGGACAAAATAAATGTTGTGCAGAATTGGAACCTTCACACATTGCTGGTGGGATGTAAAATATTGTAGCACCTTCGCAAAAACAGTACGTATAGGGTTAACTGGTGACCCACAAGTAAGAAATATGAATACAGATCCACACCTTTTATTAACAAAACACACCTCACACAAAACTTGCGCATGAATATACAGAGCCCAACATGTAGACTGCGCGTAGCCCAAGTTCAGAAACAATCTGGCCCTCAGCGGACGAATGAGTAAACAGTACAGCACACGCGCGTCATGGGATATCACCAGTGACCAAAAGGGAGGAGCTGTGGGGTACGACGTGAGTGAGCTGCGTGACAAAAGCCATACACGCAGCGGGATTCTGTCTCTGTGAGAGTCGGCAGCAGAGGCTGCTGGCAGGAGATGAGGAGGCTGCTAATGGGAGACGGCGTTTCTGTTTAGAGTGATAAGCATGTTCCGAGTTGCTGTGGTGATAGCCGTACAACGCTGGGGTAGACTGAAAGCCAGCAGAGCACTGTATCAGGGAAGTTAATCACCTGTAGGGACTCCTTGCATCCCCCCTCCTCACCTTCCTGCAGAAGTGCTGGTGGCGGCATCTGGCCACCTCCCGCGCTCTGGTCTGGTACTTCTCCAGCTGTGAGCCAGCTCCATGCTCCTTGTCTCGGAGGAGAGGCTGTCCACCCTCGCTGGGAGGCCACGGCCAGTGCTCCGGGAGGGCCGAGGTCGGGAGCGCACCGCAGGGCAGGCGGGAAGCCAGCTGAGTCTCTCGCTGGTCAGTGCCGAGCCCACGGGCGTCTGGCAGAGGGCGTCCTGGTCCTGGCCTCTGGGGCTTTGGTTCCTGGGCAGTGTCATGTCAGGCTGTCTGAACAGGCCTGGGAGCTAAGAAGCCTGTGCTGGTGGAGGGGTGGATGACTGAGCGGAAGCCTGGGGCTCTGGCAGGACGGGCCTGTCCTCAGGGACCTGCCCTCAGGAACCCTCTGGCCAGGGCACCTGAGGCTGAGGAGGAGCACGGCTGGGGACTGTCACGGAGCGCCATGGGGTGCCCTGCTCTCTTGCCTTCTTGAGATTGAGGACGCGGCCAGGGTGAGAGGGAAGCAGGGGTGATGTGACTGGTGCGCGTGGCCAGCACCGGCAGGAGCATCCCTTTCTGTACTGGCTCGTCAGCTTGGTAAGTTTCTTTCTCGCCAGGCGTCCTCTGACCCACCAGCAAGTAGGGGTGGGAAGGGCCGCTGAGGCAGAGTTGTGCCTTCTGCTTGGTTGACAGGTGTCAGAAGCACAGAGAAAAAGCCCCCAGACAGCCTGGCTCCCCTGACAGCCTGGCTCACAGGTGCCTCTGGACGCCTCCCACCATGCACCCAGCCCGTTTGGCTGCTGTTTTGAGCAAGATCAAGGCAAGAACAAGTGACTTTGGGCCGTGCATCTTCCTGTGCCCCAGAGCCTGGCTCGGGCCAGAGGGTCTGCAGAGCTGGGAATCCCCCAGCTACTGACTGGTGGGATTCTGGTTCTTGTTCCCACTGGTGCAGAGAGAAGTCCCACTCAGTCCCCTCCTGGCCGCTCCACGTGAGACGTGGAGGATGGTTGGCGGGGACCCAGGTGCTCCCCGAGAGTGAGTGTGGGCCAGCGCAGCCCAGAGACCAGGAGCACAAACGCAAGGAACCACTTCAGACCGAGGACAAGGGAGAGTGATAAATAGCCTCATTCCACTTGTCTAACTTCCTTTTAATTTTCATCTAATTTCAAATTATTTCTTGGAGGACACACATTTTATTAATAAGTCACTACTTTAGAAAAGACAGGAGAGCCAAGCGCTGCCTCCCTCACATGGAGTCAGCCTTGGGACACAGCAACGGGTGCCCGGTCTCCAGACGGGGGGTCTTGGAGCGGCACCCACAGCCGGGGCACCTTGGCACCGTCCTCTCTCTCTGTTTCTCCCGGAGCCCCGAGTGATGCTTACACAGTGTCAGGAGGGGGATGGCCAAGAGCACCAGGGTCCCTGTGCCACTGTACATGGTGCCTGGCACCCTCAACTTTAAAGGAGGGTTAATTTGGCTCATGGGTTCAGAGGATTCAGTCCATGTAAAGTGACTCCAGGGAAGGAACAATCTGGGTGGGAGGGTGTGGAGCAACCAAGCTGCTTATTTCACAGTGACGGAGTCAGAACAGTTCCAGAGGAAAGGAAAGGGAACAGACCCCAGGCCACACCTCCACTCCAGGCCACACTTCCACGGCCCACTGGGCACACCCAGAGTGTTCTGCCAATCCGCTGAGCGGATTCAAAGGGTGCCAGGGCTGGCATTTTCCATCTCAGGTTTCCAAGGCAGCTCATTTAGAGAGCAGTGGCAGGGCATCCAGTGGGCGTGTCTGTTTGCAGATGGTGAGGTTATCGCACTGAAGCGAATCACGCCCATCGCCTCCCAGATCTTTTTGTTCCGGAGTCCTCTCAGCATGATTTTGTTTCCTGTGGTCCACTGGCTGTGCCTTCTGTCTCTGGGCTTGTTCGTTTTTTCAGATATTGTTGAATGAGACCATTTTTATTTTCTTGCAAAATCTTTGTCAGTTTTGGTATCAAAAGAAATTTCTAAATGGGGCATGGTGGTGCTACCTGTAATCCCAGGACTCAGGAGACTGAGGCAGGAGGACTGCTGTGAGTCTGAGGTCAGCCTGGAATACAAAATGAGTTCAAGGCCAGCCTGAACTGTATAGTGAAACCCTGCCTAAAAACAAAGAACAAGAGGAGAAGGAGGAAGAAGAGGAAGAAGAGGAAGAGGAGGATGTTGGAGCTGTTGAACCTGGATACCTGTGCAGGACTGTGGCGTGGCCCAGGCATGGCTGGCCTGAGAAGAAGAGACTCGGGGGCAGGACAGGCCCCAGCTGAGGCCACCTGGAGGCTTCCGGGGTAGTTTTCCTTAATTAGCATCGTCTGTTGCTCTGAGGGGTCCTCGAACCCCTCCCAAGATCCTGCTCAGGTTTCCTGGGTTTTCCGTTCAACTCCTTGCTTGTTCTGATTAAATACGGGCTGCCCAGGGTCAGTTGGTCAGCGGGCCATCAGTTAGAAGGTCTGCAGACCTGGAGCCCTGAAGATCGTGCCGCGTGTCTCGTTCCTTTGGGCCTTCGCCGTGCACCTATTTGGGGGGTTGGGGATCCAGGCACAGACCCGAAGAAGAAAGAGAAGGGGAAGGGGAAGGGCAGGAAGGGAAGAAGAAGTTTCCATTTTATCTTTGTCTGTGGTCTAGGATACTATCACTGTAAAGAGCCTGAACTGTCACACTTTCCTGGAAAATCATTTCTAGTGCAGAGTAGTTGCTTCTGACCAGATGGGGTGGGGGCTGTAGGAAATTACCAGGGGAGCCTTAGGATATTCAGAAATATCTAGTGAGCTTCAATTGCCTTGTGTGCAATTTAAAATATTTTACAGAATCTTTAACACAAGTAGCTGGTGTCTAAGCGATCTTCCCATATTTAAAGGGCATTTTACTGTGACGAAACACAGATAGCCAAATGCACCCTTTGGGCCGTGTTTGAGCAGCAGTTCAGGGGCGTTGGTGCATCCACGCCGTTGTGCAGCCGTCAGCACCGTCCGTCCTTCCTGAGCAAACCCTGAGCTCCCGAGACGGCCACTCCCACTCTCTCCCCCATCCTGGCCCCTGGTCACTGCTGTCCACCGTGCAGGCATCTTGAATAACCCTGCTGTGAACGCTGGTGTAGAAATGTCGGCTGCAGTCTCTGCTTCCTCTCTGTGTGGGTGTGAAGCTGCCGGACGGCTTGGTGACTGGATGTTTAGGGCCGTGAAGAGGCCGGAAGCCTCCGTGTCTGCTGAGCGCTGGGATGCTTGTGTCACCACTGCGCCCTTCCCGTCCCCTTCCCTGCCTCGGCCATCAGCTCCTCCTGCCCTGGACTTCGCGCTGGGTGCTGAGCGCTGCGAGGTTCCCCTGGCAGCCTCGGCCCGTGCTGCTTCCCGCCTTTACCTTGCTGGAGGGTGGGCGTCCTCCAATCTTGTTTGTATGAAGTCGAGAGTGGGCAGAGCTGGCTCACGGTGAGGGGAATGGAACAGTGGTAACTGTGTCGGAGGAGGTGACCGCAGGGGGCGAGAGGGGCCCATGGGGGCACACACTGCTGGTGTCTCCTTAGCATTGCTTGTGCTGGGGCTGGATCTACAATCTGCAAAGACCTGCACATGTTGTAAGCTGCTCACCAAAGACACCCCAATCCAAGCCCACCTCTCAGCACTCCCTGCCACATCCTAGGCTCTCCGCAGCAGTCCCCAGAATCTTCCACACCTCCTCGTGACAATCAGGCTACATTACGCCATCTCCTTTCTGCTCCATCTTCCTGCAGGTGTCTCGCCTGGCAGCCTCCTGTTCCTTGGTGCCTCCTGCCACAGGGCTGTCATGAAGCAGGAGGTCTTCTCTGGGCTGGACTGTGTTCTGAAGCCTTACAAGATTCTTCGTTAAAATGCACCATTATTTGATACATGTCCACTTTTGCTGGGTTCAGTGAGAGGATGTTTTTTCTCAGCAGCTAACTTGTTGCAGAATTCAAGAGATTCCAGCAGCCAACAGGGAAACAGGAGGATTTTATTTCAGGGTTTTAGGTGTACACCGGCTCGGCTTGACCTTAAGATGTCCAAAATGGCTGAGCGCGGGACAAAGGTCAGGTCCAGGCCTTTCATATTTGTTGGGCTTCACATGGAACCTGTGGGCAGGCAGCAGGAGAACAAAGGCACTCGTCACACTGCCGCAGGTGTGTGTCTCGGTGGCCCTGCTTGGGCATAACGCGATGTTATGGGGACAGAAGTTACCGCTTTTATCTGTATTCTTTCAGACAGAGAACAGCAGCCGCAGGGAGGGGCAGTTTGGGAAATCTGATTTTTTGGTTTTAAGCCCTGCTCCAACCTTACCAGGGTGTGACACAGTCGCGTGCTGCATGATACATGATGGACACCTATTTGTTTGAATGACTGAAACACAGACAAATGGAAAGAAAGGAACAAAGGACGAGGGAAGGAAGGATGGAAGGAGGAAGACAAACTAATTCTGGGGGGCTCGAAGAAAACATATTTTGTACCTCAAGGAAAAGCCAGGGCCACTCAGACACCGGAACCCAGGGACAGGGGGAGCGGGGCGTTTGGGTAGAGTGACCCAGGCGGAAGGCCCCGCAGATGTCAGGGAGTGAAGTCCCCGGGGCTCCCAGGGGGAGTCTGGGTCCATGCCGTCTGATTTCAGAGGACAGTGACCTCTGCAGAATGGGTCTCCGGGTACCCTCGGGCTGACCTAGCACCCTCCATCCTGCGGGCCTCACGGGTAACTGCCTCCTTGCTGGCTGCCCTGCTGGGAGGAAGGGGTGGCAGAGGGAGCCTGGGCTGTGTCCCGGCTCCTCTGAGAGCAGATGTTCCTCCACATGGCAGTCTGGGAGTCTCATGACCCTGAGGTCTCGGGGCTCCTGGGCTGCGGTGCAGGTGAGGGAGACCCCAGGCTTGGGCAGCTTTCCTGAACTGCAGGTGGGCCCTGCTGTCCCTCCCTGCCCATCCGTAAGCAGCTGCCCCCTTTCTGGAGCTGGCTGCATCTGTGTGGGCTGCATCACACCAGACAGACATGTTGGTAGCCAGGGCCCGTAGCCCTCTTCCTGGTCGGGGATGCGGACCGGGGACAGCAGGGCAGGGCAGGTGACCGTTCTGCCTCCCAGTCGCTTCCCCTGTCCAGGAGGCCTTCGCTGCCTGTGATGCTTCCTCTTTGACTACGTTTCCCTTCACCACTGGATTCTCCGAGGAGACAGATGCTGTGCAGCTGGACTGTTCTCTTCCTGGACTGAACTTACTGTGTGCAGTGGTTGATTGTGTCAACTGGAGACATTTAGAGTTTAACTAAATGGGTTTAGCAACTCCACATCCAAGGGTGTAGAAGAAGACCCACCCTAGGTGGCTCATCACCTGGAGGTATAAAAGGGACGGGGAAGGAGGAACGATTCCATTCTTGGGAGGAGCTCCAGGCTTCACCTTTGGTTTGGACGTTGTTTTTAGCTTACTGTAAACTCTTCAGCTTTCCGGCATAGACTCTTCAGCCTTTCATCGTAGAGCCTTTGGCCTTCTGTCGCAGACCCATCAGCCTGCTGGTGTGGACTTTCACTGGACACCGGGGTGAACTCCAGACCTTGGATTGAATCCTTCGGCCTTCAGTGTGTAGACACCCTCTTCACGCTTCCTCATCAGACTCTATGGCTGACCATCGTAAGCCAATCTTGTTGTTTCTTTTGTATCTGTATATCTCGTGTTATATCTATTTTCTCTTGTAAAACCCTGACTAATACACCATGCTTTCTACCCAGCCAGGAAACATCCCCCAAGATCCATATGAGCGGCCGTAGGAACTGCTGGGCTCAGAGAGGGACGTCTGTCACTGTCAACAACTGAGTGTCTTCGGACCTGCCAATTGTTTCAAATCCTCTTATTTCTTTTTTTTTTTTTTAATTTTTATTTTAAAGGGGGTAAAATTAAACACAACAAAACAGAACAAAATAGTACATAAGAAAGCAATGTAAGAGCTACGAATTTCAAAGCTAGATGATCTGAGATCTTCACTGTCTATCATATTGTCTCTTGTTTTCTTCCAAATAGTTGTCCATGTCTTTGCATACAGAGAATTCATACAAAACAACACCTAGAATACTGATCTGAACAGAATGAGGAAGGCATTTTAGGTCTTCATACCATAGGGAAGTCACTAATGGCTGTCGTAGAGTCTCTCGTTCTCTTCAAAATAGCTGTCCATGCTTCATAGTTCAATAAAACAAAACAGGCTAAAATAACATGATCATTTAGAACAAAGCAAAACAGGGATAAAAGTATTTGCCTTCAAAGAGCTGGTAGAAGGAAATCCCCCCTATTTGCTACATTGCCTGTGGTCAGCCTCTCAAGGGATGTCCAGATCTCTGGCTCCCACTTGCTAACGGGGGTGGGAATGGGATGTGATGCTTGATTCTCAGCCCACTCACCAGGGAGGGGAGTGGTTTCTTGGCTTGCCAGCGCTCCAAGTCCCAGCATGGCGCAGGTCCCAGTAAACGCCAGTGGCTCCCGTCCTGGGCCGCCGCAGCCTGCTGTACTCACAGCCGCTCATGAGAGGGGGAGTGGTTCTATTTCTTTTTTAAATCAGTGTCTGCTTTGCTAGAGAATTGTCTACTCTCCTCAGTTGTTTGGTACCTGGCTTTGTGTCGCACACTTCCTAACAGGATCAGTGTGGTCACCGCTACACAGAGCGAGGCCAGTTCAGAGCCTGCAGGGCCATCATGAGATCAGAGCTGTTTCTGAGGCTGCAAGGGCCTCTTTCAAGTTGGTCTCTGATCCCTGCTCACTTTGAGCAAGGCCAAGGGCTCCCACACAGACGCTGATCATCGGAGGTTTAATAGGTGCTGAACACAGGGCCATCATAAGCATCTGAGGACTGGGGAGGGTCTTCCCATTACCTTGAGGGAAAGGCCAAGGGGCTGCTAAAATCTTACAATGCAGAGGATGCTCACTGTGGAGTTATGTAGCCCAACATGGGAATCTTGTAGTAGCCTTAAGGGTGTGTGTATGTGTGTGTGCGTGTGTTTGTATGTGTGTGTGCGTGTGTGCGTGTGGTGTGAGTGATCAAGGCCAGGAGTCCTGATGGGTTTAGGGCTTCTGTGGGCCCATTCAGGTGGTGTCAGACGTTGACTTTGCAGTAGGACCATCAGGATGTCACAGAGGAAAGATAAAACTCTCAGGTCAACATCAAAACGCTCCAGCCATGGAAACACCACCGTGGGCTTCCCAGTGAGTCTGCACAGATGCAGCAGCAATCCCAGCTCCGTTGCCGCCTCCTCTTGAGCTGCAGCCCCTGATGTCCACACAGTTCTCTATGCAGCGCTTTCCCAGTGGGTGCAACCTTTGGGCTCGGAAGTGATGACGTTTGGTTCTTCTCAAAGCACTGTGCTAGTCCTGAGCGAGGTGCGTTGAGATTTCACTGCTCATGGCTGGCAAACACGATCAGCCAGCACGCTCTGTTTGCCTCAGTCTTCTCTACCCCGCCACCCTTTGACACCAGCTTTGTGGGTTGGTCCCTGGGTTGATCAGGGTGCCCGTGCCTCTCCCCAGGCAGGACTGGGGTCTTCCTTCCCCTCCATGTCCAGCTCTTCCTTCTTGGGTTGAACCCAGGACTCTGCCTGCGTTTCCACAGCAGGCATTTCATGGACTGTAGGGGGCTTTCAGTCTGACTTCAAACTACATTCCAGCGAGCTCCATTCTTCACATCCTCTGCCTCCACCAAGTGCCCTGACAAGTGTGCAACATCACGAATCTGTGTAACATGGAACCTGCAGGAGAACTGGGCGTCATTCAGTGCTGTGTCCGCAGAATACTTCTGGTAGCCACAAGCAACTTCCAAACTCCAAACTCCAAACTTCCACACGAGTGGGTGTCACCAGGAGCCCAGCTATAGCCCCAGGATTACTTATTACAGTCCACTTCCCGGTGTGATGAGCAGCTATGGGAGCATGGAAGGGGAGACGTGTGCGGAGGGCTTCCAGGCCTCTGGTGGTGACGGTTTTGGGGGCAGGGAAGCATGCTCCTCTGTGGGGCATCCCAGATGAGTCTCTCCTCAGATGGTGTGGTTGAATGTGTCTCTCCAAGTCTCTGCCTGATACAGGTTATCATTAACATTTATTTCACCTCTTTCTTTTATACTTTTAAAATTTGTGGCTACTGAAAAATTTAAACTGAGGTGCAGGCTTTCATCACATTTCCACTGTACAGAGCTGGCCTGGGCTCTCTCACCCAGCTCCTGAGGTTCCTTTCAGGGTGCCTGGGGGAGACCAGGAGGGCAGTAGGCATCAGAAGTCCTGTGTCTTGGGCCTCTGTGGACTGCAGGGAAGCAGGGTGGACTGGCTCTGCAGAGCCCTTGTCAGATTCTTCTTTGACGATGTCAGTAGAGGGCTGGGCCTTGCTTGGGCCACAGACTCTGCAGAGGGCATCAGGAGGGCACTGATGTGCCTAGGCCTGGTGTGGTTTGCTGTGCTCTGGGGGAGACTGAGCGGCCCGGCCGGGTATTGCATGCTC
The DNA here is from genome assembly GCF_034190915.1 of Cavia porcellus. Taxonomy (NCBI): domain Eukaryota; kingdom Metazoa; phylum Chordata; class Mammalia; order Rodentia; family Caviidae; genus Cavia; species Cavia porcellus. The sequence continues at coordinate 1,428,453 of NW_026947489.1, read as the reverse complement.
TTCTGAGGCAGTTGCACCTGCCAAGTGGAAATCTCATAAACACTAAATGCAAAGTGGGCTTAAGTCGATTAACTGCAGGGAAATTGCAGTGCTCATTTTGAGAAAATGTGATTTACACATTTTGTTTGCGTAATCTTCAGGACTAACATGCATCTCAGCAGTAATCAGGGCTGAGTCGGGCCCAGCACTGGGCAGGTGACCAGCAGAGAGAGCTGTGCCGAGCTGCGTGCCTCAATCTTTGCTCCTGCAATTTGAATGGATGCTCAGTGCTGGTCATGGAAACGGCTTGATTTTTCTTCATCGGACTATGTAGCACAGGCTCATTGGGGTGGAATCTAGTTTGTGCACAATTATTTACAGTTTGTTGGCTTTTTAGAAAGAGGGCCTGTTTGCGAGGAGGCAGAACAGCCTGCGCTGACTGAAAGCGGGAGCCGGTGCCCTCTGTGTTGGTCTTGCCCTGAGCTCTCTGCCCAGGGCTCCGCCGTCTGTCTCGCTCCTTTATTCTGTCTGCCTCCGGGCCCCGGGCTGGATTACCTCCAAACAGTGGGCCTTCTTTCAGTTTTTCTGCCTCACCTCTTCTGTAAGAGAGGGCACCTACTTTTCACTATCGGAGCCAAACTGGACACTGGGGTGCAGCAATGACCTCAGCCAGCCCTGCAGATGCTCCTACCCAAGGCCAAGTGGACGGAGTGGGCACTGTAGATGCAGGGACATAGGATTTGCTCCTCTGGCCCTGACAGCTACCATTCCTTGGGACCAGGGTCCTTGGCTTCCAGTGGGCTGTGGCACAGAGCCAGGAGCAGGACCTGCACTGGTGGTGACCCTGCACTGGACCCTCTGTCAGGGGGCTTGTCCACCACTGTCCTCCACTTATACACTATTGCATTTGCCATCTCCTAACATATTTTGCTGTTCCTTATTCTCCACATCCAATGCCAATACTCTGCCCACTAGAGTGGGAGGTCCATGGAGACGGGAACTTTGTTATGCTTGCTGATGCCCCAAGCATCAAGCACACAGTAGGCCCTCAAGAAATACCTGTTAAATTAAATATTTGTTGGGAGAATGCGGAACTCTTTCCTTGGAGTGATTTTGCAGCCTGGCCTCCCCAGTCCCTCCTCCTTTTTTTGAATCCTGTTCTGTAGCAATGAGACAGAAAATTAGACCCTCCTGGGGTCCCCTCCTCTCTCTAAAGGCTCAACCCTGAGCCCCATCCAGATGTTATGGTCTTGCTTTGTTCTGTCTTTTAACCTCAAGATCATAACAGTTTCTGTACCTTGCTGTGCCCCGCTTCCTGGACAGCTGCTTCGCCCCTTGTCGCCTGGCTCCAGCCAGATGTTCAGGGTTGTAGGCGATCACCTGTAAGTAGCAGCCTGTGTTCAGCTTACCTTTTTCCTGCCGTAAACTCTGTATAACCATTCCCTTAGCCCAGACGCAGGGCTCAGACTTTGGGGTGCTGACCTCCTCTGGGCCTGCTAGCGTAATAAACAGTTTGGTTCTCTCTGCTTCTCTGAGTGCTGCTGTTTCCTGCATCACAGATGAATTTGACTTTGCCGTAACATTCGGCAAAACCCCAAATTGCTGTAACAGCATCCCTGGACTTTTATGAATCATCTAATACCATTCCAATACCTTCCTTGTACTCTGCCCTGAAGCTAACCAGCACTGGTTTTGGGGTTCACAGGCCAGGTCTGAGCATGGTAGGGTACAGACTTCTAACTTGCAAACCAGGGTAATTTTACCCCTGAGTGTTACGGGTAATTTCTGGAGACAGCCTTGGTTGTCCAAAGTGGGAAGTGCCTCTTTTTTGGCATGGAATGGGTGCGTGTCAGTGTGCCAGGCACCCCAGTTAGCTGTCAGGGCATTGGAGAAGTATCCCAATCTACTTCTTCGGGAAGGGTCCCCGGTGAGCTTGGGCAGCACCAAGGCGTGCAGCGGGTGCTGGGGGCTGGGTGCTGGGTCTAAGCTTTGTGTTTGATTAGCTCTGTGATGCTCTGTGACAGGCTCCCAATTCCCCCAACCTTGGGTCCCTTTGCCTGTCAAATGAGAGGGATAAAGTCCAGCGAGGAGGCCTAGGAGGGGAGTGAGTGAGCACAGTGCCTGGCTCTGCAGGGAAACTAAGTCGCCCTTCACCTGCGGGCATCTGGGCCAAGTTGATTCTGAGTGTTTCTGGGGCTTTGAACCACGCTAGCTCCATAGTCAGCGTCCCTGGCATGAAGGGAGGAGGCAATGGAATTGTCCTCCCTGCAGCCAGAGCCCAGGACAGCAGGTAAGCGGGAATGGCTGTGGAGCAGCAGCTGCTGGGTGGCCTGCTATGTGAGAGGCTGAGTTTACCAGGCCAGCTCCATCCTGAGGCCACCACGCTCACCCCTGTGTGTTAGGGCTGCGAGCTGGCTGATGACACCTCATGTGGTTTCAAGGTCACACTTATTAGAGGTGGAAACAGCAAAATCAGAGGACAAGCACAGCCTTCCTTGGCAAATTGTAGTTTCTATTCCGATGAGAGTAAAATCGGTTCACTTAATGAATATTTCTGAGGCAGTCGTGGTGATTCTCATGAGATGGAGACTGGGGCTGAGTGTGTGCTGTGTCCTCGAAGAGCTCCGATTCTCAAAGGAAAGGGCTGTGCTTTAATAGCAGCTGATCTAAAATCAGGGTAAGAACAGCAGTGATTTATAACTGCTGAACCTCAGGGGTGCGGCCTGGGGAAAGAGTTCCAGAGGAGGCAGAGGCTGTGTCTTTGGGGATGGCAACAGAGCAGCCGTGAGGGAGATTGAGGCTGGGAGGGTGGGGGCCGAGCGGGAGCACCTGCCTTGCGCCTGCAGGCTTCTCAGTGGAGTGGAGCCCAGGGCTGGGACCTCCGGAAAGGAGGGGCTCGGCCTCAGCCGCCCCTGAACTCCTTTGCACCCTCATCACATTGGTATTTGCAGACAGCTCCCAGGGGTTCCCCTCCTTAGCAGGCCAGCCCTGAAGGGAGCCAGCTGCACGCAGCAGGGCAGGGCAGGGAGGGACTGGGAACCCAGGGTGCAGGCTGAAAGGACAGATTTAGGACCAGGTTCCAGTCCTGGGCCCATGCTGACATTTATGTGCTGTGGGCTCTGGCTTCATCTCTCTGGATCTGAGGTTCCTTGGTTGAAAATTGGAAAAACAGTACTTTCCTCTCAGTATGCCGTGTGAAGGAAATGGTTCCCATAAGGAGTGGTTCACCCGTGGCCGGCTTCCTCTGGGGACAGCTTTGCAGGGCAGAGGCCTGGCTTCATGGTGATACAGCAGCCCTCACCCTAACCTGACATGCTGGACATGGTTCCTCCCTCTGAAATGTAGAAGATGGACCTGGGGCGCCCGCGTGAGATGGAACACTGGACGTGTTTTTCTAGAATTGCTGCTAAAGCCCGAATGTCGAGGAAAATAAGCACAGGCACTGAATATTCCACCTTGTGAGGGGCCAGAGTCCTCGCCCCGTCCTCGTGGGAGTGAGAGGCCCTGGCCCTGGGCCGTGTTCACCCAGCCGTAGCCTTCGTCCAGCGCCAACTCCAAACATCCCCTGCAGCACAACTGCAAAAATTACAATGAAAATTAAGAATGCATTTCTATTTATGAGGGTATCCAAAAGAACAACTTCAGAAATGTCAGTAATTTAGGAGCATACAGTTTACATAATTATATAACGACACCTGTTATATAATGGTTATATTTTCCTATTAAATATGATATAATCATGAAATAAATTGAACAAAAGAAGTACAAATCTTGTCCACTGAAAATTACATGTTTTGCTGAGAGATATTAGAGAGCTGAGTAAAAAGACACACCATTGAAGTGACAATTTCCTGTAAATTGATCGATGGATTCAAGGCAATCATCAAAATAATAGCAAGTTTTATTTATTTATTTTTGCAGGAATTGGCAAGTAGCATGACGGTTTGTTTATATGAGAATGCCCAAGCAGCACAGTCAATAGTTTTGAAAAAGGAATGAAGTTGTAAACTTTAATTTCCTGATTTCAAAATTCATGCTAAAGCCACATTTATCAGGGAATGGGCTGCCATAGGGGTAGATGCACAACCTGGCGTGAATTGAGAGCTCGGAAATACATATAGATGTTATTTTTTTGACAAAGGTGCCCAGGCAGCTCTTTGGTGGGAGGGATAGTTTATTTTTTTAAAATGGAGTTGGTATATTTGGATAGTCATATGCTAAATGTGACTGTCACTTCATACCATGTGCAAAAACTGAATCAAAATAGATCAAAAACTTAAAGGAGCCAAACAATCAGCTTTTAGAATAAAGCATGGGAGAAAATCTGAAGTAGGCAATGGTTTTATTAGACGTAACAGGACAATGGCAATCAATCCAAGAAAAAGTAAATTGGACTTAATCAACATTCAAAATGTTGAAAGGAAGAGAAATGAAAAAGAAGAGAAATTTTGGGAAGAAATCCTTGCCTTTTTTTAACCTGTCTTTTCAATCATGATCATCATTTTACTATCATGAGTTTGGCAGAACATCTTGAAGTGTTTTTTCCTGATTATTGGATTCAGATTTTGACAGGATCCTATTGCTGCCACTCCTATTGTTGGGACACCGTTATAAGGCCACTGATGGAATGCAAATTTATAGACATTTCATAGTAACAGCTAGAGGTCAGTTAGAGGCCTGCGACCATGCTCCTGCGGCCTGTCACATCGCTGGCTGGCTCACTTTAGCCAGCCTGGACTGTCGGTGGCCAGCTGTTTTTCTTCTGATAATGTGCTGGGCCAATTTGACTGCTCGCAGCTTATGTTCCCCTTAATTAGGAAAATATTGCTTCTAACTGGCTTTAAGGAATTTGGTTGGGGAAAGGAACCCTGTCAGAGATCCTTTTAACTCTGCCTGTTCCAGCTGAATCCCCTCTCCTTGTCCCCAGGATGTTCCCATGTTATGAAAAGTTATACACTGTGTACATGGTCACGTCTGTCATAGTATTATAGAAAAACCAGTATAAAACCAGATGGAAGACTTTTTGCTTTGAGGAATCTAGACAGCAACTCTTTACTGAGCTAACAGACTGACAGGAATCTCAGTGCCAAATCATCAGCCCAGATGCAGTTTAGGGTTCAGTTTAAATACAGTTTACAAGCAGGAAGTACAGGGCGTTACATGGATTAAATTAAGTCATATGTCGTGAGGAAAACTAACTCTATATATATTTGTTTAAAATGTGACCATATACACAATATATAATTTTCTTAAGTGTTATCATTTTTAAAATGGGTAAATTGACGGTGGCTACAGCGGAACCTCAGTTCACAAACTTAATTCTTTTCATGATTCTGGTTGCAAACTGAATTGGACAAGAAAATATCAAATTTCCCCGTGAGGTCAACACTGAGCATCACACTGAATTCGATTCATTTCTCATCCAATTCGGTTTGTGACCAGAATCATGGAAAGAATTTCGTTTGTGAGTGGAGGAGCACTGCAGCCTACAGTGTGTTGTGTAAATACATGAGTTAATGTAGACACACAACTTAGAAAACTGCTTAGCACACAGTAACTACACAATGAATAGTAGTTCTAAGCATTAGGTTTCGCTAGTCTTGTGATATTGAGCTAGGAGACAGGCATGGCTTAGGCTGGTGGAAAAGCTCCTAGGACCCATACAGCCTGCCTCTCAGGACCTGGCAGGTGAAACTCGTCCCCACAGGTGTGGCTGGCACAAGAGACCCAGACACCAGCAGAAGCTGCTATGGTGACTCCTCATAGTAGTCCGCCCTGAGTCCCCTGGCCAGGCATGCTTTTCTTTCTTTTTCTTTTCTTTTTTTTTATTTTAAAGAGGATAAAACCAAGGAAAATGAAACAGAGTAAAACAATCAAAACAAACCAGTGTAAGAGATCCAGGACTTCAAAACATTACGAAATCAACAACAGTTACCGTAATGCCCCTTGATGTCTTCAAAATAGCTGCAGATAACTTGGACGTGGTAAAAATCAAACAGAACAGAAATAATAAAAATAAAACAATGATTGCAATAAAGGACTTTAAAACAAACCAATAGTAAATCCAAAATTGCTACGATAATATATCTTGCTATCTTTGAAACAGCTGCTCATGCCATGAGATATAACAAAAGCAAACAAAACAAAACAAAAAACCCCCAGCCCAACAAAACAATGAAAATGATAGGGGACTTCAAAACAAGTCCATAGGAGTCAGCACCGGCTGCAGCTCCAGGCCAGGCGACGCCCCACCAGGCGTGTGTTCATTGCCGCTCTTCTTCTCTTTTGGTCTGTTGCTCAGTTAAAGTCCGCCCTGCAGCGCGGTCATCCCAGTACTCACTCACTCCAGACTTCTCTTTTTCTTTCCCACTCTGTGCTTTTCAAATAAACTTTTGGCGTCATTTTTGGTTTGCCTTGTTCAATTCTTTGTTTGAGCTAAGAAGGACTTGAAATATGTTTAATCGGTGAGCTATTTCTAAAGGAACTACTTGACAACAATACTTTAATAAGTGATAATATTTGTCTTGAGAATGAAAAAGTTTATGATTCCAGTGTCTACTTTTGCATAAAGCAAAGTCATAGGGAGAGAGAGAGAGAGAGAGAGACTACTTGAGGAAAATAAGTTGTAGAAATACTTTAATACTAAATGTATGGAGACATCTCAAGATTGGTACAAGTTATCTTTGGCCTTTGTGATTACAAGAGGTGCTCAAAGTAGGGGCCCTTCGGGTTCAGACATTAACACATTGAACTGCAACGTGGCTGACCTTTGCTGCTAAAACCGCTGCATGTGGGTTTTCAATTTCTTCTCTAAGGGCAAGTGGTGGAGTGGATATATGACGTAACACCATCTGTTGAAAAAACTTCATACTATTTTTCTTTTCCTTTTGCAAGTATGCATACAGTTTTTCGATGGATTCTCTGTAGGTTTCTATTTTGTTTCTGTTTCTGGTCTCTCTCTATGTATGTACATATATACATATACACATATGTATATACATATATGTGTATACATGTATACGCATATACATATATGTATGTATACGTAATACCTTGGTTCATGAGCAATTCAGTTGGCAAATAATTTGGCTTGGTAACATGTTGCTTCTGTTTGCAAATTCCACATCAGGTGACAAACATGACCATGGTCATTTCCTCAGTAATAATGTTTGGATTAACTCCATTTCTGATTTCTAAAACTATTCTTTTTTTCCTTCATGCCGAATCTTTTTATGTGTTCAGAAACTTGCATATTTCCTCTGGTGGGCAAAGAGGGATACAGGTATGCATGATGGAGTCTCTCTTAAAAGTTGTGGATTCTCTTTTACTTCTTTTAGCTCCAGGGAAGGAGGGAAGCAAATACTTTTTCCTTTAGTACTGTCCCTATTGGATAGCAGTCACTTCACCTGGGAGGCGCTGGGCGGGCTGTAGTCCAGGCCACCTACAGAAGCTCTTCTCCAGTTGCTGTGGGCTCCAGACAGGTTTTCTTAGCAAGGAGGAAGAAGGGGGTGGTGCTCATGGGGTGGGCAGCCAGTGGTCTGCTCAGTGAGGGGGCCAGGGCAAGCCACAGACTTTGGGCACTCAGCTTTGCACTTCAGCTTTCGGGACTGAAACTCACTGCTGATCCCAGAATAAAGCACATCGCACCAAAGCTCGTGTGAGCATCTCCGTAGCAGACACAGTAATTATGTATGTTTCATGGCGAATAGGTTTCCGCATGGTGCTTGCCCAGGCAGCGTGAGAGAATCAAGCACCTTGTGCAGCCCACCAGGCATGAAACCTTTTAACAGTTCTTTAGAGAACAGAAGCTGCAAACATCTTTACATCAGAAGGCAAGTGATTACCTAGGGCACTCTGACTGCATGAGATCATCTGAGCCATTGCTGTTCATCCTTTTCAAATGCAAGTGAGCTCAAACTAGCTTAATGGCCCAGGAATTTAGCATCTCATCCAGCTCCTCGGTCAGACAACTGTGACTGTGGTGCTGCTGTGCCCCACGTGGCACTGTGACACACCCAGCAGGCCTCTTTGCTCACACTCAGTCTCGGTTTCCTTTGGCGATGCCAGGATGATGAGGGTAGTGTCACTGCAGTCTTCTGCTCAGCATGAGGAACAATTTAGATGAACGTGTGCTGAATGAGCGAAAATCAAACGGGAGGGACTGTGCTAACGCTTCCTACAGAATTTCATTTGTGCATTCAAAACTAGATTTGGGAAATGTTAATGACCAGCCCTTCTGTTTCAATAGCAGGAGAAGCAGTCAAGAAACACCCAACCTCTCTGGTGGGAAGGACGGGTCTGTGAATAGCTGTAGTACAGTTCAGTTAGCAAGAGTTTGGACTTCCTGTCAGTTGCTATTCACTATTTCCCAATAACCACACTCGTTAAGCACAGTGGCATTGGGCAGTTACAAGGAACCAAGATGCAGAAAGACCTACTATTAAACTCACTCCCTGGGGCACCATCTGCCACCCCTGTAGCTTGAAGCCATCCCTGCCCTGCCACTCGAATGGATCCTCCTTGCCCCTAGCTTATGTTTAACTCCCACAGCTGTGTAATCCTCTAGAATCACCGTCTAATAAATCTTTCTCACAGTTGTGAAAACCGAGTGTTATGGAGGGGTAGGCAGGGTACGTTAGTTGTGCTAACATTAGTTGTGTCACACCAGTGACAGCACCCAAGATTGCGAAGGCCTGGCCTTGTAAAAGTTACTTCTTACACAGCTAATGGTTGACTGCAGGTGCTCCTGGTTGGGGGGATGGGGTGGGGCGAGGCAGATGAAGTTCTGCTCCCTGTGTTTAGCAGTGCAGTTAAGGCCTTGTGCCCCAGTGCTACGGCTTTTGGGGTCTCTCCAAGCACTGAGCTCTGGCCAGCAATGGGAGAAGAGAGACAGATCAGGGAGGACACAGCCAAGTTTTAATCATATTAGTCTGCAAGTGACACACACCCCTTTCCTTCACATGTCATTGGCTACCCCTGTTGGATGGCCTCATCTAGGCTCAGAGGATTGCACACGTGGCTCCCACTGGCGCTCACTGTGGAAGGGCAGTGTGGGCCCCTGGTGGGCAGCAAACCTACTCTGCTGCAGGAGGATTCTTGAAAGAGGTGGATTTCATGGGCGTTTTGAAGGATAACTCACTGCTGGCTAGAAACTCCAGGGACCGGCATACTTTTCAGCCAAAGGGAAGGAACAAGAGCATTTATCATAAGAAGTTTTGTAAAGATTTAGAGTCATCTTTTCCCATTGCAAAGCTTTCAAAAGTTTCATATTTAATAGTGTGCAACAGAGCAGTTTATGACCCAGCTGTGCAGGACAAAGATCTGCGAACCAATTTCTGGAGCAAGAATGATGACTTCAATTTTCTTGCTAAGAAAGCTGTCTGGGTGTGGGGTTTAGACAGTTGGAAGATACTGTAACAGAACCCCCTCCACGCATCCCTATACTTCAGTTTGTTAGTTGCTCAGGTAACAGTTCCTGTTCCAGTTCTGGTTGCTCCTCTTAAAAATAGCTGGTCACTGGGATGCATAGCTGGTCTGTATGATGCACATTGTGTAAACCAGTCTCCAATTACGAGCCATTCTGCCTCTATATGTACTGCTTGCCTATCCCACATATGCCCTACACCACCAGAGTTGGGGCCTGATATCCTCAGATAATCCCAATCAGTACCTATTGATGTGAATAAATCTGCCTCCAAAACCTGAGTATGGTTTCAGTGTTTCTGCTTCCCAGTGCATTCTGGGGCCCGAAGCTGTGGGAGTTAAACATAAGCTAGGGACAAGGAGGATCCATTCGAGTGGCAGGGCAGGGATGGCTTCAAGCTACAGGGGTGGCAGATGGTGCCCCAGGGAGTGAGTTTAATAGTAGGTCTTTCTGCATCTTGGTTCCTTGTAACTGTCCAATGCCACTGTGCTTAACGAGTGTGGTTATTGGGAAATAGTGAATAGCAACTGACAGAAAGTCCAAACAAATAAATAATGTAGATTGAGACATTTGCAAATGATGAAGTGTTATGGATTAATAATTAATCAGTTAATTTGTATAATGAATAGCTGTGCTGGACAAGTCTAGGGCTGGAAGCTGAGCAGGCTGTTCATGCCTGGTTCATGCAAACTTTGGGATACCTTCTGCAAGCTGAGGGAGGCCATTGAAACTGGCCAATAATAAAGGATGTTCTGTGGGGAGACAAGCCGGGTCCATCGAGGGCTGTGACCATACCATCTGGGCTTCTAAGTCCCCCTGGAGTTGGAGCCTCCTCTCCAGCCCTGTAGACACTGCCACAGTTCACATCTCCTGGCTCTTGGGCAGTGAACTCCTGAGTGGCCTTCTTGCCTCTAGTCTTGCCCACTTTGTCCCGTTCTCCATATGCACCTACGTAATTTCATCTAATTGTTTCTTGATTCATTTATTTTTGCATTTACTAGCATTTATTAAGCTCTGTGCTAGTGTTGCTTTGTGGCTTATTAACTACTCCTCTATTGGATATTTGCACTGTTTCAATTTATCACTACTATTTGAGAGAGGAATTTAGTTTTATGTAGCTCATGTTCTGGGCCACACATATAACCTGGATGATCTTGTTCAAGTCCTGAAGGAAGTCTGTGTGGCAGGAGTGCTTCTCCTTGAGCAGGTATGGAGACAGAGTGCACAGCAATCAGTTGCCTCTGCCTTTCAGCTTGCGAGTGGCAGAGGCAGGGTTCACAGAGAAGAGATTTAACCACCCAGCTTGGGCTTTTTCACTGTAACAACATGAGTAGGACAACTCTGTGTGAGGTTCTTGAGACCCTCTTAGTTTCCCATCTCTTCTAGGTGCTTTGGGGTGCACCTTCTTTACCTGCTACCAAGGCACCATGTCTACCAGCTCTGAATAGATTCTGTTGCCCTCTGTGGGCATCTCCTGCTGCCTCCTGCTCTGGGGTTCCCCTGCTTCCAGAAGTAGGAAAGTATCCATGTCCGAAGGGTCAAATTTTTCAATAATTGGAGATGGGAGACTTGTTAATATTCCCCACTTTCCTCCTACCTCCTCCAGCAGACTGTGCCAGGGAGACAGGCAGTTAGGGCGTGGCAAACTGGCTGTGCAAGCAGGCATGACTCGTCAGTCACAGCCAGGACATGTTTGGAGAATGACTTCCAAATCTTGCACCTACTAATCAGAGAATGCTACCTTCAGTTCATCAGCACAAGACCAGCCAGTGTTTTGATAGAACGGCTGAGACCTGACGTCAGAAGCGGGTATAAAAGACAGTGGCCACTGACCTCGTGCCACTGCGTCCTTTCTTTCTCAGTGGCCCACTGTGTGCACAGACACTCATCCAGCAGAGCACTTCCCTGCAGAGTGCTTCTCTCCCTTCTTTTCTTACCCTTAATAAATAAAAAAGCTATTCATTTTTTGCTTGTCTTATCCACTCGTTTGAACAGGACAAGAAGAGCATGAAAGGGTCCCCTGGGCACTGGTAACACCGGTGGTCCTCAAATGGCCTTGGAGAGTTGTCCTGTGACACCACGTGGCGCGTCTCGGTGCCGAGCAATGGCAGATCAGCGCCCCTTCTGCTATTCTCTCCTTTTCTGCTTCATCCATCTGTCCCCTCACCTGCTTTCTGCTGATACTAAGCCCGCTAAGTAGTGGCACACAAGTGTTTGTAATTTCAGCTTAGTTTTCTGGGCAACCCAGGCAAAAACAATGCATTTCTTGATGATTTAGGATGATTTCCTTTGTCCAAAAAGGTTTCTGCTGTGGGATGATTGAATTGGAAGTATGAATAGTTCAGTGGCCTTGAGAACATTGCAACAGACTTCAAATTTATCCGCCTCACAGGTGACTGACTATTCATATGACTTTGAGGCAGACTGGCCCCTCATTACTGAGCTGAGTGTGAAGATGAGTCCTACAGGCAATGACTCATGGAAAAGGCTGTGAATAGGAGCATTTATGACCACATCCATACAAGCAAAGTTGGCTCAATGATAATGTATGGAAAAATATCATTTTCTCTGCAATGGAATTTTAACCATATGGGTATGTGTTCCCTCGTGGAGAAAAGCCAGGCACGCAACCTTCCAGAGAGTGCTGGCCTCTGGTAATTGCTCTAATTACCTGGGAGCTAATTAGGGACTATTATGTATTCAGAAGTCAGAGCTTCATCCTTTGGAATTTGCATTTTCAGCGAGATGCTCATTCTCTGTGCATCACAAGGTGAGTGTCCCTGCTGATTTCCTCTCCCCATGTCTAAGCTGGACTCACTCCAGGGCTGCTAGAATCAGAAGCCCTCTGTCCCATTACACAGAGCTGAAAGCAGGCAGGAAGAGGAAGCAGGCCTCGGTAACAGGCAGTTGGGCCTGGAATCTATGAAACCCCACAAACACGTATTGGGGTTGCTTTGCTAAATATCAGACCCCTCCTGGGAAAGAAGTGGGCCTGGCCTGGCATTGCTAATGTCCGGCAGGCACTGCCTGGGGAGGCAGGAGGAGGGGCGGGTCAGGCGTGTGGAGGGCCTGGGATGTCACCGGGATGCAAGCTGCTTGCTGCCTCCCTGCTGACCGCTGACTGCTGCCTTAAGCTCTGTTCCCTTCGGGAGTCTGCATGGGCTGAAGTCTTCCGGTTCTTAGCTGTGGCTCTGTACCCAGCACTGCGGCTTGTTCCCCCCTTCTAGGGGCAGAGAAGGTATGAAAGAAGAGATGGCCTCTGGCTGCTGGCCACCCCTGAGCAAAGAGAGCAGCTTACAGCTTACTGGGGAAATAACTCCTGAGCTGTTAGCTGTCACTGTGCTGAGTTTGTGGTCCCACACACTCAGGAATGAAGTCACAACCCAAGGACAGTTGTACTGGAAATAAGGGGAAGCAGAGTAGCTCCTGGATTTCCAGGAAGAGTCCTGAGCTTGGCCACTGAGGCTGTTTGTCAGGGTAATTTACACAGCAAAATCAAACATGGGTACAACGTGGGTCAAACTGCAACCAACCTATAGGATTACAAGTAGCCACTTAGCTAATATTGATCTAGTGGGGCCCGAGTCACATAGCAACAGTGTACGGCAAGAACAAAGGCACTGTTGGAAAGGGATGGATGGTCTTGTCATCCACTTATATGTGTCTGATGCCTAGCTGGGTCTAATGGTGGTGTGAATTACAATATAATCTCAAGTCGTTTATCTTCAGGGAGGCCTGCAGGCATGGCTGTGGCAACTCCATCTTGGCATCCAGATTTGCCCCCAGCCACAATTCTGATGTCTTCGTCTTTTGTGCTGTCTTTCTTGAGAGCTCAGTCCTTTTCTGAGTGTGTATTAATTTCCGTGCAGCTCTGCTGCCTAGGATGACAGCACTGGACTCCTCTGGGTGGCTGTTCCTTGGGAGACTCCAGGGCTCCATGCACAGGCTGCTGCCAGTCCTGGAGAGCTCCACTGAGGACAGGCTCTCTATCTTAAATCTGTAGAGGCCTTAAACTGCACAGCGTAAAAGAAAATAGATTCTCTGGGCACAAGAAGCTCTGATTCCGAGTTCTGCTCTTTATCAAGTGTGTAACCTTGCCTTCTCCTGGGCCTGTGGTTCCTAACCTAGCAATTTATACTACAATAAGAACAGCAACAAGTCACACACTCTGCCGTGTGCCTCCACATGCTGATATCACAATTTATTTCACCTGGACCCGGGCTTGGCTTCACAATTCCTAGCAGGCTGTGCCTAGGTCCACATAGATTGGTAAAAGCTGGCGTGGGATATAATCTATCAGTTTACTCGAAGATGAATGACCGCAGAGTCCCTTCTACAAACATTCCAGACACTCATTGTTTCTAAGTAGCTTAACCTTAGTATTGAAACCTGCATTACTCTAATAATTTGCTTTATAAAATTTCCTCCTCTCCTTCCACAAAAATTGTTTGTGTTAGTTTCCTTTGTTGCATAGTAAATCACAATAAACATAATAGCTTTCAATAATATTTGCTGCCATTGCCCCATTTATTATCTTACAGTTTTGTGAGTCAGGAGAGGAGTCCAGGGGTCTGGCTGGGTCCTCAGAGTCTAAAATTGAGGCATCTGGTGGCTTGGACTCTGGGAGCTGCTGGTGTCAGAGATTTTGAGCTCCCCAGGCTGATGGTAGAATTCAGTTCCATGGGGACGTAGGACTGAAGTTCCTGCATGCTGGATGTTGGCCAGCTTTCAGAGGATGTCTGGGGTCTGGAGTTCGAGGTTCCTCTATCTTTAATATCTTGAGTTACTTTTTTTTTTTTGGTACTGGGGATCAAACTCATGACCTTGTGCCTGCCAGCAGGTGCTTGTACCACTAAACTAAATCCTCGGCTTTGTGCCTTGAGTTATGGATCAAATCTTTCTTGTGCTTCAGAGCCTCTGATTTTGCCTTCTGTCGTCCTCTTCTTCTTCGCCCAGCTGGAGCAAATTCTCGACTTTTGAGGGACCATGTAACACTGCATCACAGCCATCTGCTTACTCCCCTTTCTGAGGTCAGTTGTGCTGTGTAATATAACATAATCATGAGAACAATTTCTCAATACATTCCCGGATTCGGAGAGGCCAGGATGGAGCTATTTTAGAGATTTCCTCCTCCATTTCCTCATTCGGAAATGTCACAGGCCCTAAGTGAGCAGGGTAAAAGAGATGGAACTGACATGATGGGTTTCTGCTGAGTCAAAGATATGGGTCCACTTGCTCAGCGGTCAGCACCTGTTAGTGCCAGTGCTGAGCATGATGGACCTGCCTTCAGGTGGCGCACAGTCCAGTTGGGGTCAATGACTGCATAATGTTACGGGACCTGCATATAAGAGAGGCAAGTCCACACATACTGATGGCAAGGAAGGCAAAATAAGCAGTTCTACACAGGGCGGTGGTGGGAAGTTATTTTTGGGATAAGTTTGCTACGAAGTTGGTATTTTAGGTGGGTATTAAAGTAAGTGACTGTTTCTCTGCATTGCATTTGGAAATACCCTACTGGAAGTGTAAGGAACACAACCCCATTTTGGTTGAATGCGAATGTTCACAAGTGCCTGTGGGTGAGGATGGTGGGGATGAGGAGGGGAGATGAGGGGAGAGGATCTCGGGTGCTGCCCATCTTGGCTGTCAGCGTCAGCTGACTCCTCCTTTCTGCACGCAGGGAGCTCGGGGATGTGTGGGGCCGCAGAGGATTCAGCTCACACCAATCACAAAAGTCTCATGGGCCGGAGATTTAGCTCAGTGGCACAAGCACCGGCCTGGCAAGCGCAAGGTTGTGAATTTGATCCCTGGTACAAAAAAAAAAAAAAAAAAAAAAAAAAAAAATGTCTCGGGACCAGAAGTGAGAGGTAGGTGATCCTGGACAGTGCAACAACTGTTAAGTCTGGGCCTGTCTGTTGCCCCCACCCCAGTCACCTGAGCCTGGAAGACAATGTCTCACGCTGCTAGGACCTGATGCATCCCTGCGCCTGCTAGGTCGCTGTGCCTGTTACTCAGCCTGAGCATTCTCCTCTGGTCTCACACACCCTCCTCCTCCCCTCCCCCACCAAAGCTCACCCCACTCACACCCCTATCCTGTCCATAAAAGACCCAGCTTAATAAACTGGCCCTGGGCGCTCCTGTGGTTACTCCAGGAGGTCCTCCCCGAACCCCAGAGTCAGGCTGGCTGTAATTTCTACGGGGTCATCACCACTTCCTTAACAGTAACTGCTCCTGGGACTTGATCCTGTGGCAGACTACTTCCTTGCAATCCTCTTGGCTTGGTTCTTCTTGGGATAGTTTGATACCAACACCTAGGACCTCACAATATCCAAAGAAAGGCCCCCTTGCAGCCTTTGCTCGGTCCTCCCTGGCCCCATGGGTCAATCCTGAGGACACAGGGAAAGCTCACCAAGACCAGAGTCGCCCAGGGTTATGACCTCTTCCCTGGCGAGGGTCATGAGGATCCCAAGGCACTCAAATAGTCAGGATGCACCACCCTTGGAGGGTGGCGAGGCCTGGACATCCGCACGTGGACTTTTGGGCCTGACCCTCATCTCAGGACATTGCAGGACTCGGCCTGTGGGCCGGCTCTGGACCCGGCTGTGCAGGACACTGAAGTTGGAGCTGGGTGTTAGTGACTCCTCCAGGTGGCACAGCCTTGTACGCAGACTTGGGCCAGTGTGGCGGGGCAGAGTCTCCAGCAAACACCAGAAATGTGTGTGATGAACCTCAGATACAATTTGAGTACTCTTCCGTAGAAAGCCCGTGGTCCTGGAGTAGAATATGGACAAATGATGCTCAGATAAAAACGCCTTTCCTCTTTAAATGAAGTCAGCCTCCTATTCAGACAAGAAAAAAAAAAAAAAAAAAAAAAAAAAAAGTCGAGCGGAGAGCTTTGCTTCTCTGCACCGTGGCTCCGCATCATTGGCTCAGCCTCGTTTTAGAGACGCAGGAATTTATAATTGGTTTTCCAATTGTCACCCAGGCACCTTAATGGCTTTTTACAAATTATTTGTTGTAAGAACAGCATTAATGGAAACCAAATGAAAAAGAAATTAACCCGTGCTCTGACCACTGCCACAAATCAAGCTGTTAGCGTTCGCCTGCCCGCATGCGCATGCGCACGGAGCTGCGCCAGGACGCCACCAGCTGCGCGGGCACCGCCTGCGCTCAATGCGTGACCGCCGCGGCGATGCTTTTCATGGCTGTGGGGTCGTCAGCGGGTTTCTGCAAACCGAAATCCGTGATTGCTTGGATGCAACTGTTCCTTCATTCTCCTTTACATCGCGCTCAGATGTGCAGTTAGTTCGGGGTTAATTCTCCTCCCGTCCGGCTTTCTTTTTGCTGAAGGAGTTACTGCTCCCAGGCGAGGCGGTTCACTGTCCTCTGCGGCATGAATTGCAGGTCTCCAGAGGCCACCTCCTGCCTCTACAGGACATTTTTTCTTACAATCTTGCTGTTTTAATTGCACATACATTTTCGACTCTGTTATTTAAGAATTATACCCTATATACTTCCCAAGGGAGTTTTGCGGGTTAGAGACAGAGACAGCGTGGAGTCTAATTAGGAATCTAGCTTAAAACAGGACCAAGGGTGGGCCCAGGGAAGGACGACGGCGCA
The DNA here is from genome assembly GCF_034190915.1 of Cavia porcellus. Lineage (NCBI taxonomy): Eukaryota > Metazoa > Chordata > Mammalia > Rodentia > Caviidae > Cavia > Cavia porcellus. The sequence goes on along the minus strand of NW_026947489.1, from coordinate 1,411,433 downwards.
AGAAACTGCCGGAGTCACGGACATAGGGTGCAGGCCCTTCGCCCCTTTCTGTGAAGACACTGTGAATCCACTTGCACACCCTCCCATGTGAATCCGAGTGCGGCCTCAAAGTCCTTAATTCTGTCCTCAGGTGTCTCGGCTGGTCAGTCATAATGAACACGTGACACCGCTGAGCCGGAACTGTGGAAGCCCCCCCATCAGGGCACTGGGGGGGGGGGAGCCTCTGTGGGGCGGGGCTTCACGGGAGGCTTTGAGTCTGCGGGGTGTGGCCTTAAAAGGATTATGCCGTGTCTTCTATTTCACGTCCTGGCCACCTGGGCCAGCAAATCATGGACCAAAATCTCCAAACCCGCGAGTCATAATGCACCCTTGTCCTCTATAGCTTGTCCACTCAGGTGTCACAGCCATGAAAAGAGGGCAGCACAGACATGAAGCACCGTCCCGGATGTGGCGAAGAGTGAGGAGCCTTATCTCTGCTGCTGACCTCTGTGTGACCAGGGCCTTTGGGAGAACGAGTGTGAGGACCCTGGAAGGCGCTTTGCCAGGCCGATCCGGCTGTCCTGCGGTGGGGACACCCACTGGGTTCTACGAGGCGGTAGGTGCTCATTTTATGGACGGGCCCACCTAGTAAGCCAACGGGCAGCCCTGCATTAGGGAGACCAGGGACAGCTCTTCCCCTGAGCCATCTGTGGGGTGAAGGGCGGACTGTGAGGATGCAGAGCAGCCCAGGTCCCCGTGGGACACCACTTCCAGCGTCGTGTTGCTCCTTCTTGTCTTCTGTCATCTGCTGGCCACTTCCCCCCTCAGTGCACACGCTCTTCTTCACCTCAGAGCCTGACCAGGGCCGGGTCCATTCCTGTGTCCCTCACTTCTGCCACCTTGCATTTAGCCTGGGTCTAAACTTTCTCTTGTCTAAACTTGTTTCGCTGTGGAGCAGAGCAGGATTCACGTGGGCCCTGTGGTCTGGCAGTTGGACTGTGTCACATCACACGCTGTGACTGCAGACACTTAGTGATGTGATAGAGAAGACCCAGGGCATTCTCACCTCTTAAGAGCCATTGTTTTTGTAGATATGAAGAAAAACTGAAGACAGGTTGCAGAGTTTAAAATCTATATTTTACACAAAAGTGTGGAAGTCTATTTTGGGGAATTCCTTCACAGTGTAGCATGGGCCATCATCGGGCTGTCGGTCCAGCCCTTCGTGGGGACAGCATCTCCCTGGTCCTTCTGCAGTGCTGGCTGAGTTGGGGTTTCACCCTCCTGGAGGTCACTTTCCTGTGGGGTAACCAGCCCAGCCATCCACCTCACCTCTCTGTGGTTGGCCTGAGCTAGGATCTGAATTCAAGCCTCCACTTCTTGTGATGATGGTACCTGATTCCTTCTTGTGATGCCCAAGATTTAATACTTTGTTTCTCAAGAAGTAATTTTTTCCCAATGACTAGCGCCGTCTTTGTGAGGAATTTGTGTTTCTTCTCAGCCTTACTTCAGCCCAAAGTGGTATCGTGAAGCGTTGATCCTGGTCTCCTGTGCGGTCTCCTCTCTTACTAACTGGGGAATCCAGGCCCTGTTCCTATAGGCTGCGTGGTGACATCTCAAAATCTCTGTGTGACTTTGGATTTCTCCGTAGGCACAGGATACCATGTCAGCCCCTCTCAGGACAAGTGGCTGTCCTCCTGTCACTGTCATTTTGCTTCCTCAGAATGTGTTCTGGGCTCTTCAGGCTGCTCCTGACAGCGCCACAGCACTGAACGGGGTGGCTTGTAGTTTAGACTCAGTGCTCTGTCACCACTTGTGAAATCCCAGCTCTCCTGGCAGCACAGGCCCTGGGATGGGCACAGTGGGTCTCCTGGGGAGTTGGCGTCCTCAAATATTATAAATACTGATGACTGCTTGCTACCTGAGCAAACAGAAGTCTGATTAATGTGTCTCAAACTCCCTGCGGACAGATTTCCTGTCCTTTCCTGTTCCATATTCTGCCATGTTTAGGATGTTTACATTTTGGTTTCTTCAGTGAGTCTTTGGACAATGCACCAAGTTTGGGAATTTTGTCAGTCAAATGGGTTAGGGTTATTCTGCAGGAGTAAATAGCACCGAAATCTCATCTGCTTAAAGCAGTAAAGGGTTCTCTGCTCTCATGCTCCACATCTGCCCAGTTTGCTTGGGGAAATGTCTTCATGTCACACCCTTGCCCTAGCTGGCTGACTTGAGTGGCAGATTCTTTAATTTAGAGCCGACTTTGCCTTTTTTGCCTGTCCTCCTTTTTTACCTAACACTTTTGGGCAGAGATTTCAGGGTCACCTAACCCTGGGCTTCTTTTAACTCAGACTTGCACCAAGTCCAAGACCTGAGTGCTGATGCCACCCGAGTCAAAGGGACCTCAGGCGCCAGACAAACCCTGACAGCCTAAGAAGGCGTTAGTAAGCAGAACGCGTGTGGAGAGTGAAGGATCATGGGAAAACCATGCAACATAAGGTCTGTTCTGTTCTTTTAAAAAAATTAGCCAACTGTGTCTACTCCTCCTGTCCCCTGTCAAGGGTACCCTCTTCCTTCCTTCCTTCCTTCCTTCTTTCCTTCCTTCCTTCTTCCTTTCTTTCTCTTTTTTTTCTCTCGCTCTTTCTTTTGCCTTTTTGAGACAGGGTCTCACTATGTAGCTCAGGCTGGCCTTGGCCTCATGTGTAGTTCAAGCTGGCCTTGAACTCACAGTGATTCCCTGCCTCGGCCTCCCAAGTGCTGGGATTACAGATGTGTACCACGATGCCCATGAGGTATCCTTTCCTGTAGCATCAAGCATTGTGACACCAGAGGTCAGGGTCGGGTCTCCTAGGTTACAGAGACTGTGGACCATCCCAGCGCATAGCTGACAACAATCCACTCACACCTGGCAGGAGGACAAAGGTGACTGTTGAGAGTCTGGCTAAGCCAGGAACTAGGATGCACCCATGCTGCAAAAGGCAGGGCTTCGGAGGGCAGCTCTGGGGCAGAGGTGGCAGCCCTGAACCTTTGGAACTGAGCTGCAAGCCAGAAGGACAAGTGACAGCCGTAGAGGGGCTGAGGAGCCAGCAGAAGCCCCTGTGAGCCCCGGCCTCGCACACAGGTCCTGCCATGGCTGTGATGACTCAGGAGCTCCCACACTTCACACTGCCCAGGGCTGGGCGGGGGCGAGCCACTCTAGCTGTGGGTGCTAATGTGGGTGCCAGGTGGGGTGTGACAAGGGATGTCATGTGTCAGCTTATTTATAGAGGACTAAAAATGACAGTGCCTCCCAGATGCAATGACTGCACAAAGCCCCACAGTGGCCCAGCGTACCCAAGAGGTGCTTCCCGAAGGTCCTAAAACTTGTATGGCCTCATTAGTGAGAGGCACAAGGGACATCTGTTCTATTTCTGGACCTTTCTGGTTCCTGCAGAGTAGACCAGGCACCTGGGAGGGACCTGGACTTAGAAGGAAGAATGGGTGGGGGGAGGGAGATGGTCAGCTGCCAGGGCAACAGGTGACACAGTGGACTTGTCGCCTGTGGTGGGTGCACCGGGGCTCTTGTTAGAAAGTAGATTCAGACCCCCAGGCTGTGGGTAAGGCTGAGCACGCACAGTTCTCACAGCTCCCTGGGGCTCTGCTGCTCCTGTTGGGACCGTATCTGAAGGGGTGTGGATGGGTGAGGACCGTAGTGTCCCATGGGCTGGTCAGAGAGAACAGGTGTGGGGGTTTGCAAGGGAGGCAGGCAGGGCCAGTGGGAGGAGCAGCAGGTGATGCCAGGTGGAGGCCCTGGTGGCCTGGGGGAGGGCCGTGGGCCGGGCTTGGTGTCTGGGTTGGCCTCTGCCTCGATCTGTCACTTAGTTAGTCTCTCCAGGCGGAGTCTCCCCGCTGGCTGCCTGTGCCAAGGGTCTGAGGGGCGTCTGTCTGTGGCTGCCGTTCCTGTGGAAAGGAGCAGAGGAAGCAGAGAGACCACAGAGACAGGCGAGAGATGTGTGCTGTGACCACGGGACCAAGGCCAAGCTGCCAGGGCGGCAGCTGGAGAGGCCCTGGGGGAAGAGCTGTTTCTGCAGCGGAGAGAGCCAGAGGGGCCAGCCTGGGGCCTGCACTGTGGAGGAAGGTGACCCTGCCCTGTGGAGGGGGGTCCTCGGGCCCCGCTGAGGAGGGAGGAGACCAAGGCAGGGGCTACCGGCTAGTTCCAGAGTAGATGCTGGGCAGCGAGGCCGGCCACCAGTGCCTCCTCCCACTAACGTGGCTGCAGGAGCTGCTTTGTGAGCAAGGCCACCCTAATTGCTCTCGGAGGACCCTTGGCATCGAGGCTGCGCTGCTCTCCCAAGGCCCTAAAAAGCCTCTCTGCTTTCGGTCTCTTTTCTGTGTCTCCCACCCACTCTTTAACCTGCTGGGATCGAAGTCCTGTCTTGGATCTGGGGTCCTGTCTTGAATCGGGGCTGGCTAATCAATGGACGCCTTTCTGGATTTAGAGTGTTTGGCTCCTGACGTGTACTTGGTAAGTCCTTTCTGCTCCGACCTACATGATGCTGTTTTCCTGCGGCTCTCCCCTCCATCTCCGACATTCATCCTGGGCCTGCACAGTGAGCTTTTGGTAGTTCTGGGGATCAGACACTTCCCATGACTTCCAAACTGGACTCCTGTGCCTTGATGTCTGTCTTGAGCTCAAGGAAACTGCATTTAGTTTCCTGTTGGGCACCTGTCTCCATCTGGGTGTCCTCAGGCACCTCAAACACAGCTTTTCCAAGGCGGACCAATTACGGGTCTGAAAATCCTGCTCCCCTGTTTGGATGTAGGTTTTCAGTGAACAGTAGAACCGTCCACTGGGTTCTCCGGGGCAGGCCCCAGGAGTCATTCTCAGGTCCTCCTCTCCCTCAGCTGCCCACCCCTGCCCTGCCAACACTCCCACTTCTGCCCTGTGTCCTCTCAGCCACTCTGGGCTCCTTCCTCCCCTGGCCACCACAGCCTCCAGACACACTCTGCTTCCTGCTTCTCCCCACACCAGTCCTCCTGGGAATGTGCTCCAGGAAGCACAGGTCCGACCCACATCACCAGCCTGCTCTGGGATCTTGGGCATCTCCTTCCCCTGACCTAGAAGGTCCTGATGTATTTATTGGGGCATCTGGGCTCCCCAGGGTTCTTCCCACATGAAATCAGGATGACCTGAAGGACCTCGCACATCCGTCCCTCCGGTGTGGCTTTGCGAGCTGCAGACTCTGAGTCTCCAGAGTTCTTATGTGGAAAGTAATACAGAATGCTGTAGGATTTCCTAAGAACTTACGCATATACCTTTGTTTACACTCTGAGCGTCATAACCAGCATAAGGTTGGTTTTCAGCCCTGTTTTGGAGACTGATCTTAAACAGGGCTGGGGCATCCAGAACGTGAAGTCTGATGCAGGGTCATGTGCGTACTCGGCGTTGTCTGTGCCCAGATATGATGCCAGCATACAGCACATGGAACATTCTAGATGCTTTGAAGGGCTAGCATGGGATCCTGGGCACGTGGGACAGGGTGTGCTTCAGGGTTTGTCCACTCCTGTCCTTCGTCTGCTTCCCGTCGTGTGTGAAATGCAGTTTCGGGAGCTATCCTTTGCTGAGTGTATGTTTGTGATTTGTGCAACAGGGTGGTGAATGCTGAGCCCCATCTCTACAATGAGATGTAGATTTTCCACTTGGAGTCAAGTCCTTCATTTCTAAACGCTGAATAGGATGGTACTTTAAAAAGAATTCCAGATGGTTAAATTAGGAGGCTGAGGCTAAAAAGAGACCAGCCAAGATTACTCCCAGAGACTTTTAATTTGGTTGTGAATGAAATGCATTTCCCCCTATTTCAAGCATGCCACTTCCTATTCCTTGTTCCCCAAATCACCCCAAACTGAGACAGGGAGCCTCTCTGTGCCCAGCCCTTCCTGCCCTGCCCCACGGGATCTGTTTCTTTTGCCGATTCAGGATGAGCGCTCTGTGTAGGTAAGGTGAAGTGTGGCGAGGTGCCTTCCTGCTAACCGCGTCTGCTGCAGTGTTTGCGTTTAATTTGTTAAAGAAATATTTTAATCCACTAGGAAATTATTTTAATGTAAGCAGTAATATAGAAGGCTGAGGTGAATCATTTCCTCCCAAATTGTTAAATAATTTCTAACACCATAATACTTCTTTATAATTTGATAATGTTTGTCTGTATGGAATTGGCTCATTTTTCTGTTGTGTTATCTTATGTATTCCTTCCAAAAATGCTTTTACTATAGTGTTAGGTAGAAAGATAAGTCCAAATTTTTTTTCATATATGTATATGCACAATAAAAATACTCAATGAAAACCCATGATAGTGTTTGTCTGAAACACTTTTATAATTTTCTCCATCTTCCCATTTCCCAGTCACTTTTGAAATCTTCTCATATCCACAATGATGGAAAACGAATTTATTTCATTGGAAAAACGCCTATGTCCTCGAATGGAGTCTGGTTCTCTAATCTCCTTGTTAGTGTTCTGTGTCTGAGAGGCCCGCCTTTGGTTCCGAAGCACCTTCCTGCTCTCTCCATTTCTGCACGGTTCCTTGGTGCCTGCACAGCTGTTACCTGGCCGCAGGGCAGCTGCTCACCTCGGCGCGCCCTGGCGGAGCTCCTGCCTGGCGCCACTCAGGCCCACATGGGAGGGCTCTGGCTTACAAGGCGATGGCGTAGGAGGCCCCGTAGATCTGAGTCGGCCGGCTGGGCTGCTCCTCTGTGTACCCCAGGGTTCCAGGCATCCAACCGCTGGCCTAGACCTTGCCTCTCTGGAGTGCAACCCCCGCTCGCACCAGAGCTTCAGAGCCTCTGGGCGTCTGGAATTCCCCCTGGACCCTCTGCTCCCTGCAGTCTCCTCCAGGCCTCCCTGGAGCCCAAGCTGCTTTGGCGCACTGAGGCATTTGCTGGGTCCCCAATCCCCTCTTAGAAGCTGCCAGGGTTTCGCTCCAGCTCTTTTCTGAAGACCCCAAGGGTAATTTCGACACCCTGACATCTATTAAGTGTTTATATTTTGTCTTTCTGGTCATCTCCTAGAGAGCAGGAGCCGACAATGCTAAGGGCTTCTCTTGCCTTGACACTTTTTATGTGCTAGACACCATGCTGAGAGCTTCAAACACACATGCATTTCGCATAGCCCAGTGGATGTGGGCTGTGGTCCTTCTGGATTTTTGCAATGGACTTTGACCCTCTCTCTATGGAGAGGGCTGCATTCCAGGACTCTTTTTGGGGTGTTTCTTGGACAAGCAGGCGCAAGTCCTGCCTCCTGACCGGCTCTATGGACCATGCATGATTGAGCCTGGTGTGTGTTCTGCGTGTGTCCTCAGGAGAATGCCAGGGGTCCAGGGTTGTGCCAGGTGGCATAGAGGTAGACGGGGATGGCTGCTTGCTGGCACAAAGCCAGATGCACAGCATCTGTTACAAGAGCACCGCAGACCAGAGGGGCAGAAGCCCCTTGTTTCCCTGGACTTTGCCCCCATCTCAAGGGTCAGCTGCAGGGCCGGCACAGAGCAGGAGCAGCGGGACCAGTGCTGGCCAGGCCTGTCGGATGGCGAGCCCAGCATGCCCCCTTCCTGCTCCTGTGCAGCCGCTCTGTGGGCCCGACGCTGATTGTGGCAGCATCGTTCAATCGTGGCTTCCTTTTCTCTCCTCAGTCAGTTGGCTGTGGACCACTTTCCAGAACAACACTGAATAAAAGCGACCCACCTGGTGGACTGGCAGGCTGGGTCTGCATTCTGGCCACATCACTGCTCCAGGCCTCAGTTTCCACATTGGCTAGGGGAGGAGGACAGCATCAGCATGGCAGGGTTTGCAAGCAATGGAATGAGTAACTCAGGGTGCTTGGTGGGGAGCGATCTGTCCTGAGTACACCACGACTGATGGCGATGGTCACAGTGGACAAGTGTAGGGAGTCGGGAGGAAGGTGACAGCCACGGAGATGCCTTTAAAGGCCATGAGGAGCACTGTCCTGACGTCTGTATGACCCACTGCACACACATTGCCAACAGCACCGCGGCCCTGGGGACAGTCCTTCTCGGCTTCACAGACGAGCCACACGATCCTGACGATGAAGAGTGGAACCAGACCAGGACGCAGCTGGGAGCTGTGGAGCATCAGCGAGATCCTTAATTCTGCAGCTCTTCAGCTTCTCATTTATAAAGGAAGGACAGGTGGCTTCGTGTTGCAGGAATCACACACGCTGGCGATTTAGGGAGGAGAGCTCCCCGCTGCTGTCATCTACTGCAGCCTCGATGCTCAGGTTTCTGTGGCTGGTGGTCTGCTCAGTTCTGTACCTGAGAGCCCTCAGGTCACAGCGCTGTCCACGGCTCAGCTGAGGCTGCAGAGCCCTGCGTGGCCTGCTGGTCACCACGGCAGAGTGCATGGGATGCCCCTGCCCTTGCTGTGGGCTCTCGTCCTCCAGGCAGCAGGCCAGATGGGGTTTCCTCATCACATCCATCTCAGGACCCAGCAGCACAGTCAGATGCTGCGAATTCTCCGGAGCAGGGGTCTGGGACAGCGTGCACATGGCCCCTCTGCCACAGTCTTCAATCCAACAGCCACAGGGCCAGCCCAGCTGGGTGCAGGGACAGGCATGCCCCACTGCAGAGGGCTGGAGGTGGGGAGGGGTGTTTGTGAGCCACATGCGGGTGCCCCTGGCTTCCCCCTTCCCACCACCTCCTCTGGCCTCATCCCAGGGAAGACAACGTTGTCTTTGTGACTCCAGGATTATCTGTGCTCCATCCGATGGGTGACTGCCGTTTGCTTGTCTGAGTTCCTGCTGTTTAGAGTTAAAAGAATGGAGAGAGAGAGAGAGAGAGACAGAGACAGTGAGAGACAGTGAGAGACAGAGAGACAGAAAGACATATACACAGAAGAGGCAGGGTGTTTTGCGGTGATGGTGATGGGTTTCACTAAAGAGTCCTAGAACTGTGGAAGCTATATGAGGACGGAAAGAAGAAAGGGGCTGTAAGGCGTATTTATTTATCTTTCTGAGGCAGAATTTCACTGTGTAGTTCAGGGTGGCCTCAGGCTCAGGGTGATCCTCCTGCCTCAGCCTGCCATGCCGAGTGCTGGGATGACAGGCATGCACCACCACAAGGAGTTTGCTTTTAAAATTAAAAATTATTTTAAAATTTCTTGTGACTGCTGGATCCTATTTTTGAACCCGACTTTGACTGCAGGTCAGGTCACACTGGGTCTTGGAATTTGTTTGCGTAGTGCATGTGTCCTGGGTACACCGGCACGGGCACTGGGTAAGTGAGGTGTGCTCCCAGGGTCTGTCTTACACCCGGCTGCGGCCCCTGCTCCCAGGGTCACCCCACGGGTCCCTCCTGGGGGTCTGTGCGGGGGTCCCCCATGGTGCAGAGCCCTTTGCACAGTCAAAGTGTGATTCTGGGCATCACTGACCTCAAATTCAAACGTGGCCCAGAAGGTGATTCCGTTTTGCTCCTTCTCCAAGCCTCCCTGAAGACCACGGATCCCGAGAAAACTCAGAAACACCAGCAGCGCAGGCAGGGCGCAGCAGCATTGGCGCAGGAGGGGGTTTTGTGTTTCTTCCACCCTTTCATTTTTCTACTTGGACAGTGTCGTTTCTTGTCACCGGAGACAAAAAAATACACTTTAAAACCACCCCGGGGCGTTCACTTCCAAGTGAACATTTTAATAAGCATTTCTAATGGTACCTGCACTTTTTTCCCTTTGTCCAGTACTGGCCGCGGCTCTTTGCTCCCTCGTGCAATTTCTCATGTAATTTCTGCCTTTCTGCAGGAATGTAAACCCACGCCGTTGGGGGCATGGGCTGTTTTCTTTACCACTGAGAAAGTACCTGGCACAATCAGGGTTTGTTGAATGAATGTCAGTATATAAGTGAATTTTTCTTCTGATTTTTTGTAACATGGGGACTGTTGCTACCATAAAATATCAAAACGTCATTGCTTGCCTAGGTTCATCTCAAGACTTACAAAAACTTAGAAAACAGAAATAAGAGTTGAATGTGAGTGTTCTTAATGAAGCACAGTAAAAAGTACAAAGCTACCTTTAAGGCTAATTTAGAGCTTTGAAAGACTGCATATGACATGATTGTGTTGACAGAGATTGAGAAAAGGGGTCAGAGCACAGAGAGATAACTGAAGGTGGCATGCAGGGGTCCCTGAGGCGGAGGGAGGGAGTTCTGGCCACTGGCCCCCATAGGGAGTGCAGCCTCACCCCAGCTGCGGTCACAGCTCCCAGGCACCTCCTAGCTTGTGTGCTGGGTGCTGCGAGCCCGGGCCTCTTGGGGAGGAGGTCGCCGAGCCTGGCAAGTTCCGAGGCTGGACTTCACTGGCCGGCCTGCGGCCCATTCATTGTCTCCACGTGCTGAAACTTAACCAAAGACCAGCATTTGCCACCCTTCAAGACATCTTAATGCACCTCCTGCAGTCTTAAAAGGCCATTTCTTTCTAATAAATTTGTTTTTCCACTGTGGCAGTGTCATTAAAATAGGTTTATAGCTTCTCTTATATAGTAAGAAATTTTAAGGGACATAGTAATTCAGACACATAACTCTAGGATCTCTGCTGAAGACGAGGTTTTCCTCAAAAATCCTTTTTTGTATATTCATTCTTAATGCAATTGTAAGACTGTTTTACGATGAAGGCCGGCATTTTCCATTCCTAACCATAGTCTTGTTTTGCTTACACGTGTGAAAAGAGCTTGTTTTATATTGTTAAATTCCCTTTAATATTCAAAAACCATCTTAAGGTTCCTGAAAGGTGAACACAGAGACCATACTTTTAAGATGAACTTATTCGTGGTTCTCAACCCTGGCTGTGCATTAAAATCACCTAGAGACGCTTTAGGCGATACCTACCTACTCCAGCCCGGGAACAGTAAATCGAGATCTTTGGGGAAGGTTTCCATCTCACGCCAAGGATGCGCACCGCTGAATTACGGGACCTTCATAAGAACTTTCATTGTCTCTTCTCAGCACTGAAGGGATAGTCAAAGCTCTAAAAACTCAGTTGAAACTTTCTCTTTGATGGATTTTAATTATTTAATTTTCTAAAACATAACTCAAAGTCATATATATACGTATACACATGTATATATATATACATGTATATATATGTATCCATGTATGTATATATATATATGTACGTATTTGTGTGAATAATGATTTTTATTGTTTTTGGAGCTGGGGGTTGCACCTAGGGCTTGTGCGTGTTAAGCAGGCGCTGTACCACTGAAGTACCCCCCAGGCCATCCCATGATTTTGATGTTATGTATAAGTTATGGATCGCCTAAATCAAGCTGATTATTATATGCATAACATCACATATTTAGCATTTACTTTCAGTGAGTACATTTGAATTTACTCTTTGGTTCTTTTCATTTAAAATAAATAATGATATAAACGTGGGAAATAAAAGTAGCAGTACATACCGAAGTCACTGCAGTACTAAGGGGGGCCCGGGGGGCCAGGCAGGAGCTGGCCTGGGTGGAGGTCAGGAGGCCGTGTGGTCCATGGAGCCCTCAGCATCTGAGCTCTGGAGCTGGTGGACAAGGATTCTCATCTCCGGGTCTTTCTGAGCTGGCACAACCTCTGCCCGAGAGCTGCTGCTGGCCCTGCAGCCTTTCTCTCTGCCTCAGTGGGCTTGGGATGCCACGGACGTCAGAGGACGGCAGGCTTGGGGATCAGCCTCGGTGTGCGTCCGGCCAGGAGCTGAGGAAGAGGTGAAGCAGAGCGGGGGAGGCACTTGACCTCTTCTCCCAGCTCGGGGAGCAGCTCCTCAGCCGCCCCTCCCTCAGGACGCAGACCGGCTTTCTCACCCCAGGCCTGTGCTTTTCTCCCTGGTAAGGAGGACACTTCAGGAGTTCTCCCATGGGAATCTCCTCCCTTAGAGGGGCAACACTGGGTCCTGACACCGAGGAGACTCACACATGGCGTTATAGACGACAGGATGGGTTCTGTCGAGGCTAAGAGGGTTGTCCTAGGGTGACTGACTGCCTTTGTTTTGCTTCTGGTCTCTACTTTCTTGAGTCACAAAGTGCATGAAAGGGGACCTTGCCTGGCCAGGAATCAGCCTGGTTTTGGGCATTTCTAGTGGCTGGGAAGGTGCAGCACTGAAGTCCTCCTGAAAGTCCCTCTTCATCTCTCTAGTTTCTTGGAGATTCCACAATAGAGGGGGGTGACCCTGCCTACCCCGTTGGGTGGAGGTGTATGCCACACAGGAGCTCGGGTCTAGGAGCCGACTGTCTGGAAAAGCTGGCACTGGGGGCTTCCTCAGGAAGGGCAGCCTCGATGCCTGCCCTGAACACCCTGGCTGGACTTCTGCAAGGCTCCCAGCTGAGTGGTTTTCAGTAGTGGCCAGGCTAGGGCCTTCGTGTGCTGAGCTTCCTGGTGTCTCCAGGTGCCTGGGGGGTGGACCGGGGAAGACTTCCTCTGGGCTCCTTGGTGTCATGTCTCCCTTGGAGGCTTGGCCGTGGGTGACCTCTGCTGGGGCCTGGGGTATGACTGGGTGCCTCACTGCCAGCCCTGGGAAGACCTCCACTGGGCTTCTTACTGGCCCCAGATGCCTTGTGGCCAGTCGTGAGGCGTGCTGTCCTGGGTCCTTGGCGTGGCTGGGCTCCTGGTGGCCATGTCTGGGGAAACCTGCTCAGGGCTGCCCTGGACAGTCGGGTGGTATCTGGATGGAGTCAGTCATCTTCCCAGTGGTTCATAGATGCCTTCCCCACCTGAGGTCCTGAGGCTGCAGCTTCGGGAAGGGCAGAAGCAGCTGCTGACCTTCTCTGGCCAAGTGAGCTCAGGAGGGAGTAGCTGTCACTAGATTGTCATACCTGTTAACGAGAGTTCCAAGTTCTTTTTGGACCGGTTGCCCAAGAAATGAGGTCATGTCTTGAAGTCCACAATCTGAACGATTACCTCTGATATGAAGACCCGATGGCCCATCTTTGTCTTTATAGCAAAATAAATCTGTGACTATTTATTGTATTATTTTTATTCATCTGTCCTCTCCATCCACCTGCCTATCTGTCTGTCTGTCTATCTATCTATCTATCTATCTATCTATCTATCTATCTATCTATCATGAATATAACCGGGCATCCGTGTGTCTAGCTAGCTCGTTAGCGATCCTCTGTTATTTACTTTTACAGTTACTGAGTCTTGAGCCCAGCATCCTCAGACTTTTTCTTTCTGAAAGATTTTCAAGAATAAAGTACCTTGTTCTTAATTATCATCACCATGTTGTAAGATGGTGGTCTTAAATTTTTCCTTCTCTCCAAGCAACATGCTATGTCCTTCGATCAATTTCTTCTTACCCTGCCATGCTAGCCCTGGTAAGTACCTTCTGCTGCCTAGTTCTGAACCCAAGTGTGTTAGAGTGCACATGTCAATGTGAACACGTGGTGCTTATCTTTTGTGACTGGCTTATTTTACTTTATTAGTTAGGTTCATCTATACTGAGGACTCCCCTCTTCTGCTCCCCCTTCATCTCTTGTGGGACTGCATCCTCAGCCCTTTTATTTCTTCTATTTTGAGACAGTGTCCTGCTAAGGCACTTGTCTTGCTAACTGCCCAGGCTGGCTTACGCTTAGAATCTTCCTCTCTCAATCTCCTGGAATGCAAGGATTACAGGCAAGCGCCGCCATGCCCAGCTTCTATTGATGGACACTAGTTCGATTTTGATTTTACGTTTTGCTTATTATGACTTGTGCTGAATTGAACATGGGAGTGAAAATATTTTTCAACATACAGATTTCATATCCTTGGGATAAATACCCAGAAGTGGGACTGCTGCTGGCTTATGCTATAGTTCTGTTTTTGGTTTTTTAAGGCCTCGAACTGTCCACCATGGTGGCTGCACTGATTTGCATTCCCACCCAGGGCACCAGGGCCCTCTTTCACAGCCTCACCCTTGCTTCTCTAGGTGGAGGTCGCCCTGGACATTCACCGACAGGTGTGCAGCTGTCTTCTACAGGGTGAAAACCATCCACCAGCAGAGTCCCAGGGAGCCCAAAGCTGCTGACCCTGAATGTAGGTCATCCTCAGCTGCTCTGGATCCTCTAGAAAGGAGCATTGATCCTGGCTTCTGGTGTTAGCCTTTGGCTGATGCTTGCCTGGATTCTGCTCATTTGAGGCCTCTTCCTTTGGACACTCAGGTCCTTGGCCCACTCTGCTTTCTTTGCACTACTACACGATTGACATAAAAAGGAACTTTCTCATGGTTGTTATAAAGGCCTTGAGCCTGTATGATCAGGGGCAACCCCTGTCCATCTGCACCTGTGTTGAACACCCCTCTGGGTGCCTGACCTTGCTGAATTTTGATGGTATGAGGGAAGAATGGTATCAACATTTATTGAGTGCTATGTACTTGCATTTGTGATCTTATTTAATCCTCATGTCAGCCTAATGAAGTTTATATCTTGGTCCTATTTGTTTGGGAAAGAAACTGAATCTCAGAAAAGTTAAGTAAATTGTATAGCCAACCTCAGAATTCTACCATTGCAACTCAATGTTTTCTGCACATTATTGCATCTTTCAATGTTTAAAATAGACAAGGTAGACAAGAACATTGTGAATTTCCAGTGGTTTTGAGGGACACTGGGAGAATGAATTACTAATCAGCCCACAATTTGTAGGTAACTCCCAGCTGGGAGGAAGTTACTGTGGTGACTGGTGGATAACATTTAGGGCAGTAGTAGAGATGCTGGGGAGTTAGAACTGATAAAGAGTGCTCTAGTTTCCTGTGGGACCCAAAATAGAGAATTCAGTGTGGTTTCCTGGGGGGAAGTGAGTTGTATTTTGAGATCTGTAATAAGAGTTGATTGCAAAGTGGCTGGGTTCATGGTGGACCTGAATATAGAATCTTTCAGAATGTGTTCATGTCAAAAAAGGGTATTCAGGAGTCAATAAAATACATTCCATAGAGCAAGATAGCAGATAGATAAGTAGCAAGTACCCTGAGGTATGAGCAGGGACAGTGCAGGCTCTGGGGGTCTTCACCATGTTAGTGTGTGCTGCATGGTCAGAACCAGTTCAGGACAACTTCAGGGGTTTCTCTGAGAGAAACAGCTCAGATGATAGAATTTAACAGCATGGAGAAGACCAGACAAAAGGGGAGGGATTCTCATGACCCAGGAAGAAACTAAGGAAAAAGAAAAAAGAAAAACATGGTAGAAGGCTGGAGCTCTCACCAGATGTGCTCTCACCAGAGCCGGTCCAACTTGTAGTTGTGTGGAAGTCAGGGATTGGTGAGCCCGAGGACTTCAGTGGGAGGATGCATCACAACGGAGAATTGAGCTGGCATGGAGATCTGCACTGGCCCACAGTGAGTGCTTGGAATTGGTGCTCCAGCAGAAAGAGGAGACCAGCTGGGCAACTTCTTGGAATTGGGCAGGACGGGCCTGAACTCGGAACTGTAGTGGCTTCAGTTGGTTGCTCGTGGTGAGGAGCATATTGTTGGAAATGGCTTGGACTGGGTCCTGCCCCTGAGTGGGACCCAGAAGCCAGGGACAAACTTACCCCTGAAGTTGTCCTGAACTGGTTCTGACCATGCAGCACACACGGTGAACATGGTGAAGACCCCCAGAGCCTGCACTGTCCCTGCTCATACCTCAGTGATTAACAGCAAACTGGAGAGGGCAGAAATCCCTAGCCAGCACACTTCAGAAAAACCATAACCAACAAGGAAAGGGGCTGGGACCTCCACCATACACCTGTATGAAAGAAACCAGAAACATGACAAGAGGAAGAAAGAAGAAAAAGCCTCTAGCTGTCAACCCAGAGAATATAGGTCCAGGAGAGGTAAACACAGAAGAGACTGAGGGCAAGCAAACATGCAATATCAGAAGCAGCATCAGCTGACATAAAGTAACATCTTCCTGACATTATAGATGAACTCAAAACTGAAATAATAATATAAGTTAAGCAAGATATAAGAAGATTAATAAAAGAAATGCTAAACACTTCCCAAGAAGACAGATGGAAAAATGGAGGAGCACAGAAAAAGGAGGGAAACCTTTGAAGAAGAATATAAAAAAATATAGAATACATGAACACGACACACTTCTCAACACAAACCATCAAATAAACAAAAGCTTGGAGCAAAATATTTCAATCCCTGAAAGAAAATAAACTCCAACCCAGATTTATGTACCCTAAAAAACTCTCTCAAAATTAATGAGAAACAAGATGTTTCCATGACAAAGAGGAACTGTAGGAGTTCATGACCACCAATCCAACCCTACAAAAAATACCAAAAGATCAGAGAGAGAGAGAGAGAGAGAGAGAGAGAGAGAGAGAGAGAGAGAGGAGAAGGGAAAAGAGGAGAGGAGAGGAGAGGAGAGAGAAACACCAGGGTTTCAGAAACAGTGGTAGAGAAGCCTCAATGAATGGGGAAGACAGTGGAATGAAGGGGAAAAGTAGACAACCAATGACAGAAAAATAGCATAGCAGAGATGAGGCAGAGACGGTGGTTATAATCTTTAACACAGATGGCCTTGATACACTAACAAAAAGAAACACAGGCAGAGTAGATCAGGAGATAGGGTCCATCGAGATGCTCTGCATAGGAAATATAATCAACCTGAAAGAGGGTTTATAGTCTGAAAGTCAAAAATGAGAAAATAATGCTCTGTGTGACAGAGAACCAGAGAGAAATAGGGACAACTCGTCCAGCACCTGCAGATAGGTTGGAAAGACATGACACTTTAGTGCAGTGGAGAACTACTCAGCTATAAGGAAGGAAAACGGTTGAGGCCTTTATAGGTAAAGGAATACAACTTAAGATCAAGCCCAGGGGTAAAAAGGTTCAGAACCACTTTAGGTAAATAGCAGGTTGCCTCCCTAATCTAAAAATTAAAGGAGTTAGTGGGATCCAAAATGTATAATGCACCTGTGAAAGTGAAAGGGGAGGAATTGTCTAAAAAAGGAAGGCAGAGGACATTGTTAATGATTTAAAACCTACATTGTTCTCATCGCTCTGTTTAGTTTGTTCCAGTCTGTTCCAGTCTGTCTACTTATACTAGACTTAGGGCACAGACAGCTTTTCCAAAAATAGCAGGATATACTGTGGTAACCATCCTTAATTTCTTATTAACTTACTCTGAAGCCCTGTATTACTTAAACTGTCTTATTATGGCTGATCTTATTTGAATCTGGTTTGTTAGATCGCTGTCTTGTCTTGACTGATTTTATCCAAATCTGTTATGTTTGATAGTATCAAGTCTGAGAGTACAGGCAACTACTCTGAAGATGATAAGATTCACTAGGATACCCGTTCTCGTTTGACTATTACCTGCTTTTGAAGTCTTATAATGTCTGCAATGTTTTGTTTTTAATTGATATTGTTCTGTTCTGTACTGTTATGTTCAATTTTACTATGCTTGATGATATAGACAATTCTATGGAAGATAACAAAAGACATCATAGTAACCATTGTAGATCACCTTGTATTGTGGTTTTAATCATGTGCTACACCCATCCTTTTGTTTTGAATGACTCTGTTTTGTGTCATTTCTCATTTGATTTTGTTCTTTTCAAAATAAAAATTTAAAAAATACACTCCATATACATTCTTCATGGGATGTGTGTGTACGTGTATGTGTGTGTGTGCACCCACACAGAAGAGGGTGGGGACAGTAGGGGATGGCACTGGAGAGGGATGCTGGGACACAATTATGCAGGGTCATAAGCCAAAAAAACCTCTGAGGTTTATTAGAAGAGTAACAAAGAATTAGTCACAGTGTAAATAAAGAAATAAAATGATGCATTTGTTATTTTAAAAATTATCTGGACAGCAGTGTCAGATCAGATACAATAGAGACTGTGGCCAGGAGTCAGTTAGAAGGTCACAGAAATCTGGGCGCACTGTGATAAGCCCCAGCCAGGGAATGGCTGGGCAGCCAGGGAGTGGACCCTACTGGGCATGAGGGGCAGTGGGGAGGACACTCAGGTAGCTGGTCATCCTTGGAGCTGGTTCAGGTGGGGGCAGATGACACTGACATTGACTGGGCCATCCTGTGTAGGGAGCCTCAGTAAGTGGTGGAATGGGACCGTCACTAGGAGGCTGGGTGTGCAGCTCTGCTGGCCGAGGGCGGGCTTACGGTTTGGGAAGACAAGAGAACACAAGTGTCAGTTGGAGCACTCAGGGAACACATGCGAAGGAAAATGAGAGCCCTAGCCTGCAATTTTAACGTGACTAACATGTTAAGTGTGGGTACAGGATGAGAAGGCCAGGAAGAAAACTTTGAAGAAGTGGGCAGAGTTGCTAAAGAAGGAATAAGAGATCACAGTGTCATGAAATCCAGTCAAGAGACTATTGTAAGCCTAAGGAAGTGGTTAAGGTGCTGAGCTGCTGAGAGGCAGGTAGACAGGGATGGGCTGCCATTTTGACCGGCACATGAAGGTTCTTGTTGACCTTGACGAAGCAGGTCTGAGGTGAGGGCAGAGGCCAGGTGGATTTCGAGGGAGGAGAAAAAGTGAGTAAAGAAAGATGTTTTAAGAGGCTGAAGGGAAGAGGGCAACAGCTGGGCTGTGAGAATCTGAGGGAGATCTTGGCAGTTGTGTGTGGGGCGTTAGGATGAAGTGGAGTTGGACCTGAGGAGAAGGAAAGGAAAGGGACTGATCATGGTGGGAGCCTGGGGCTGGGCTTGGGCAAGGGGTGGGCCCAGACATGGGAGGCCATCAGTGGGTTTACATAGAAAGTCTAGGGAAGAGGAGCTTTATCTGCCCTGTGTGCTGTGGCCGTGAGTGTTCGTGCTCAGCAAGTCACTGTGTCCCCTGAGATGTGGGTTAAAGAGCAGGGCTGCCTTTGGGGACACCTGGGTTATTCCACAGAAGATGGTGAGCTCAGCCTTTCTAGATGGGACCGTGCTCCTATGGAGTCCTTACCACCATAAGGTCAGAGCCCTGGCTTGAACCCGGCTGGAAACGCTCCCCTCAGACACAGTCACCCAGTGCATCTGCTGTGGGGGAGCTCCCCAGGCTCCCCTTGTTTTCCTTACCCAGTATCCTTTGCGCTTAATGAGCCATTTTGTGTTTATATATTTCTCAACTGTTGATTAAGCATGGGGCAGATTTCAAAGTGTCGATGTAAGCTCTTTTTAAGTCTTAGAAGATTTTCTTGGGAAATATTTCCTCACCAAGGAAAGATAGACTATTCAAAAGCGATGTAGGGGCGATTGGCTATCCATATGGAAGACAATAAAATCAGACATCTAAATGGCTCCATACATCAAAATGAATTCCAGAGGAGCTCAAGTGCTAAATAAATGAAATCTAACTGTAAAAGTTACAGGAAAAGTGAAGAAGGATTACTTGTGGTCTAGAGGTAGGGAGGGCTGCCCACACAATACAACAGCTCTGAAGCAGTACTGGAAAGACTGATGGCCTTGATTACATGCAGAAGGACGTTAATTGCAGCCTTGTTCATGAATAGTGAAAAATCAGAGGCAGCCCAACGCTTCTCCAGTTGGGAGCTGATTGAACACCTCCCAAGTATTCATATCAAGCAGGAGGGAGGAAGGTGGGCAGCACGCCACGTACTACTTGGGTTTTGGGTTATCTTACTGCTTTGGGGGAATCACCTCACTTCCTCAGTTTCCTCATCTATAGAGCGGGTGTGATAATTTTGTTTATCCACTAGGGCTATTGTGAGGAGTAAGTGACTGTTAATAGAAAGTGCTTTGATCCTTATCATGGCATCCTCTTAGCCCAGTGTTAGCTATTGCTGTGACGTAGCTCTCACAGGAATGAAGTAGGTGACGGTACAGTGTTCGGTGCACTCTCAGGAGTGTTATTAAGAAAAGCAATTTCTTTTTTTTTTTTGGTCTTTTTCATTTTTTATCGGTACCGGGGATCAAACTCACGACTGCCTGCTTGCAAGGCAGGCACTTATGCCGCTAAGCTAAATCTCCAGCCCCCAAGAAAAGCAATTTCAAGGCAATATACGGATCATGATTACATTTTAATAACACATATTCATATTTACATATGCACATATGAAAACAAGAGAGGAGAGGGCTGAGGAACAGGATGACCCACTACAGCAGGAGGGCTCATCATCTCTGGAGGGCAGTAAGGGTGCTTGCATGGGAGTATTTACTTTTCACACTAGCATTCTGCACTATTCAGTGTCTCCTGAAGAGAACAAGGAGGCACACTGTATTACATCAGAAAAAGAAAAAGAGAAGGCAAGGGGGGTGGGCAGATGGATGTGTCTATCATTCTTTGATGTCAGTGTGGGACAGGTGTAAGCGAGTCCTCAGGGGGAGGCCTGGCTCTGGGCACCAGGTCCTGCCACTCGTCTAAAGAGGCCAACTGAAGACCGGCATGGTGCTGGTGACCAGAGAGAAATTTATTCTCAGTCTGGCCGTGCTGGGGAGAAGTTACTCCCCGAGGGGTAACCATAGTGTTGGGGTTCTGTGGAGAGGATTGGGGCTCCCATATCTGGTGACATGGGCAGGCCTGGTCTGGGCGAAATCTTCTCAGGATGGTCAGGTGGGGCCATATCTCTGGTAAGAAAGTCACTGTTGTCTTCAGGGTAGTTGCAGTCTTGTCCCTGGGAGGTGAGGAAGCTGGGGGAAGGTGGAGATGACAGCACTACCTATGTCACTGGCGCTGCTTGGCCCAGGAAACAGTCAGTGCTCAGCTCCTCCTTACACACAGGATCTGGGATTGGAAACAAAACGTAGGGCACCAGACCTGGCGGGATCGAAAGAAAAAATAGGCGTGGGGAGTGCAAAGCCTGGAGTCCAAACCACCTTTATGATGAACAGAAAAATCAAATCTGCACAGCTGACCTTGCACCCAGGCATCCATGTAAGTGGCATATTGAGTTTTATTGTGAATCAGTTCTTCATGAGAACATTAAGAATTTTTTGAGAAGCTGTCTCTCCAGATTTCTTCAGCTTCAAAGAAGAGGGGAGCTGTCTCGTAAATCCGTGGGCTCATTGTAAGTCAACTCAGAGAGAGCATGTATCTGCTTAGTCACCCTGATTTGTTGCCTTGGTTTGTAGTTTTCTTCATATTTCATGTAAGAAACACTATTTGGTGAGGAAAACCCATTACATCAGAAAAAGAAAAAAGAAGACAAAGGCGGTGGGGTAATGGATGTTTTACCATTCTCTGCTGTCCATGTGGGGCGGGTGTAGGTGGAGTCCTCAAGTGGAGCCTGGATCTGGGGACGATACCAAGACCAGGACGCAGGACACCCGAATGCTTGTCCTGCTTGCAATAGTTGGATGAGTGTCTTTGAGGTACTTGCTTAGCTCTTTAGCTGTAAAGAGCAAAATTAGGTGAGGTGCTATCTGATAACTTTTAGTATCTATTTTGCAAAGTTCAAGCATTAGTTGTACATTTTATGCTGAAACAAACAAAACAGATCACTTTAGAATGACCAAAATAGGAAGGCACCTGCTCCTCACTAGGCTGCGAACCAGCTGGGTAAGAGGAGTGGAGTGGAGAGGTGGATTCTAGGCACCTGGCAGAAGCAAACATGCAACTCTTTTATAGGGAGGCTCTTCACAGCAGTTCCCTATCACTGAGTTCACAATTAAAACGTTAAAAAATACGTAAGAAAATTAGCTGCAGCAAGAGAGAGTCAACAGGTACAACGGAGAGCAGGCAGCACCCTTATAGATGGAGATGTTGGTGCTGCAGGAAAGGGGCCGTATACTGAATATGATCAAAGTATTTAGGAAGAAACATGAAATCCAGAAAGATCAGGCTGTTATCAAATATTTTTATAAGACTATAACCTCTGGAGTCAAAAACTCAGTGGATGAATGAGATAAATTAGTCACAATGGACAAGAGATGAGTGGCCAGGGACGCGTGGATGGGCCACTAGGGATGCAGCAGGGACGCGAAGGGAAGAAACTGTGAGAGAAGGTGGGGGAAAGAGAGTACAGACAATTTGCTGAGTGTCTCTCTGGTGGAAATTCTAAAAGCAACATAGAGGCCAAAACAGGCTAGTGTCAAAGAGGCAGAGGCTGAAATGTTCACTGAAGAAAACAGTCCTCATACTGAAAAGTTTCATCAAGACCCGGCTAGTCTAAAATTATAACAAACCCACATTTGAATGAGTTAAAGGGAACTGTCCTCAAATAAAAACTCTTGCAAATTAAATGTACACGTTTTGGTATGAATATGCACTTTCATTTATTTAGGACAATTGCAGAACTGGAATGACTGAATCACACAGAAAATTATTCTTCACTTGATGAGCAAAGGTAAAACCGTTTTCCAGGTGGTCACACCAGGCAGTGTCCCCGTTACTATGCTTCTTCACCAGCACTTGCTGTTAGTGACTTTTAAAATTGTGTCATTTTAATAGGGGTGAGGAAAATCGCTTCATGCCTTTTTTATTTCCCAAATGACAGAGTGTTCAGCAACTTTTCTTTAAGTTAAAATTGCATGGTGTAAAATTTACTGTTTTGAAATATAAATTTAGTGAGTTTCGGAGGGGATTATGTTCACAATTTTGTGGCTTTCACTGCTACTTACTTTCAAAATAGCTTGGTAACACCAAGAAAGCCTCACCCATTTCCTTCTCAGCCCAGGCCTTGGCAGCCTCCGACCTAGTTTCTGTGCCTGTGCGTTGTCTGCCTCACATATTTTGTTAAAATGAGTCATGCAATCAGTGTGTGACCCGACTGTGTCTGGCTCATTTCACTTAATGTATCTTCATCTACACTGCGCCAGGAACCAGCGCTTCCTTGTGTCTGAAAGGATGTCCCACTGTGTGGACAGGTCACTCCCGTTTATGTTAGATGGCCATTTGGGCTGTTTCCACTTCTCCTTCACCCAGTACAGCTACGCTGTGAGCAACCGTGGTTGTTTTTAATGGGGACTGAGGTTTTACGGCTGTGCCTCTAAGAGTGACATTACTGGGCATCTGCTAACTGGAGTTCAGCTTGTCGAGGAAAGTCAGCTGGACGCGCTCATCACATCCGGTCAGTGGTGCGCGTGTCCCAGCTTCTCCCAGCCTCCTCCCCGCTCTTGTTCCTCCCCATTCTAGTGGGCGGGACATGAAGTCGTCCTGTGAGTTTGACACATTTTCCTAACGCCTAACACCTTAAACATCCTTTAATGTGTTCTTCGGCCAGGGTTTATTACCTTTGAAAAAAATATCCATTTTGATTTTTGCCCATTTCTTAATTGAGATGTCTGTTTACTACTGAATACAAGGACTCATTATATATTGTAGATGTGAATTCCTTACCTGATATATGATTTACAAATACTTTACCTCATTCTGTGGGTTGAATTTTCACTTTCTTGATAATATTCTCTCAAACAAATTTTTTAATTTTTACATAATTTATTCTTACTTTTGGTGTCATAACTAAGAATGTTTTGCCAGATCCAAAGTCATGATGATTTATCCCCATATTTTCTTCTAAGAATTTTGTAGTTTAGCTCTTGTACTGATGTCTTTGATCCATTTTGGGTTAATTTCTGGGTGTGGCAGAATTTATTCTCTGACGTGTGGATGTACCGTTGGCCAGCAGTATTTGTTGAGAAGATTTTCTTTTCTGCATTGACTGCTCCTGGAACCTTTGCCAAATATTAGCTGACTGCAGGCTGTGTGGACTTATTTCTGGACTCTCGGTTCTATTCTTTGTTCCGTGCACCAATGCTACATTCTGCTGACCACTTTCATTTGTAGTAAGTTTCCTTTCCCAAACTGTTCTTTATTACTTACAATTCTATCATAAATTTAGAATAAACATGCCATTCTGACAAAGAAGTCAGCAGGGGTTCTGATAGGCAGTGCTTTGAACCTGAAGATTGGCTTGTTGACAGTATTATACCGGAAACCTTTTCATTTCTTTAGATCTAATAAGGCTTCCTTGAGTAATGTTGTAATTTAGAGTGTAGATTTTTTGCTTTTTTGTTAAATTCATGCCTAAGTATTTCATTTCTGATACTATTTAAATAAGACTGTTTTTAAAACATTTGCATTTTTCATTGCAAAATCATTTCATTTTCATTGTTCATTGCAAGGATACAGGAAAACAATTTTTGTGTATTGATCTTATATCCTGCAACCTTGCTGAGCTCATTTGTCCTAGTCAATTTATGTGTGTGTGTGGACTCCTTTGGGTTTTCTGTGTATACTATTATGTCATATGGAGATAGAAACGGTTTTATTTCTTCCTTTTCAGTTTAGATAGCTTTTGTTTCTTTTTCCTGCTTATTTGTTCTAGAAAGAAACTCTAGTGCAAAGTTAATAAAAATGTGAGCAGATCTTGTTCTTTTCCTGATCTTAGTGGGGAAAGCTTCCAATCCTTCATCATTAAGTATGTTAGCTCTGGTATTTTTTGTGTATTCCCTTTATACTTGTGTGTGTGTGTGTGTGTGTGTGTGTGTGTGTGTGTTGATTCAAGTGGTATTGTATTTTTAATTTCAGATATCAATTGTTTGTAACTGATATATGGGAAATCAATTGAACCTTTTATATGTATCTTGCATATCCTGTAACCTTGCTATCATTGTTTGTTTTGGAGTTGTTCCCTTTTTTGTCTGTCAGTTATTTAACATTTTCTATTCAATCATGTCATACACAAATAAAAAGTTTTATTTTCCTTTCCAATTCATATGTCTTTTCTTGTCTTATGATATTAGCTAGGCCGTCCAACATGACCTTAAATTGGAATGGTGAGAGAGAACATGCTTGTCTGATTCCTGAACTTGGGCAAGAATACCACTCCTCATCACCAAGTGTGACGTGACTCTGGCCTTTCTGCGGATCTCCTTTATGAAGTTGAGGAGGTTCCCATCTGTTTGTAATCTGAAGTTTTTTTGTTTGTTTGTTTTACGACAAATAGGTGTTAGATTTTGTCGAGTGTTGTTTTCAATATCTGTTGTTGGACATACGATTTCCTTCTGCAGCGCATTAATGTGATAGATCACACTGAGTGTTGAAAATTGAACTTTCCTCCACACTGCTAATAAGTCATATTTGGTCAGGGTGAACAATTTATTCTGCATACTGCAAATTTAGTTACCTGATATTTGGTTGAGGATTTTGGATTCCACAATGAAGACAGATGTGAGGCAGCAGATTTTTGCTTGTGATGTCTTTATTTGGTTTTGATATTACGATAACAGTGATCTCATTCAAATGTTAGGAAGAGTTCCTTCTGCTTCCATTTTCTGGAAGTGATTTAGGTAGAGAAATGATTTTATTTCTTCCTTAAATATTTAGCAGGACTTATGAGAAACCATCTGGGCCTAGTACTTCCTATTTTGGAAGATTAATTATTAATTCTGTTTTAAGTGTAGATACCTATTAGGATTACCTATTTCTCCTTCTTTGAGTTTTGGTAGTTTTTGTTTCAGTGAATTGTGCCTGTGTTAAGGCTTGCAAGGGAATAGGGCACATAAGTTACACCCAAAAAGTTAAATGTAGAAGAGTGCAAGAGGTCTGTCAGTTCCTAGAGACCAGAACACCAGGATCCCAGGGCGACGTACCACATGAGTCCAGCTTGAAGCCTACATCTTACAGCAGTGTCGTTTATGAGTCCAGTCAGAGGCCTGGAGGTGATGGCAAGGTCCTCCATGAGCATATCAAGGATCTTTACCAAGAAGGCCCAAAGGTCAGTGGTGGAAGCTAGAAAGTCTGTGCTAGCAGGATGAAGGATCTGTGCCAGTGGGCTGAGGGTCTGCACTGGAGCCAGGAAGCGACACTCAAGGAAAGGGCCAGAGCTCCCTCCAGAAGAGCAGCTGAGTCACAGCAGGAAAACCAGTCATGGCACACTTCTCTGGGAAGTCAATAGCACACCCTCCTCCCCTCTGGTTCTCCATTAATTCTATTCTCAGCAGTCCTTATGTGGTCTTCCAGGCCCAGAACCATGCTGACTTAATCCAGCTGGGTGTCCCCCTCAAACTGACCATTGATTAACTACCACAGTTCCATTTGTCCGTGCAATTAAGTTTATGGGGTTAGAGATGTTCATAATATGCTTTTACTATCCATGACATCCTAAGTGATGACCTCATTGATTCCCTTTCTAGTTTTTATATTTCTTCTCCTTCTTGTCAGCTCATATTATTCTTCTTTCTCTAGTACTAAGGTAAAAGAAGCTTATTATTGATTATTGAAGATTATTGTGTTCCATGCTCTAGCTATTCTTCAAGCACTGCTTTCATTGTATCTCACATTTTTGATAATTTCATCTTAATTGAGCTCAAAACATTTTGAAAAATTTTAGACTTCTCCTTTGCCTAATTCTTTATCTAAAGTTGTGTTGTTTAATCTCCAAGTCTGTGTGTTTACAAGATCCCTGTGTGACTGGGGCAGGAGGGAGGTGGTTGGGTATAGGGCAAGTCAAATGCCACCAATTTCACTGTCCTTACTGAGATTTTGTCCTGTTTTTAAAAAATGCACGCTCCTCAGATTGTCGCAAGCCTCTAGTTAATAATCAATGTCTTGCAGCCAGAGTTGATGCAGACAGCTTCTGCCAGAGTTCTGTGGCGTTTGCAGCGGAGGAGGAGGTATCAGAGCTCTTTCTTCTGCATTCTGGCCACTACGTCTGACACTTCCCAGCGGCCTGATGTTCATGTGTTCTCTTTAGAAAAGTGTGACCTAAGTCTTCTGTTTAATTTTGAGTTTGGTTATTTCCTTTCTGTGGGATTTTCCCAAGTGAACTTTATTTGGCACGCTTTTAAATTTACAGAAAAGTTGCAGAGACAATACAAACAGTTGCCATATAACACCCAGGTTCTGCTGATGGTGACACATTTCATCACCTGTTGTATTTGTCAAACACCAGCTCGTCCTGAATAGCAAAGCTTAGCTTTTTTGTGTGATGTCTTGGTCTTGAGTTCTGAAGGCTCTTTGTGTCTTCTGGTAGAAGCCCCTTGTCAGATGCATTGTTTTCAAATTTTTCCCTCTGGTCTGTGCCTTGTCTTCATGCTTTCTTGTCTGTATTACCTTTATTTTTCAAATCCAGCAAATTTATTTGGGCAACAGCATTTTTATCTCATTCTTTGTCTCTTTGGTTGATGTAAATATTTTAAATGAAATAATGGAAAAAATTATTTACTTGAATTAAACGGCTTATGAAAAAATTTGTTGTAGGTTTGTGTTGTTTTTGAATTAAAGATTTCAAGTAAATTAACCCACTCTTCAATTTAAGACACAGACCTCAGAATTCTAAGTTGTATCATGTTAGCACCCAAAGGCAGTGTGTTTTTCGTAGTGACAAGTCACCTAGTTTATGTGTGAAACTTGGCTGTCGGTGTGTGTCCCTTCCAAGAAGCAGCTACTGATCTCTAATTTTTTAGCCTGCTCTGTCACACTGGTGGCTCACGTCTGCTCGTGAGCCCAAGAATCGGCACCCACACGACAGAGACTAAATAACTAGGAGCACGTGGCACCCTGCTACACCCCGGCCAGGCTGGGCAGGAGCAGGGGTGGCTGGTGTGTCTCCTTGTGCCCAGGCAGGCCCCCCTTCCTCCCAGGGTCTGTCCCTGCCACAGCAGCCCAGCAGCTTTGATCACGTGAGCGAGGCGGTGCTGCTGGTGCTCTGCAGCTGCACAACTTGACCTTTAAGAGTCTCTCGGACCTGGAGTCCAGGACAGCGTTCTGCTCACCTTCGGCTCATGCACCTTCTGGAAAAACGGACTCTGCTTGCTAGGAAGCTGGCCCTGCACTACTGCATCTTCTACTTAAATGACTGCAAGGCACGCGGCGTCCAGTGTGCTGTGACAGTTGACAGATTTGCCTCGGAAGTTAGTATCAAAGGATTATCTAGCAGAATTTAAATGCCATGAAGACATGAAACCCTCTCATTCAATTACAGAAATGTTTAAACAAATTCTTTTCAGTGCTCCGAAGTTTTATATTTCTCTTTTGTCCATGAATTCATCTTTATTGTACTTCTTTCATACAATTTTTATTAATGCACAGATATTTCATGCTTAAATGTTTTTATCATCCTGTTATACTGATCACATTAAGATATGTCTTCTTAATTTAAAATTTGTTTTCTTTTCTGGAACCATAAGGCTTAAGTGCTTAAAAAAGATTTCTGTAGTAAGTTATAAGTAGTATGTAATTGTTAAAAAAAAACATTAAATTTTTAAGATATTCAATATAAGTAACTATTTGAAACACACTTATTAATGAGGTGAATGAGATTTTTTCCTAATTAATTCATGCATCTCTGCATATTACTATTTATGCAATTAAGCAGAACCCAGCAACTATTTCTTAAGCTACTCTTCTTTCTACAGATATGTTTAAAAAATGTATTCATATAAATAGACACAGAAATGAAATATTATGATGTCGCTGTCAAGTCTCTGAATGCCCTTTAAGTTATTTGCCAAAAATCATACAGTGATTTATAATCAAAATAATTTTTAACTTTGCTAAAAGCAAAGAACTGGGGACTGCCTGGCTTGGAAAACAATTTATTCTGTTTCATCAGAGAGGCATTCTCGTCCTCAGTTCCTGGGAAGTGTATGAAAATATCTTTTATAATGCTGTCAATTGGCTATAAATGACCTCATGTACTCTTTCACTTGGAGGTACCTTATGTCACCAGACTTATTTTTAAAACTTTTGGGAAAATGAACATACTGTTGTTTCCTTCTACTTTTGTGGAGATATTTTTAATATAGTAGTTTTTTGTTATAGTGTGTTTTGAATTTTTTTTTACCAAAACCTTAGAACTATATGTTTGCTTTACTAATTAAATGTAAGACCTTTGCCACATAATCTAATTAGCAAGTCAGTTCTCTCTTTCAAAGAAATTAGCCAAATCATTCTTACTTTCTGTTAAGACAGAAATCTAACGTTATTTCTGCAGTTCAACCAAACATGCAAATAAGCATTTCAGGACTCTTACAAATGCCGCTAGAGAAAAGTTGTGGAATCCAAGGTATAGGAAAGACAATAAAATCAGTCACGTTAGGGTTACAAGGATGCAGCCCTCATGTAATTTACCCATTTTGTAATGTTATAAAAATAAACATGCAGATTCTTTTCGCTGAGTTTTTGTTGTTGTCGTTTTTGAGACAGTCTTGCTGTGTTGCCCGGTTGTCCTCAGACTCACAGCAACCCTCCTGCCTCAGCCTCCTGAGTGCTGAGATTACAGGTGTGCACCACCACACCTGGCTCTGCACTCAGTTTTTTAATAGGGCAATGTTGTGTGTATGTAAAAGGACTTTTGTAAAACAGATCTGGTGAAAGTAGATATAGGCAGGTGTCAAACCTTGGTTTTCTGTTTTGGAGAAAAGTAAGAGTCAAATATGAAGATGAGGACAACTCCCTTAACCTTGAGACACAGCGTGATAACTTTATGTGATCAGTGAAAGGGGAAGCTAGCTAACTGCTAAAAACTCGTCAGCTGGAAGCTGTAATTCTCTCTTTTGCTATTAGGCGATGAAAGCCAGGAAATGGGGTATCTGGGCCCACAGTTGTCAGTGTGGTGCCTTCCCTGGTTGGGGTGACAGAAACAGCAGCCTGGCCTGTGCCCATAGTGGAGGGGCGTGGCCAGCAGGGTCTCCACAGTGCCTGCCCAGGGGCTGCCCTGACTGCACGGAGGCCCAGAATGATGGGAGGGCCCTGACCCCTGCTCCAGGCCGCCTGCCTGTGCTCAGCACGATGTCTCCCTTCTTGGTCACCTTCTGAATTTTTCTTTCCTTACAGCACCCAGTGCTTTTCCTGTCCCCAGCCAGCCCTGACCTCCTCACTCTGGGTTTTCTGTCCTCAGTGCCTGGCCAGCTTCCCATCAGCTTGGCCTGGAGCCTGGAACCCATCTTCTGGGGCAGACTCACCTCTCCTGGTGCCGTCTCAGCGGACTCAGTCTTGGGGCTTCTCTGCTGTGGAGCAGAGCACCTCCCACTTCTCCGTGGCAAGTCCCAGGGGAGCTCTCCCTGTGGGTCCTGAGCCTCCCTTCCCCACTGCTGCCAAGGCGGTTGCCCTGCTGCACTGACGTCCACACCGGTCTGCTCGGCAGTTCCTCCTGCAGGAGCTGGTGAAGGAAAGGAGCCTCTTCCTTTCTCAGGTGTTTCTGCGCCTCAGCTGCCGCAGACTCCCACATGCTACTCTCTAGGGTGTCCAGCTGCTGCAAGCTGGCTGTGCAGCCGGCAGAGACCACAGTGGGGTGAGAGATGCTGGGCTTCCAAACGGAGCCCCCTGCTCCAGTCCCTCATGCCCAGGACTAGGCTGTCACAGGCCAGGCATGCGTCTGGGAGGAGTGAGTGCACGCAGTGGTGAGGGCCAGGGGTTTCAGGGCAAAGGCATCAGGCCTGGTGCAGCTCGGAAGGACAGGAGTGAACAGCTGTGGAGGAAAGGTGCCGAGACCCAGTGCGGCCCTTGAGGTCCTTGGGGGTAAGGACCAGCGAGAAGATGAGAAACATAAAAAGAGACAAAGCAGGGGTAGGTGGAACTCTTATCCTCCTGATGGGAGGAAAGGAAACACTCAACTCCTGCAGCACCTTGATTTTGACACTGGGAAAGATGATGTCAGTGTCAGCCGCTCTGCCCAGCAACCCATTGCTTGGCAGGCCTGGGCCCCTGCCTTCTTGGTGCTGGAACAACTTGTTTACACAGCTTGTTTTTTCTGGGCTTGCTTGCTGATCCATCTCCAGCTTCCACAGCTCCCTACAGAAAGGAAAAGGGTGCTAGCCAGCACCTGCAGAGTGTGCCCAGGCCCTGTCGAGCAGCAGTGGTTACCCCCATTTCGGCCGGGATCTCCTTTGCTGGAATATGTAGGAGAGTCTGTATCATCTCAAGCTCTATCATTCTCATGTACTCCAGAAGCAAATTTCTTAGGAAAACACAAAGAAAACCAAAGCAACAACAACAGCAACAAACACTGTCCAGTGGAAATCTGGGTAAGCATATACGAAGTCTGGTTTCTAGTGGAAAGTGAGCGGATGCCAGTTTCCTGCCTCCTGGTACTTGGTGCTGAAAAGGGCACGTCTTAGGGAACTTGCCATCATTTACTCCACTTATGCCCTTCTTTCTTCCTGTCTCCTTCTGCCCGGAATCTAATCTTTCAGGCGTAAGGCTGAGAGTTGTGGACTCAGCGTGGAACCAAGCGGTTGAGAGAAGCAGGCCTTTCTGGAAGCAGCTGTGGGATCGGACATGATGAGGCGCCCTCAGGTACAGAGATCCGAGCAGCATCTTAGAGGGACTGAGCAGGGCTGTGGGCAGGTCTTCGTAGTCCTGTGCTGTGCTGGAGGAAATGTCTCTGTGTGGTGACCACCGGTGCCTGGCCAAGGCCAGCTGGAGAGACATGGCCCTGGAGGACCACGGCCTGGGGAGGCCCCGAAGGGGCTGGTCTGTTTCCCCTTGGTTACCTATTTGCTCCATTCTGCTCCACACCCAGGGATACTCAAGAGCAGTTAGGTGATGTGATTGCATGCTAGGCGCTAGTCCAGCCCCTGGGAGAGTCTGACTCCATGCCGCCCCATTCCCCACATGAGGCTTACGGGCAGGGCCTCCTCTGTGGGAGCTGAGCCTGCTCCTGGCTCCCTGGCTTTCCTCTTCCCTCAAGCCGGGCAGGACCACCTGGCCTTGGCCTCTGCCTTACAGGCCTCCGGGAAGCCACTTCTTCCACCCATGCTGTGTCGGTGAAGGCCAGACCCAGGTGGAGATGACCCAGCAGTCCCTGCCTTCTGGGGACACAGACAACTTGGCAAAGGACTCCAGAAGGAAGCCAGGCCCTGATGCTGCTTTCTGCCGGGCTCTGTCAGTAACGTTTAGGGTGTTTCACCCCGAGCCCGACTCCGTGGGGCAAGAAGTTGGGGAGTCTGTATTCTCAAGCATCTGTCCTGGTGATTCCAATGTGGTGTCAGCCTGGGTGAGACAGCAGTGAGGAGGGATCAGTGGAACAGACGAGGAGAGAGCTCAGATCCTCCAGGGTTTACAGGAGAGATGTGAAACGGAGAAGCTCACCCTGGGCTGACGCGTCCTGGGATGCTAACCTGGGGAGACCCCTGGGTGGGGAGGAACCGGGGAAGGGAAGGGGTTATGAAGTGAGGCTGGGTAGGGCGGCATGGGGAGGGGAGGGTACCACTCAGCAAGGCATGAGGGAGGGGCTGGTACTGGGGCAGTACTGGGTTCAGGACACAGGGGTGGTGACAGATGGCCAAGCCTACAGTCAAGGGATGGAGGTGGAGGTTGTTTTAGCTGTCTACTACTGTGTAAAAGTCACTCCCAAACGTAGTGGCTTCATCCAGGAGCATCCCATTTTCCCCCCTGTGTGGGCCAGGACCCTGACATGGCAAGATGGGCAGCCCCATGGGCACTGGCTGGCCAAGGTGAAAGCTGTAGATGCCCCGAGGCCCAGTGCTGGAAGTTATTTCCCAATCACAACCGTGTTGCATTTGTGGGCCACAGGGCCAGCTCAGGTTCACAGTGGAAGTGGCGGAGTGTCAGGTCTTCTGGTGTAAGAGCACAGGGGATGGGGGCCTTGTTACAGACAGACACCGTCTACCCACGGACTAGTTGGGAAGTCGCAGTCTGTCACACAGAGACAAAGAGGAGTGGGGACAGAAAGGGATGTCTGTGGGAGACGTCTCAGATGTTTGTGTCCTGCCTGGGTTTGAGCCAGCAGAGATGAAGGAGGGTCAGGAAGGGTCCTCAGGGCTGGTCAGTATGTTGGTGTTGTCCACTGGGAGAAGGTGCCATGAGGCGGTTTTGTGGATGTGAGCTGGAGAAGGCTGGGGCTGGTGTGTGACCTGCCGACTCTGTATGGGGAAGTTGTGCAGGTGCTGCAGCCCAGGTGGGCCAGATAGCTGCAAGGCACAGCTGCTGGAAGGACAGCGAGGAGCAGACATACTGTCCAGCAGTCCAGACCTCATGGTCTAAATGTATGCGCTTCTAAATGCAGGTGTGGCCACTGTGATCGTGTTGCAATTGGTGCCCTTGGAGGGGACTTGGTGGAGGGTATGTGTCTTTCCACTCCTTGGTCGTGCAGCAAGAAGGCTGGTGAACTTAGTGAGACACTGTTTCAAAATGAAATGTGAAGAACGTACAGGAGCATAGCTCAGTAGTAGATTTGCTACCACATGCCATGCAGGAGGTTGTAGGTCCAGTTCCCGACACACACACACACACACACACACACACACACACACACACACATACACACAGCTGTATCAAAGGCTGCTGCCTAGATCTAGGACTTCCAGCCTCTGGAATGGTAAGAGAATATATTTCCATTCTTTACAAATTAGTCAATATTTTACATTTTGTTATAGTGCCACAAAACAGACTGAGACACGGAATTTTCCTTTCCGGGCTTCATCAGCTTTATTAATGTCATGAGCAGCTTACTGCATTGGACTCACTGATTCTTTTCCTAAACTCAGAGTGAACAAGGAAAGACAGCCCGCCTGGGGGGCCCAAAGGTGCAGGCTGAAGCGAGGCCGGGGATGGGAGCTGAGTAAGTGTCTCTCCGCTTGAGGGGCTCACCGCACCCCACGCCTTGCAGAAAGGCAGCTTTTACAGTGAGCCCTCATCCTCCCTCCTTCTCTAATCCCAAAGAGCAAAATCAGAAATATGAATCATGTCTTAACAACTGGGAAAACACTATAAAATTATTTTTAAAAACATTTAAATATTTCTCCATAGAGTAGGATTCCAAAGGGAAAATATGATTGAAAACATCAATAATGAAAGCATTTCCTTTTGAGCTTTGTTTCTGGATATTAATTTTGTTCTTGATGAAGCTTCTCTTATGCTTGTGTCTAGATGTCTCCCCAAAGCCTCATGTGCGCATAAATGGCTGAACCTAGAGTGTCTGAATTTGGATTAAAGGTGTGTGCTAACTGGATTAGTTAGTTCCCAAGCTTTGGGTCTGGGTGTAGCAGAATGGATTTGCTAAAGAGGGAAGCCTCACCCTGAGTGTGGGGGCACCGGTTAACAGGCTTCCCGCCTGGATGGAATATTACAGGACAGAGAGAAGCAAGGCTGGCTGCTGCTGCTGCCTGCCCACCTGCCATGGGCTATGTCTCCTGTGGGAGGCCCCTCTGCAGTGCCCCTCTGTCTTGGAGCTAGCCGATTATCGAATAAAACCTCTACCCTGTGAGCTAAAGAAACTTTTCCCTCTTTAACTTATGTCAACAAGACAAGTAACTGAGATAGCACCTGAGTCTGATTTTATTTTTATTTATTTTCTAAGTCTGATTTCAAGTACCAACTTCTGCTCTCGGATTGCAAGGATATTATGTCTAGGAACTACTTTATGGCTGAAACTCTTTCATCAAAGTGACCATACACATAGGATACCTATTAGGCAAGGAGCGAGCCGAGGCTCTGCTGCTCTGAGGCAGTGCTGTGAGGTCCGGGCTGTGGTTTCTCAGGTGGGGCTCAATCCATGCAATAGACATAGTAAAAAAGCCTAAGGTTTCACTTGTAAGTGAATCTCAATATTTTGATGGTATTTTTGATGGTATGTTTTATGTGGCATAAATATTAAAATGTAAGGATTCCAAACTCTTCTGGGGAAACAAGCATTGGTGACAAGATGTAGTTACTCAGGGTCATAAAACAGTGGCTTTAGGCAGATGTGGCAGCATGAAGTCAGGGCACGGAAACTTCACTTCTTACTGTCTGACCACAGATGGACACAATAACAGCACAGGGGAGCAGACGGGGATGCCATCTCAAGTGGTACAGTGTCGTGTCTTAATTTTAAAAGCAGGATTCCAAGAAAGAACCAAATGGACTGGCAAGAGTTTGTGTGGGTTTTAGGCCACCTACATCTTGTCTCAAAACTATATTGGGGAAAGAAGATCAGCTCATTAAAAAGAACCTTGAGAAGTTTCCCTCAGATTTCAAAATACGCTTCAGACAGAAGTGAATTACTTGGAGGATCTCCAAGGATGCGTCTCAGTTCTTAGTCACCATGGTGTCCCAGGATGGCTCCCCAGGCTGAGAACCCAGGAGCACCCCCTTCTTCATGACTCCAGATGGATTTGGGATCCCTCAGAGCATTTTCAGCTAAGGATGAAGAACTGGGACAGCTCATAGCAGCCTGTGTGTCCCTCTCTTCTCAAACCTTGTGGTGATAGAAAGGACAGTGGGGCACACTCTCCCAGCCCCAGCCTGCAGCTGGATCCCCAGACCTGTGAGGGTGAGGTAAGGGAGACGGCGGCAGAAAGCTGCCATGGCATCGCGAGCAAAATGGGG
Source organism: Cavia porcellus (assembly GCF_034190915.1). NCBI lineage: Eukaryota > Metazoa > Chordata > Mammalia > Rodentia > Caviidae > Cavia > Cavia porcellus. The sequence goes on along the minus strand of NW_026947489.1, from coordinate 1,376,317 downwards.
AGGAGAATCCACAGCTGGCCAGACAGCGGGTTTGCCAGCGGAAAGCAGAATGACGTGAGAAGGAAGAGAGAAGCAGAGAGCCAGAACAACTGCTTCATATAGTAATCCACGAGAATTATCAGGGATTAGAACAGACATGGCCTAAAACTGAATTTCCAAAAGAGAAGAATTGACTAAATGCAGGGAAGAGTGAAGTGATAAAAGCAATTCAAGAAAGACTAATAGAAATAAATGATCAGTAACAATGGCCCAACAAAAATAAACCATGATCAGGAAAGTACAGATGCTCTTTGACACGAGATGGGGTTATGTCTTCCTAACCCGCCATAACTATGGTGAGTTGAAAATACATTTACTAGGTCAACTTATCAACACCCTCATAAAGCATTGCTTTTTAATTCTTGGATTACTGGGGCCTGGTGGAAGCTGTTTTATGTACACTCATTGCATGTGAAAGAGGATCCTAAAGTATATTTATAGGCCCACAAAATAGCAAAATTCAGACAATTAAGCATGGCTTCTGACTGTGAATTGCTTTGTGCTATCATAAAGTCAAATCACAAGCCACACCATCCTAAACTGGAGGTCGTCTGTATAGAGGGAATGACATGGGAACAATGATGCAAAATTTTCCTGAGATCAGTAGGACGCTAGTACACAGCTTTCATTTCAGGGAAACCGACATAAAATGATAGAGAATGTTTGAATTGACTTAGTAGCTTAAACATTTGTAATCTTTGTAAAAAGAAAAAAAAAAGAATGATCTCCTAGGTAAATAGGCAGAAAAAGCCCACTACCTGCAAAAGGTAAAAATTCTGTCCTGCCCCCCACTTTTCTATAGCAACAACAATCTGTACCAGAGCCCAGTGGAACCATGTTTAAAGTTCAAGGGAAAAGAAGAGCCGACCTAGTAATTCTGTATCAGCAAAGTCATTCTTCAAGTAGGAGAACCCGAAGTGGGAAACTCTCCAGTGAATATGACAGCGCACGTGAAGGTTTCTTGGGAGAAAACAACATGAATAAAACACCTCGGCACTAACGAGAGCTACCGACTTACAAGACAGAAAACCACAGTAAAAAGACTGGAGGAATATAGAGAGTTGGAAGTCAGACAACAATAGCTATGGCGCTGAGCAAAAGAAAATGTGACGTGAAAAGTGTAGATAAGTGGGTGTTTTGAGTGTCTGAGTAAGTCGCTTTCACATACATCTGAATAAAGTTCATGCAAACAAAGACCTTAATGACAGTGAAATGCAGCATTGATCAAAAATCCTAGTTCAGACTTTTTGAAAATCTGAGGAATGTAAAAGCTCTAGTAAAAAAACCAAATAGTCTTTTTATGATGGAAATTATAATTATTGAACCAAATATAAGATTTATAAACCTTGGAAAAATAATAATACATTTAGCAACATCTGAATTGTGAATTACGAAAAAACGAAGAAGGCTGAGGATATTAATTGCTGGTGTGGCAGGGAATACAATGGAATATTTCTGTGTCGAGGACTGGAGAGACCCCAAGACTGAGATCCCCAAGACTGAGGGACCAGGGGTCAGAGGCTGGTGCTGAACCCCTGTGCAGAGCTTTTGGGGTATTTTTACTGTTACTTATTCATTTAGTGTTCTGAAAGGACAGATGTTTGTTGTGACCCATGGCTTAGAGGGCCTCGTCCAGGGCTGACTGGCTGCACCCCAGAGCTGCCGTGGGTGGTCGGGCAAGGCAGAGGAAAGCTGTCCCAGCCACAGGAGTCAGAGAGCAGAGAAAGCATGCTGAAAGAGATGGACGTGCACCCTCAGGGGCCTGCCTCTTTGCGGGGATCACTAGGACGGTGTCGAAGCTCAGGGGTGTCTAAGGGCACCTGAGGGTGTGATCTCACCGTCTACTGCATGTGTACAGTGGGATACAGCTGTGTGATGATGGCTCCCCAGTGGACACACTTGCATGTGCTGATGAAATCACTGCAGAGAATGCAAATGTGTGACACCACGTGTAAAAGAATTGTGCAACAAAGATACTCTTGAGGTCCTAAGCTCTGCTGTGCTCCATGCTGCCTGCTGCTGTTGCTGGTGTCTTGCACACACATGTTATGTAACCTGGGTCCTCATCGTGAAACTCACCGTGAGAGGGCTGCCGATACTCTTCCAAATGGATACCAGCTCCTAACAGAGCATCCCGCTGTGCAGTTATCAGTGCACTAAGGAACCCCCGTGATCCAGTCACCCTCAGAATGCATCCTCTCTGGTCACACGAGGCAGTTAGGGGACATGGTAGAGCGATCCTGTAGTATTCTGTTCCTGGGCCCCAAAGGCTCATGCTCACTTCATCATGGAAAATGCATCATGGAAAAGTCCACTTCTAAGAGTCACCAGGCTCTCAGCAGTTCCAGCATTGCCCGAAAGTCCAGGCCCAAAATTTCTGTGACCAACCTCAACCTCTGAGTTGTGAACCGCTATAATGAATCATCAGAAAGTTAAACACTTTCAACACACAATGGCATGGTGGAAACATTCCCATTTCAAAAGAAGGATTGAAGAAAAGAATCAGATGAAAGCAAAACTTCAACTCCACAAGGAAATCATTACGTCCCATAGCTCCATCTTCAGCGCCCAGAGCCCACAGCAATGAGATGTGAACTCCAAAGGCCTCAGGCATGGTGCCCCGATGGGCTTGCCAGTGGTGGGTGTACACAGCCTTTCCTAGGGCGGCTGTACTTGCTGCCTGCAGCTTTCCTGAGCAGGTGTTCCACGCTCCTGTATCTCCAACTCCTGCCGTCTCCACTGTAGGTTTGGCTGTATTCTCACAGTTGAATGCTGTGCCCTCTGAGGCACTCCTGGAAGGCCCTGTAAACTTGCCCTCTCAATTATGCGTGGAAGCTTCCTTGGCCTCGTAACTCTTGCATTCTGTGTGATGTAAAACCAGGAGAACGTGGAGAATGCTTAGTTCCACTGGTAGCTCAAGTAGCAGCTGGACCCCTTTAGAAACAGATGCAGTGCCAGGATGGCTGAGTGCCTGGACTTAAGATGCATTTCTCATGGTGGCACTAAGTGAGCAGGGTGCCCTGGGCCTCTCGTCCAAAGTTTTTCCAAGGCTTTCACCATTGTACGTCTTGGAGCTTTTGGTGGGTAGCGCCTGGCCAATTCCTGAAATAGCCTCAAACTATCTTTCCTGTTTCCTCCTGCAAAGTGCTTGGCTTCTTTTTGATGGTGCTATGCTTTACAGCACCATGGCCTCCTTGGCTCCAACTTCAGATGTGCTTCTTTTTTGGTCAAACTGGAAAAATATTTAAAGACTTTGCCTCTGCTTTAAGCTCTGGGCAGTCACCCTACATTTGGCTAAAAGCAGCCACAAGTATCCATACCATAGCCTTAATGCTGTATTGCCTTGAAATTCCTCCACCAGATTAATGAGCCACCTTTAAATTCAGCCTTGTATAGAGTCTCAGCACATGGACAAAACGTAGACAGGTCTTTCTCAGAATGGTATATGAACAGCCTGTACTCCCATTCTCAGTAGAGTCCCCATCTCCATCTGAAACTCCTTGAGCCTGGCCTTTACTATTCACAGTCCCGCTAGCTTCCTGGTCTTGGGAGGAGAATCAGCTGTCCAGCTCTGCTCAGAGCATTCTAGGGCTTCTCCAGGCTGTGTCTCCAAACCTCCCCAGACATCTCCAGCAAGTTTGTTCCAAGGGCTTCTAAACCTCGGGGCAGGTCCAGTCACAGTGGTGACCCAGCTTCTTCGGTATCAATTTTTCCACATTAATCACTTTTGAGAAAAAGTTGTCACATGCACAATTTCAAGGAGAAAATGGTTCTTTTCATTGCTGGTTTCAGAGGCTTGAGCCCCTCATTGGCTGACTGGAAGGCAGAAAGGCATAGCAGAAAAAAGCTGCTCCCCCCCCCCCCCAGGGAGCAGGAAACAGAACAAATCTTGTTTTATTTTGTGTATTTTTCCCTAGCACATCACTCTCCCAAGAGTGTGCAAGAGAGAACATTGAAAGCAAGAGAGAAACTGTCTGAGAAAGTGATCGCGGGGCTCTGCATGTTCCCTTTGTCAGCTAGGGGGCAGTGCTCAGCGGGCCAGGGCTTTGAGACTGTCCCTGAGGTAGGGAGGAGGGCTTCCTGGTGGAGCAGGCTGAGGGACACAGTGGACCAGTCATAGGCGTAGGCCTGTAATATCTGTGGGCAGGAGGCTGCAGCAGGTTCTTAGCCCAAGGCAGAAAAACAAAGAGAAAGAGATCTTCTCCAGGTCACCTAGCTCTCCTGTATGGGTGAGGTTACAGAGCCACACATGTTCCCTCCCGAGCAGGTGGGGACAGTATGGGAGGACCAGCCTGGGCTTTGGCCTGTGGGGACCAAAGCAGCTACCAGGAGGGCACTGGGCTCCAGCAAGGAGAACATATATGAAGCCCATCTCTGCACAGCTGGTCTCAGGGATTGGAGTCCCAAGCACATCAGAGGGAAAACACCACCCACATGAAAATTTACCTGTCCCCCAGATTCCAGGAACCCCCTAAACGCATCTACAGATGTTGCAAAAGTATTACTTCTTAAATCCCCTCTGCTTTTGGACCCAGCTGAGGGCAGTTCAGCCAGGAAGGTAGGTGGGCAGAGGGAGGGAGTTCCAGGAGAATGCAGGGAGGAGAGAAGTCACCCAGGGATCTATGCCCTGTGTGCCGGGCGTGGCAGGAGAATGGGCGAGTGCCCTGATATTTTACTGCTGGTGCCTGGTCACTTTCACTGTCCCTCCATCGGATACGTCACTGATCACTTCTCCTTGAGGCACTTATGCCCAGTTGTGGTGGTCATTCCTCCTGATCACGCCTTCACTGAAACGCTAGCAGTGGGTTTGTGCCCATCTCTAATTATGCAGCCTGGGACCTCAGCGCCTTGTCAGGACCCAGCTCTCCCTGGCCTCTCGGGCTCCGGGCTCCTCTCCTCCTGTGTGTGCTTCCTGTCCCGTTTCACTCACCACCTGCTGTAACCACGCGGCCTCCTGGATCTGCCCTCAGTCTTTCCCCTCCATAACCAGCTCTTCTCTTCCTTGCATGCTTCCTCTGGTTTCAATTTCGTCAATCCCTGGGCCTTCGGAGGCCCTCCGCTCAGGAAATCAAGTCTGCTTCACCTCCCATTTCATTAGGATGATTCCCTCACTCTCCCAGCTGCCGGCAGCCTCCCCCTGTCCCCTTGTCCTGCACAGCAGCCTGTGGAAGGCAGCGCTCTGGTCACCTCCACCTACAACCGTGTGGCTAAACGTGACTCGAGGAAAACTGCAGCCGTGCTCTGTGGCCTCGCTCTAAATTGTGGACCACCCACCTGGGCACATCGGCCCTACTCTCCTGGCCTGCTCCTGTGTGCATCCTCCTGGATAACCGCACCAGCCTCCTTCCAACCTCCACCCACCTTTTCAGTCTAAGCTAGTGCTCTAGCTTTAACAGTGGTTAGAATAGCCCCTCGTTAATTTCCAATCCTAGGCCTACACACCTACGCACATCTGTTACTGTGACTTTCCTTCTGTTTTGAAGGACAAACCCGTGCTCCTGCCTGAGGCCTGTTCCCCTTCTGCCCCGAGTGCAAACCCCATGTCCTTCTCACAGCTTTACTGCTATAATTACCATCTCTCTCCAGCCACAATTCTCTCCACTGAGCCATCTCATCACCACTTAAATATATAGCAGTATATCCTATAAATTAACTCTTCTGAGACGCCCCATATGCTGTTCCAGTTTTAATTTTATTTATATGTTTCCCTGATGCCTAAAGCATCTTCCCGGGTTCAGTGAAACAGATCTAACTGCCACCACGCAGCAGAAACCACCTTTATCCAGGCCACAGGTGACGCCTGGGTTGCATTCAGCAGCCTCTGCTCATGCGCCCTGCAGCTCCCTCTCCCCACCTCATGTGCAGGTGTCCTCTGTCTTCTCAAAGCTCTTTCTGCACTGGCCTTTGAGAGGCTGCCTCTGCTGGTCTCCGCCCATTCACCTGCTCTGTCACTGCCGTGGCCCGTCCTTGCCTGTCCTTTGCCACCTCCCCTCTGGAGTGTCCCAAGGGTCAGAGCTCAGAGCTTGTGTCTCTCCTTCCTGGGTTTTCTTCCTCGTTTCCTCATCTCACTCCAGGGCTTGACACTCCAGGTGCCCTCATGGTGTGCATGTTTCCCTGTCCAGCCCCTTCTTCCCTTCTGACCTCCAAATTTGAAAGCACTACTGATCTTTCTATGCTCCAGCTCCTTATTTCATAGCTAGCTGTGCTGTAGTATTTTAAGGCTGTTGTTTATTTGCTGCTTGTCATGAATGTGCTTGTGCACTTCCTCTCCATCGCCCTTTTTTCCATAAATGACACCATCACTAATGTCATTTCTGAGGTCAGGGCATCTTTCTCACCCCTATTCTACCGTGATATGAACTTTTTGGACTGAATGATTTTCCTGGGCCAATTTCTGTCCGAAAGTGCACTGAAATACTTCCTACCAGTACTTGAGAATGTGAGCTCATTAGGATGGAAGTTTGTAGATGTAATTAGTGAGGGTGATGTCATATTAGAGTTGAGTGGACCCCTAATCTGATGTGAGCGGTGTCCCTATGAGATGATGGTGACAGGTGGGGAGAAGGCCACATGACATCAAAGGCAGAGGGGGACTTAATGCAGCTGTAGGACAAATAATGCCAAAACCTGCTGGCAGACCCTTGGAAGCTAGGAAAAGGCAAGTAAGGGCCCCCTCGGCGTGCCTGGGGAGCCCGGCCTGCAGCTGACGTCTGGGCTGGAGACTGTGACACTACATTTCCAGGGCTTCTGGCCTCCTGGGCGCGGTACTGTAGTACAGAACCGTAGGAAACCAGTACGTGCTCCATGTTCCACTCACCAGTGAGCCTCCGGGTGCACCTGTAGCCAGGCTCCCCACTTTTTCTCTGGCCCACTCCCCACAGGGTGGTCCCACATCAGTTACCGCAGCTTCCCCAGTGTCCACCAGCTCCTGCCACTCCTTTGCCAACGCTGAGGATGGCTTCTCACTACCAATGGAGTGAAATGCAGATCTCCTCGGGTTTGTGCAGTTCCGCGTGGCCTGGCCTCCAGCTCTCCCTCGTTTCCTGCCCCGTTTTGAGCTTCTCGCTCCGGTCCTCCCACATGGTCTGTGTGCAGTACCGTGAGCTCACACGGGTTCAGCCTCGGGTGGGTACGTGGTTCCCTCGCCTGCGGTGCCCTTCCCCACACGTGTTCACACCTCGCTTCCCCTTCACCTCCAGCCGCTCTCATCCCTGGAGAAGCTCTCTGTGACTGTTCCATATTATCTGCTCCCTCAAACACTCTGTCCTTTCTCTTCTTAGCACAGAGCCCCATCTGAAATTATTCTTTATGGACTACGAGGTTGGACTGCCGTTGCCCTGACAGAGTCCTGCCTGTGGCAAGTGTCTGAGGGATGAGTGAGTGAACTCTAGCACTGTGCCAACATTCAAATGTACAGCGCAAATATCTGACTTCTGCCTCTTCCGTAGCTAAGTAAACATTTCCTGATTTTAAAGGGAACTTTCAGGAATTTCTTTAGCAAAGAAACAACTCAAGTTTAGCATTTGTTTAGTTCTCATCAATGCCTTTTTCTTCTGTTGAATACAATCCATGTTAAATTAAATACTTCAAAAACTGTGCAAGTAGCATATCACAGTTTCTGTATAAATTCAGTCTGTGGTGATGTTACCTTGTGTGGGTGTGGATTTATATGTGAAGTGGGCTTATAGGAGAATTTTTGTCTTATTTTTGCTCTGATTTGAATGTGTATAATTAGTATGTAGTATGTAAATACAATAATCCTATCACAGTGCCATCTTACTCTTAAAAAAACTCTCAAACAATGACAGAGTGCTACAAAATTGAAACATAAAGAGATAAGGTTTAGATTTGCTACAAGCAGATATGGAAACCTGCAGTCTTGGGAGGGAAATGTAAGTAATGGTTTAATTTCACAGGACACGAAGAAACAGAAATTACTTCTTTCACTCAGACTCATATTTTACAGTAATGCAAATTGCAATTATCTGTGGCAATCCAGCATATCTAAGATATGGGGAAAGCTTTTTAGAACCGTAAATTTAAATTGGGAATAATCCTGAGGACAGTTTACATCTTCCTTCTGCAACTTGGCTCCCTTAAAGCAGGATCAGATTTGGGTTTCTGTCCTATGCAGTCTCCTGGGAGAGACTCTACAAGGGGTGGAGGTGACAGCTCCTAGAAGGGTCGGGGTTTGAAACTGGGTTTGGATAATGAGGAGAGTGGAGAGGGAAGCAGAGGTTCCAGAGGCAGGCAGTGTCAGGGAGAAGCCCTGACACGATATGAGGTCACAGTCTATTCCAGGAGCTCACGTAACTCAGGGTGCTGAAGGGCTGGGGCACGGGTAAACATGAAAGCAGTGAAGCTGGGTAGATGGGGCCCGGGGAGGGACCTGAGGTCAAGCCAAAGAGGGTAGCTTTTATGCTGGAGGTCACGAACGTGTCCCCAAGATGAAGAGTACAAGATCTGTGCTTTGGAAGCTGACTCGTAACCCCACGGAGAGATCAGGTCAGGGGAGACCAGAGGTAAGGCGTACTTGCTCAGAGGCTGCTATGGTGAGGAAGGAGGGAGACTGCGGACTGGAGCCTAGCGAGAAAGCTAGACAGGGTGTGCAGGTGTGGGCTCGGGGACTCGTTCAAAACGGCAGCCACCGGAAGAGGCTGGAGAAGAGGGAATCCAAGATGACTGTGAGCCTGTGAGACTTCAGGACTAAGTCACCAGGCAAACCTGAGGATTTTATGAAATGAACCAACAGTTATTAGAGAGGAAATGTGTTCCAGTTAATAAAATCTGTGAATGTCCTTTTTTCTTTTTGCTGAAAACACCTTACTTTTTTTTGGAGACTTGTTACTTCTAACATACAATGGGAAGCCAGGCTAGAAGCACGTCTTAGCTAGCAATACCTGGGCAATGTGATTTTGCATTGTGTGCAACCACTCAGCCCCAACCAGGAGAGATACCTTAGAAAGTGTCCACAGAACATCAGGTCAGGGACCACAGTTACCTCAGACATTCACAGAAACGTGCAGAGATACTTTTCTAGAGATATCATTGAGAGTTAGCAGAACTATGTAGTGGCGAAAGTTTTGAAAGCCAAGATACAAAAAGTGTGCTGTCTTTGTTTTCTAGGCCCATGCTGGCAGACCTATGGCATGTGTGGCACAGTGAGCATGCAGAGCCCTCTCTGTTGGCAGCTGAGCCAAGTCACGCCAGCAGCAGACCATTGGATAAGAGTTGTTTTTTCTAAACTAAAACCTCAGTATTCAGGTTTATCTTCAGTGTTGGCATTTGGTGATAAATAAGTGAGTTTTGGGTGGCAGTTTTGGTGCTTATTCTCCAGAAGATTCACTATCATTGCCTGTGGAGAACCACTCAGACTGATTCAAAGCTCCGGGGCATCTAAGGGTACCTGAGGATGTGACCTTTCTTTAATGACAGAACACAATGGGGTACAGTTATATAACCACGACTAGCAGTGGACAACTATGCATGCACCAATGATGCTAGCATGGAAGAATGCAAAGATGGAGAAAAACATGTGTAAGAATTATGCAATAAAGCTCAGGTGGCTCTTGGGCTCTGCACTCTTGTGTTCTGCTCTGCTCCACGCCACCTGCTGTTGTTGCTGATGTGTAGGGTGCATGTGTTCTTTAACCTGGGAATCTCACCTCCAAAAATCTCTCTTAGACCTTCAGAGCAGACCGACACTGCCCTAGGAAAAAGCAGCTGTCAATAGAACAGATATTGTGGTTGCAATATTTAGATGAAATATTGATAACTTCTAAAAGGCCAGTTGATGTCACTAATCCTTTTGATTCTGCCATTAGTGACTGGTGATTTTGCTCAGCTGTGATGTCCCAAGCAACCTGTCCTTGGGGAGGGCGGTCCATGTTGAATAGCTAAAAAGAACCTCCCAGTCCCAGGAGTACCCATATCCTCAGCAAATCCTTCCAAGGTCAGGCATCACCAAGTTTCTGCACAGGAATTTACCGGCTTGAAATATACCTGGCCACTGTTACCTGATTTTCCCCCCAAAGTGCCAAAGGGTTACGGGTGAAGCACATGCTTGGAATTAATCCAGAAAGATACGCCATGACTTGTGGATTCCAAGTGTCCCACAGTGACCCAGGGCCAGCTCTGGCTGCCTGGACTTTGTCCCTCCACGTGCAGGGTTGCTTTTGTCCTCTCTCTGTCTGTTTAATCCCCTCCCATGCTCAAAACTCCGCTCCTAAGCTCCGGCTTGGGGAGAAAACTTCTCCACTTAAAATTTACTAATTTCAGCTCAGTACCTACTTGAATTTGTGTAAATGACTCCGACAGTATTTGTTAGGTTGCCCTTCTGTCAAGAATTCTCCCTATTCTTTTCATTTTTTAAATTAAGTTTATTGGTATCGTTTAGATACGTGTACTGATCACATTCATCATAGAGAATGTGTAAAAAGCATATCTACATCTGTATCTGTATCTTGTGCCTTGAAGACACTTTGCTAGTGTTTTTATAACTGCAAAGATCAAACTGCATATCTGTAGATTATCTTTGGAAGGCGCACACCACTGACTGACAGCGCTCTGTCTCCTGGGAGGAGAATTGGGCCAGGCTGCTTTGGAGACCACTTTCGCCTGACTCCTCTCACCTCTCTGTCTGGGATTCATCCATCTGCTACATTCCTCAACCCCCTACGTGGAAGCCATAGCACTGCTGACTTTAGGAGCTTCATTTCTAAACCTAATGGAGGATGAGCTGGAGACATCCCTGTGAGAGAATCACTCCACAATTTAGCAGGATGCTAGAGTGCTTTCTTTTTAATTCAAAACCCAGTCACTGAGACCGCGTATTAAGACCCAAAAGCAGTGGCACGTGCTGCATGAATAGATGCTTCTGAGGGCAATCATGTTACAATGTTTAATCATGATCTACAAAGGCCGCAGGGCTCCAGGACACCCTGGAGAGAGGCAGCAGATTCAGTCCCCAGGCCTGTCCCACGGGCCGGTGTCCCTGAGGCTCCTCCACAGCCGAGCTCCCAACCTGGGCTCTCAGGCGCAGGGATTGTGCTATTTTTGCTATTTTCCATCTTTGTGATGCCGGGCCACTGTCCCTCCTGTGGTTGCCCTTTTCTGATCTTTAGTATTTTAATTAATGTCATTTAATTATACTTGGCCCCCTGAGGTGTTTAAAGCAGTGAATTCGGGGGAAGGGACTGTGTGAATGAGTTCTCCAGTCTTCTGCTCTTTTGCCTCAGAAGCCTTGCCCCCACGGCTGGATCCAGTCCTTTCCCAGAAATCTCCGCTGCCTCGGGAAGCAGCGCCAGGACATTTCTGAACTCCAACCTGATAAACAAAATGCTAGATTTGATTTTTTTACCAGGCATCGAACTCATGGCCCTGTGCTTGCCAGGCAGGCACTTATGCTGCTGAGCTAAATCCCTGGCCCCGAAATGCTAGTTTTTATTCCGTGGTTCCAGCCTGTGGGATGAGGGTGCTGTATGATTGGTATTCTGTGGGAAGGGGCAACATGGTTTTGATATAAGACAGGAAAAATACAGCATTTATTTGACACAAGTTTTGTGTGGCACGTTAGAGAAGGAGTAGGAACTCAGGAAATTGAGACACAGTGGGGGGCTCCGTGTGGTCACTGGGGGGCAGTGAAGGGAAGAAAAGGTCCCTTGACAAGCTTTGTTCCTGTCGTTGATCTCAGCTCCCATTCTCGGCTCCCCCATAAGAGCGACACTTTCCTCCTGGTCCAGGGGGAGGATTTCACGTGGCCTCTTCTCTGAAGAAGGAGGATCACAGTGAACTTTTGATCTTTTTGGACCTGCTGCTTTTCAAGTATCCTTATCTCAAAATAGTCAGTGCACCCTGGTGGCATATTTTGGGGTGGCACGTCCTGCACCCCGTCCTTATTAAATGTAACTCACTGTGTCTGGCTGTGGTGTCCGTGGAAGCAGGCTGGCGTGGAGGAGGCCACCAAGGAGTAAAACCAGTGAGCAGGCCATGTGTAGGGCATGGTGCCACACCCTTCATCACCAGCAGGTGGGGAACAGTGTCCCCACCACTGGCCTCCCCATGGGCTGTTGGGGATCCCCTGTGGATCCTCAGTCCCGCTGGCTTGACTGGCCTGTCTGCTGTGGCTCAGCTCTGCACTCAGTGCCAGCTGAGATCTGGGAGGGGTGACCATGATCCCACTTCCCTCTCGCCCACCTCGGTGGCCTGGGTCTGCCTTCAGTGGATTCAGAGTGGAGGAACATATTGCTTTCCAGGGCCAGAACGAGAGGTGCTGGGGGAAGCCCAGGCTGCTACGTAGAAAGGACACACACACACTCTCTGTGGAGGGGAGAGGGCACCCATGTGCTGGGGGAGAGGGAAGGGCATATTGTGTCTCCCCTGATAAGCCCTAAGTCAGACCCACTTCAAGGAGGCTGTGGGGTGTTGATGAGTCCTGACTCCCCTCACCTGACTGTAAGAGTTGTGAGCTGATTCGGTCACCTGCTGGAACTGCGCAGGCTGTGACCTGGGCTGTGGAGCTGCAGCAGTGTGGACAGGAATGGCTTATCCATTGCTCCCTGGGGAGGCGTGCTATTCTAGATGCAGAAAGAGCCATCTATGCCATAGCAGGAAGCTGAGAAGCTGGAGAAAAGGTGGAAGGAGGTAGAATTCAAAGTCCAAGAATGACCACTAAAAAGTACCTTAAGCGGTAAGGGTGTTTAATTTCTGTCACATTATAGAGGCCGGAGAAAGGCTGATCAAAGATAGCACAGGGCTCCGTCTCGGTGAGATTCTATCTGTTTGTGCTTTCCACTTGCTCTGTTGTCCTCATGGCTCCCAGATGGCTCCTGCAGCTCTGACCATCACAGCATGTTCAAAACAGGAAGATTCACAAAGGAAAATACCATCTGCCTCTGTCCAGTTCATCAGCCCTGAGAGGCTTCCTGTCTAGAAGTGGGAGACATGGAAACTCCAACTCCTCAGGGTTGCTGGAAGTCATTGTGGTGGCTATGAGGCGCTGGGTCAGATAGAGCCATATGCACAGCCTGGGACATTGTGCCTCATAAGGAGCCAGGATGTGAGTTGTGTAGGTGGGAAACCCTGTAGTGTGGCCGACTGACCCGCCCGTTGCTCAGGATGGCAGTGGATATGGGTGGTGCGGGGGCCCCTGCGGGTCCCCGCACTTGGGACTTGCTCTCAGTGCAGCAGCTGCCGAGGGAACCCGCGGGCTGTGGGTGGGCAGTGTACAAATCGGGCATTTCTGGCTAGCCGGGACCTGCTCATGCAGCTAATGTGACCAGTGCTTCAGGATGTGAGTGCAGACTTGCGCTGGCACAGAGGAAATTGGAGGGCTGCTCCTGCTTGCTGTCCCGGCTCTTCTCTCCACGTCCCAAGTCTGCTTCTGAGGCAGCGGGGCAGGTGATGCTTGCGGATGTGCTGTGGTTGACTGTGTAGGTAGGAGGCAGGGAAGGGAAGGAGACAGGGTCCCGCTGAGTCAGAAATGAGCCTCTTCTGGGCTCAGCCTCGAATCCTGCTGATGAGGACCAGGGAAGATGCAGCTGAGAGCTGTAGCTCTATTTCTTTGAAAGGATATAAGAAACCTAGATCTTTATGTGAAACTTTTAATTTTTAGAATACTATCAGTGTATTTTAGGGAAAACACTAGATAAGCAGGGGTCAGATATGACCAGTTTGTGATCTGGTGTGGAGGATCCAGTTGGGGGGTTCCTGCTGACCACTGTTCACAGCTGGACATGGCCACAGGCTCCCTCACCTCTTGGCCAGCTTGGTCCTCCTCACCTGGGTGGCTGTCAGCACATGTGCGAGTCTGGACTCTGCTGGTCCCACACATCAGAGAGCGAGTGCTGCTGTTCAGGTTCCTGCTTCACGCCAGGCAGACGAGGAGCGCAGTGCTCTGGGTGCCTCAAAGCTCTGCCCTCCTCACCCCACACCCGAGTGTGAGGGTTCAAGTCTCTGGCTGAATTCACCTGGGCATTCTTTTGAGCGGCAGCAGCCCCTTTGCCACCTGCAGACTCATGGCCCAGACATTAAGTCCGGGGTTCCACCTGTGCAGGACAGCTCCCCTGTCTCTGGGGAACAGAAAATGGCGGTCTCCTGGCTGGACCCATGATGAAAGGACATCTTTTCTTCCTAGACCTGCTGTGACCACCAAGAAATGATTATTGCCCAGGAGCCGCCTGCTTCTGTGGGGTGGATAGTGCTCGCGAGTGGTTCTCACGATCTTGGGTGGGGTGGAGTGCTGGCTTCAGTGTGACAGCAGAGCCCGGCAGGGACACAGCAGGGTAAGGTGTGGGGACCGGGCAGGGATTCAGTCACATGGTGCACCCAGGAGCATGGTGGAGGCTTGGCTGTGTGCTCCAGGCAGTTGTGAGGTGGCAGGGCGCTCCGTATCAGAGAGCTGCTTGGGTCCTTCCTCTTCTCAGAGCACAGAACAGTGGTGTCCTGCGGTCTGGGGTGGGGCTGGGCCTCCCTACCCTGCTCTGGTTGTGAATCAAACTGTAAGGGGCGAGGCAGCCTGGACTCTGTTGCTGGTCCTACTTCCATCATGAAATTCTTGGTAACCAATCACCCATCAGACAAGCGCTTTTGAGCCGGAGCCCCTTGGTGCCTGAGGAAGAGAGGTGAATGTGCCTGCCCTGGACTCTGACTGAGCTCCCGTGCAAGCACGTCCTTGCCAGAATTCTCTCATCTGTGTCCTTTTCTCCCAACATCATCCTTTCTGTTGCCAGTTCAGTTGTGAGGTGGTTTATGAGACTAGAAGGCTAAGTGGGGCTTGAGGAGGTGTAGCACAGGTCAGAACATGCAGTCTGTGGGGCAAACGTAGTGGGTCCATTTCTTTTGTAAATAGCATTTTATTGAAACACTTGCCTGTTTACACACAGTCTATGGCTTTTTTCCTTCAACCGCAGAGTTGGGCACTTCTAACAAAGACCCCGTGGCCCTCAATGCCTAACCTTTTACAGACAGTCTGCTGACCCTCGTAGTAAAGTAGCATTGAGCCAAGCCCACTCATCTGACTTCTGTCCCCGCACTGGTGCTGGACAGGCCCGTAGAGATCCCAGCGAATAATAACATAAAAGCTCTGTAAAGCTATAGCTTATTGCATAAATGCTAAGAATTCCTCCTTTCTTTTGATTCTTCTGGATTGCTCCACTTTCTTAATTTGATTCTCTTTGGTTATTTCTATGGCTGTGACGAGAGCTATTAAAACCTGCAATTTGCAGACAGTGCTAATGCTGACTCTCTAGTCAACTTACCTTTCTGTAGACTGTCAAATGACAAGGATATTTTAAAATAAGCATGGGTTATATAAAAGAATTGGTTCATGAATGAACCTCACAATTATGTGTTTTACTCCAACAGTTAAAAAAAAAATTCTACCATACACTGGAATTCTCTGTTCAGCACGGAAATTGCACCTGACTGGTAACTATATTTAGATTCTCCCTGCAGCCTTCTTGGCTTGGTTGTAGCCGCAGTTCTGCGTGTGCTTGCAGGAGAGAGGCCTGAGCTCTTGCAGGAGGGTGTGCTGACCTGGGTCACTGCTCAGAAGCCAGGCGGGGCTGCCAGGAGCCGAACTGGTGAGAGGGAAGGTGGGGAACTGACCAGGTAGAGGGCAGCAGAAAGCTTCCCCAAGGGGCAGAAGGAGCCCGCAGTCCAGGTTACAGATACAAAGCAACAGTCCAGATTACAGATACAAAGTAATGTCACACACAGAGATTTAATTAGGACAAAGCTCTCCCACAGGACAGACATTTTTAGGGGCAGCAGGAATTGCCTGAGCCTGCAAACTTGTGGCCCCTGGGTCCAAACAGAGCCTGCTGACTTGCCTTGTTTGGCTTGCTTCGTGGTGCACGTGTTTTAATGTTATTTGAATGTTTTTAGGTGAAGTTGCTTGTTATGTCTCATTTCCTGCCTTTATAACTTTCTAATAAAGTTGCATATAGCAGCTTGGCCCCCTGAAATATTTCAATGTGCCTGATTTCACTAAGGAGTGGTTGTCTTTGTTGCCAGGTCAAACACAACATTGCAGCCTTGTAGTTTCAGTGACTTGCTGCAAGCCAGGACAGTGGAGCCAGCTCCTTTCCTTCTCAAGCTTGGAGTGGGGGGCAGTGTTAAATTCCACGAGAAACCAGACCCCAGACAAACGGTAAGAGGTCCCAGGGCTGGGATGTCTGCAGAGGGACCAGAGCTTGTCCGGAAAGCTGAGCAAAGCCCAAGGAAGTGTCTGTTGGGCTCCCAACCCCCAGGCCCCCATGATGCACCCCATTGGCCCCCACCCCTCCTTGAGGCCCTCTGGCTGCTGGACCTGTTGCTGAGGCCTGCTTGAATTATTCTGGGAAGCCAACAAAGTGGGACCTGCAACCAGAAAGGCCTCAGGGTTTGAAAGGTTGGGTACAGGTGGATGCATTGTACAATGGATTAGTTCTCTCTTTCCTTTTCCTTGGCTTCCTTCCCTTGTCTGTCTTTGAGTGTGTGTGTGTGTGTGTGTGTGTGTGTGTGTGTGTGTGTGTGTGATGGGGAAAGATCTGGCACAGGAGGGCAAGGCAGCAATAGGTTCTGTTATGAAGACTTGTTCACATTCTGGCCTGAAAATCCTTTTCACCAGTGCGGACAGTGGAGATCTTTGTCCTGAGTTCATTGCCCATAGAGAGTACAGGACCCCATGAGGTTATTTCCTGTGTCCCCTGAAATAGTTATTGAAGAATTATCACTCATTAAGTAGAGTGATAGTTTCAGGTCTAATGAACACAAAATGGTACTTTGAAATGTCAACTGCAGAGTGATTCTAGAACATACGTGATTTCTACTAGTGACAGAGTCATGGGTAATTTTCCCAATCCTGTGGTTTGTTAATAATTAAAGGAAAAGCTAAATATGCATGAGAGGTTAGTGAAGATTACCTATCTAATACATGAATTAATAAACAGTCATTTTTACTGGAAGTTTCATATTAAGTTAGATGCCAGTTTGGGCCTGTGAATATTTATATTCTATTGTGTTCAGAAAATATTCCTCAATTTTTATTTTATTGATTATATTTAAGATGGGTATTGAACTTTCTTTTTGGTATCCATAGAGTGACAATTTATTTAGCTCTATTTATGTGATAAGTTGTATTAATGAGTTTCTTGACCCTGAACTCCTCTCTCTGAGATTTGTCTCTCCGACCCTTTCTCCTGATAATGCCTGAAAATTCTTACCTCCCTGCCCTGAGTGTTCATGTCCTGATCAGCTTGTGTTCCATTCCTAGCATTTCTCTGCACTGCAGGATCTGTGCTTTCCTGGGCTTCTAGACCAACCCCAGCCTTCCAGCACCCCCATCTCAAAGCACAGGCAACGCACCTACAAATCGGAACCTGAGAAGTTCCTCCAGTTTGGCTACAGTGCAAATATTGGCTAGTTGAGGATCCTCTGGCCTGCATGGACCCTTTCCTCTTGTGGTAAGTGACCGCAGTGATTTCTAAATTTCTTGGCTCTAGCAGTCTGCAGATGAGCATTTGTTTGTCCTGAGTTGCTCCCACACAGCTGTGAGATTCTTGCTGATGTTGTGGGTTTGGACCTACTGACCCATATTCTGAGACCCATATTTTTGGGGCTATTTCATTAGCCAGTCCACAGCTTTCCACCATAGTGACAAATGCCTGAAATAATCAGGCTCTCTGTGGTTGCTCAGCCCCACCGCTTTTGGGTCGGTGAGGAGGAAATATAGTTCAGCAAACTGGTCAACTCAAGGTGACCAGGAAGCCAGAGAGAAAAGGGGCAGGCCTAGCTACATGATGCCCTGCAGGGCAGGCCCTTGATGCCCCAGCCCCTTCCCATCAGACCACACTGCTCAGAAGCTGATGGTCTCCCAGTTGTGGGGGTGAACCACACCTTTCGTGTGTGTGTGTGTGTGTGTGTGTGTGTGTGTGTGTGTGTGTTGGGGATACACTTATCCAAGCCACAGCAGCCAGTTGCACTTAGAATGGTGTCTGTGAAGTCTTCCTTTGATTTTCTAGATCGATCTACATTTAGGTCACATCTTCCTAGCATATGAGATCTTAATTACAATTTTATGTTCTTGGTGTATTGGTCTAGTTCAGCTTTCTATTTATGCTTGTGCCAAGTCTTATAGTTTTTACTTTATCAATCTGTGCTAATTGGAGTAACAGATGTAATAATAGAATATAATACAATATTTACAGGGTGGACGCCCAGGGACCACTTGAGTTGGGTATCATACCCTGGGAGGTCTAGTGACCCAGTCAGAGGTGGAAGACCTGGAGCTCACCACAGAGTCCCACAGGAAGCTGGAAGGTGTTCCACTGGAGTTGGTGCTGGGAGCTGGACGTGAAGGTCCCATGGTGCCGGGGAGGTCCTGAGCTCCTCCCGAGGCACAGAAGCCAGTTTGCGTCTTCTTCCCTGTTTGCATTCTGTTCAGGGCAGGAGCCTACTGGCTGGTGCCACCCACACTAGGGCAGGTCTTCTGTCCTCACTAAATCTGTTCAGCAACACCCAGATTTGCTAATCTGAGGGACACAACAGTTAACTAACTGTCACATGTTCTTTTCCAGAAAATTTTCATTTCCGATTGTTTTCCAGTTTACGTATTGAAAGTCTTTGCACGTGCCTGTTTGTGTGTGCAGTTATCCTCTTTCTTCCTCTTGCTTTGTTCCCTTCGTCCTTTTCCTTTCTCTCTGTCCCATGGACAATCCCACAGGAACCTTCTGTGCTGGGAGTTTGCCCTTCGGACTGGCCGATGTCACTGTGTGGTCCACCTTGGCTCCCCACCTCACCACAGTGCAAGCTCTTGCTGGCTTTTCTTCTTCAGCCCACATTGTGCGAGCACCCTGGTCAAATCCACCTCTGCCAGGCCCCTGCCTCAACACTTCTGCTCTCCACGGTCTCCACAGTGCTTACGGAGGCCGTGAGGAGCAACCCAGGGACCTGGAATGGACAGAATGTGAGTCCTAGGATACTAGCATGAAAGCTTCGTATTGATCCCTTGGAGTGGGCTGCAGGACTAAAGCAAGCCGAGGTGGAAGCCAAGATCAATGCTCCTAAAAGGCAGGAAATGATCAGGAGCAGAGCTGAGGGCCCCTGAGCCTTTGGAGCACACATTGTTGGGTTGTCAGCAGAACCTGAGGGCATCTCGGTGGCCAGAGCTGCTGCAAAAGTCTGGGACAGAGTGTGGGGCAGAGGAAGGAGGGAAGGATGAGACAGAAGGTGGCAGAGGAAAACAAACCTCTTTTTGGTGGCGACAGTGCCTTGTGCAGGGAATAAAGATGGACAGAAGTCTCCAGCCACTGTGCTAAACCTGCAGCCACCTCAGAGTCCGGGAGACCACAGCCTAACAGGTGACTCCCAAGGCAGAGCAGTTACCCCATGATAGAACTTGAGGCTGCGGGCTCAGTGTAGGGTCCTCATCTCCTGAGGGACACAAAACTGTCCCTCAAGCAGTGCTGGCTGTAGAACCTCACAGAGCCAGTGCTGAGATAGCACCGCCCACCACTTGGCGGAGGTCCCCTCTGCGGCCAGCTGTGCAAAGCCCCACCCGCACCCCTACTCCCCTTTTCTGTCTGTCCCACAGCTTCTGTCAGCCTCTGAAAACCAGGTGATGAACCGCTTCATCTGTGCTTCCTGTGCTGAATGTACTTCTCTGCCTTTCTCCCTTCTCCTGGCGCTTTGGGACAAGTGTCCTGCAACGGCCCGGAGTCTGCACGGGAGCTCTGCTCTTCCTCAGCCTCCCGGAGTGCAGGTGCTGCAGGGGAGAAGCACTGTGCCTGGCTTACTAGGGTTTTTTTTTTTTAAATTTAAAGAGGGTAAAACTAAACATAACAAAACAGAACAAAGCAGATCAGAAGAAAACAATGTAAGTGACACAGATTTGAAAGCAAGATAACAGAAGTCTACAGTGGCTACCATAATGTCTCTTTTTTTCTTCTAAATAGTTGTCTATATCTTCACATACAATGAATTCATACAAAAAATAGTATAAAACTGATTAGAACAGAGTAGTGAAGGCATCACAGGCCTTCAAAACCAGACAGTAGGAAAATCAGCAATGGCTGCCATAATGTCTCTTGTTCTCTTCAAAATAGCTGTCCATGTATGTTGAAATTAAACAATTCAAAACAGACTAAAATCACTCTGAAAAAAGAGTGGATTACTGGATTTCACAGCATGATGACATGGAATCAGCAGTGGATACCATAATGTCTCTTTTTCTTCAATCACACATAAGATAATCAATTCTCGTAAACCGTTTAGGAGAAGTTTAGGCAATTTTAAGTCTCTAAATGTATACTTATCCTTTCTGTATTAGAGGGAAAAACAAAACAAAACAAAGTAAAGAAGATTACTAGAAAAGCAAGAAACAAAAAAGACAAATAACAATAGCAAAACGCCCAAAACAATGAAGATACAGGCCTTCAAAACAAGGTGCTGGGAACATAACTAAGGTTGTTTTACATAGTGATCTTCAAGGGTTTCTTAGATCACCAGACACAAACATACAAAATTGTTCCAGTCCTATGGATGTTAACTGTTTTGTTCCACAAACTTGTAGAATCTGTAGCACAATCTTCTCAGCTATCCCAAGTGTGTTTATACAAATTTAGATATTTTTTCTTTTTCCTTCTTTTCCCTGAGATGTTATTTTTTTTCTCCTTCGAGCAGATTCTTACCCTTTCACTGTATTTATTGAGGATTTTGTATATTATGTACTCTTACCATTTCTTACACTAAGGAGACAATACAGTATTTGCTCATGTGAGTTTGATTTATTTCACTTATGAGTATGGTCTCAAGCTGCATCCATTTATTTATAAATATCTCGATGTGATCATTCTTTATAGCTGAGTAGTACTCCATTGCATAAAAATACAACTTTTTTATCCATTCCTCAGTTGATGGGCACTTAGGTTGTTTCCATTATCTGGCTATTTCAAATTGTGCTGCTATAAACATGAGTGCACACATATCACTGTAGTATGATGTTTTCAGTTCTGGAAATATGCCCAGAAGTGGAATAGCTGGGTCAAATGGGACTTCCACTTCCAGTCTTTTGAGGAATCTCCAGACTGACCTCCACAATGGTTGTACCAGTCTACAATCCCACCAACAGTGCAGAAGAGTTTCTTTTTCCCTGCAGCCTCTCCAGCATTTGTTTTTGGTAGTTTTCTTTATCCTGGCCATTCTTTCTGGAGTGAGATGGAATCTCAGTGTGGTTTTAATTTGCATTTCTTTAACGACCAATGATGCTGAATATTTTTATGTATTTATTTACCACTCGTATTTCTTCATCTGAGAAGTGTGTATTCATCTCAGATGCCCATTTTTGGATTGGGTCTTTGAATTTTGGGGGTCTGATTTTTAAAAAATTCTTTATATGTTCTAGACAGAAGTCCTTTGTCTGAGGGACAGTTGACTAAGATTTTTTTCAAAGTTCATGGGTTTCCTTTTTACTCTGTTGGAGATTTCTTATAAGATGAGATCCCAGTTATTGATTCTTGGAAGTATTTCTCATGTGGTTTGACTTTCGTTCATGAGCTCTCTTCCTACCCCTATGTCTTCAAGATTTTTACCTAGTTTGTCTTCCAGCAGATTTAGTGTTTCTTAATATTTAGGCCTTTGATCCATTTTGACATTAGTTTAGTACATGGTGATAGGCATGGGTCTAGCTTTACTTTTTTGGCATATGGAGAACCAATTTGTCCAGCATCATTTATTAAAGAGACTATCCTTCTTCTAGTGAATGTGTTTGGCCCCTTTATGAAAGATAAGGTGGTTGAGTGTGTTTGTAGTTGTTAGTTGTATCTTCTAATGTGTTGCATTGATCTTCAGGTCTATTTTTATTCTAGTACCATGCTGATTTTATTATAATAGCTTTGTAATATAACTTCAAGTCAGGGATTGTGATGCCTCCTGCCCTGCCTTTGTTGCTCAGAACTGCCTTTGCTATTCCAGGCCTCTTCTGGTTCCAGATGAATTTTAGGAGTGATTTCTCTAGGTCAGTGAGGCATAATAGTGGTATTTTGATTGGGATTGCATTAAGTCTGCATAACAATTTTGGGAGAATGGCCATTTTCATGATATTTGTCCTTCCTATCCACGAACAAGAAATGTCTTTCCATTTTCTGAGATCCTATTCAACTTCTTTTTTAGGGTAATATAATTTTCCCTGAATAGATCTTTTACTTCTTTTGTTAGATTGATTCTAAGTATTTCATTTTTTTGGATGCTATTGTGAAGGGTATGGCTTTTCTTATTTCTCAGTGATTCTGTTGTTAGGAATGTATAGGAATGCTATTTATTTTTGAATGTTGACTTTGTATCCAGTAATATTTCTGAATTTATTTATTATACCTAGGAGTCTTTCAATAGAGTTTTGAGGGTCTTCTATGTAGAGTATCATGTCATCTGCAAACAATGATACTTTAACTTATTCTTTTCCTATTCTTTCTTCTTTTATTTCTGGCTCTTGTCTAATTGCTCTGGCTATTATTTCCAGCACTACATTGAATAGGAGTGGTGATAATGGACATCCTTGTCTTGTTAGTGATTTTAGAGTAAAGGCTTTCAGTTTTTGCCATTTAACACGATGCTGACTGTTGGTTTATCATAGATGGCTTTTATCATATTGAGATAAAGACCATCTATTCCAATTTTTTTTGTAAGGTTCTTACCGTAAATGAGTGTTGGACCTTATCAAAAGCTTTTTCTGCATCTATAGAAATGATCATGTGATCCTTATTTTCAGCTCTATTGATACGGTGGATTACATTTATTGGTTTTACATATGTTGAACTGTCCCTGCATTCCTGGGATGAATCCCATTGGTCGTGGTATACAATCTTCTTGATGATTTGCTGCATTCTATTTGCCAATACTTTATTAAGAATTTTTGCATCTGTGTTCATTAGGAAGATTGGCCTGTATTTCTCTTTTTTGGTTGGTTCTTTCTCTGGTTTTGGTACTAGAGTAATACTTGCTTCCAGGAATGAGTTAGGGAGAATTGCTTCCCTTTCAATTTCATTGAAGAGTTTGAGGAGTATCAACATTAAGTTTTCTTTGAATTTCTTGTAAAATTCCACAGTGAATCCATCTGGACCTGGGCTTTTCTTTGTTGTTAAGGTTTTAATTACATTTTCAATTTCATTAATTGAAACTGGGTTATTCAGCAAATTTACATCTTCTTTGACCCAGCTTTGGTAATTCATATGTTTCTGGGAATCTGTCCATTTCTTTGTTATCCAGCCTATGAGAGTAGAGGTTTTCAAAACAGGTATTGATGATGCATGAATTAATTGCATGAATTGAGTTTTTCTTTCCTTTTTAAAATAAGACTGGCTAGGAGCTTATCAATTTTATTTATTCTTATAAAGAACCAACTCTTTGATTCATTGATTTTTTTGTATTGTTTTCTTAGTCTCTATTGCATTGATTTCTGCTCTGATTCTTATAATTTTCTCCCTTCTTTTGGCTTTTGGTTTGACTCACTCTTATTTTTCTAGATGTTTGAGGTGTAGTATCAGGTTGTTTATTTGTGTTCATTCTGTCTTCCTGATGTGGGAATTCACTGTAATAAATTTTCCACTGAAGACTGTTTTCGTTGCATCCCACAGGTTATGGTAAGTTGTATTTATATTTCCATTTGCTTGTAGATATTGTTTAATGTTTTCTTTAATTTCCTCTGTGACCCACTGATTGCTCAGGAGTGTATTATTCAATTTCATGTGTTTGTGGTGTTTTTGCAGTTTCTTTTGTCATTAATTTCTAGTTTCATAGTGCTATGATCTGATAACAAGCATGGGATAATTTCAATTCTTTGTAATTACTTAAGCATATTCTGTGGGCTAATATATGGTCTATTTCAGAGAATGTCCCATGTACTGCTGAGCAGAATGTATATTCTGATGTTGTTGGACAGAACACCTTGTATACGTCTACCAAATCCATTTGTTCACACGTATGACTCAGTTCTGTTATTTATTTGCTGATTTTCTGTCTAGTTGATCTGTCTCTTTGTGTCAATGGGGTGTTAAGGTCTCCTTGTGTCTTATTGCTTATTTGAGTTTTAATTTCTGTTAATATTTATTTTGTATAGCTGGGTGCTCCCAAATTTGATGCATATATAATTAAGATTGTTATCTCTTCCTCTTGGAGTTTTCCCCTAACTACTATGTAGTGACCTTCTTTGTCTCTTTTGATCATTCTTGGTTTGAATTTCACATTGTCTGCAAACTGAATAGCTACCCCTGCTTTTTTTTTTGGTTCCTGTTGCATGAAGTATTGTTTTCCACCCTTTGACTGTCAGTCTATGAATTTCCTTTTGGGTTAGATGGGTTTCTTATATATAGCATATGGTTCGATGTTGTTTCTTGATCTGTATATCAATTTTCATACTCATGTTTGAGAAATTTTCAGCTATCGCTTCTATAAATAGCGTGTTAATATAATTTGTGTTGTCACCTTCTTTTTCATTTATACCTACCAATCTTATGGGGTTTTTTTTGCATCATTTTGCAGCAGTTGAATTGTTATTTCCTGATTACTTGTCATTTTCAAAAAATCTTTTCTTTCCTGTTCACTAGCTGCGATCTTGTCTTCGAGGTCTGAAAGTCTATCTTCACTTTCACTGAGGTGGTTTTGCCAACTTTTGACGGAATTTTTGATTTCCTGTATATCTCTTTGCATCTGTTTCATGCATTCTATTTGTTTCTTATATTGTTCCTCTAATTTTTAAACTACGTCTTCTTTAGATGTGTTCAGCATTTCTTTCATTCCATTTATCGTTTCTTCTTTTATCTGGGAGATTATTTCTGATTTGAGTTCTTTTATAGCTTCCCAGAGTTGTTTCTTTACTTCAGTTGCTATCACTTCTGGAATTCCAGGTGTATGACTTACATTTTCTTCTATGTCCATGTCTCCTAGGCTTGCTTGGATGGGCTTAGAGATTGCATTTTGCTTTTTCATTTTGTCATTGTCCTATGTTCCCTTAGGGAAGCGAAAGGCAAGGTCTCAGTTGTTTCTTGGGTTGAGAATACCTATCCCTACTGCAGGAAATTTCCCCAGTTGAGTGGAGGTCCTTAGGCAGACCTTACCAGGTGGCTTCCAAACACTTGGGGTCACCAGGTGGGGCCTTACCAGTCTCAGAATGATGCGCCAAAGCTTCCTGTGCAGTGGAAATTGCTGTGCGCCCTTTTGGCTGGCAAAGCAGAATGCAACTCATTGGTCACTGGGTGGGGCCCAAATATGTCCAGAGGGACCCTCTGGTATGTCCTCAAGTGATGTGAAATGCTGGGCGGGGCCTTACCAGTCTTGGAGCAATGTATTGAAGCTTCCTTGTGGGCTGGAAATTTCTGGGAGCCCTTTTGGCTTGTGAGGTGGAACATAGGCCTGGCTTAGTATGTTTTTAAAGCAGAGAAGCTGCACTGAGTTCAGCTACTAGAATGGCCACTTGAGAAGCAAAAGTCACAGGATGGCAGTGTACATGTATTTAAAAACAAGAAAGGCACACAAGAAACCAAACAACAAAATGTGCTTGGCTGAATTTTTCTCTTTTCTTTCAATTAGATGATTGGATTGGCTTTACATTATGGCATTAGGGACTTATTTGGAAAAATTGGTAGATTTTTGAAGGCAGGTGGTATCTCATTTCTGCTCGGGTTGTAGAATGCAGTCTTCTTTAAAAATGACTCCAAGTTTTTAATGCACTTGGTTCCCGCAGTGACCATACCCTCACTGACAGTGCCTGCCAGCCAGCATTTGTTACTGGGTGATTTCTTGATGACAGCCATTCTTTCTGAAGGGAGGTAGAGTCCCAGCATTGTTTTAATTTGCATTCTTCGAATGACCAGTGATGTCAAACATCTTTTAATGTATTTCTTTGCTGTTTCTACTTCTTTATCTGAGAAATATGCATTCATTTCAGATGCCCACTTTCGAATTGGGTCTTTAAATTTGAGGGGTCTGATTTTTTTTTTTTTTTGAGTTCTTGATATACTATAGATATTGGTCCTTTGTCTTTGGAGATTCCTTAAGAAACTACAACTAGAGAGTCCATTTGACTCAACTAGTCTCTTCCTAGGTATCTTCCCGAAAGAGTTAGAAGCATCATATGACACTGATATATGCATACCTTTGTTTATAGCAGCACAATTTATAATACACAAATCTTGAAAACAGCCCATATGCCCATCAATGGATGGATGGATAAAGAAATGTAGGTTTTATATCTAATGGAGTACCATAAAGAAGGATAAGGTAGGGACATTTTTAGGTAAATGGATGCACTTGGAGACCATAATTTTAAATGAAGTAAATCAGCCACACAAGTTTAAATATTCCCTTGTTTCTCTTGTGTGGGAAACCCAGCAGGAAACTAAGGAGCAGAATGGAGGCTGGATATTGAGAAGTAGGAAGAAATGTCCATATGGGAAAGGGAACAAAGGGCGGAGAGGGGGACAGAAGGAGGAGAAAGGGGTTTAAGAGAAGAGAATGGAAGGCACGAATGGAAACAAGGCTTTTATCAATGGGAAGGGGAAGAGAGAAAGGGAGAAGAATGGAGAAAAATAAAAATTAAGATAAATCCAGGTACAGAGTTCTGTAAGTGTGATCATTATGTGTGGCAAACGTGTACTAAAAAGTGAATCCGCTTCGAGGGAGAGGCCGGCCCCTCCCAGCGGTGGGAAACTTCTGTGTTATCCCATTCACTACCCTCGTCACCCACATAGGCTCTCCGAGGTCTGCGAAGCCCGGCTTGTGTCTGGACCGCTGATAAACCGCTGGCAGAGGTTGAGGATCTGCACAGAAGCGGCCATGCTCTCCGCTCCCCACCCTCCCTCCTCTGGTGTTTGAGACCCATGGGCTTCTGTGCCCTGGGACGGACTTAAAGCTCTGCCAAGGCCCTAGACCTGCTCACCGTTTTCTAGTGGGAAGCTGGTGTTTCCTGCCTTGGCTGGTACTTTGCAGTGGGTTAGTAATTCTTCGGTTAGCAGGTTTGGCAAATCATCAGGATGGTAAAATCCTGTTAGCAGCAGAACTCCCTTCTCCTTCCCATGCTCATAGGATTTAAGAGGTGGCAACTCAGTTTGGCTCAGGGGATAACAGGGTGAGTAATGGAGCTGGGCCCCTTGGGCCTGGCTCTGCCACTTGCTTTGGGGGGTTCATTGAATGCTTCTGTCCCCAATAGCATAGCAGTGGGGTGAACCTGTGGCACACCTGCTGCAGCGCACTGTTTGTATCGCTGAAAGCTCTGAGGGGTTTCCATCACTGCCTGTAGGTTCCTGCTGGGCAGGATAACCCCAGAGAACAACTGGAGCACCAGCTCGCCTGGTCAGGGCTCTGGATTCGGGCTGTGGGGTGGACGCCGAGGTGTGCGCACAGCTGTGGGGAAGCAGCACAGTGGCTCTTGCAGTCACGGTCTGTCACTTCACAGCAGTGAAGTCTAACTCAGGGCAGGCTCCCAGGGCGGTGGCTTCGGGCTCGGTGTTATCCTCAGGGATGCAGCTCTCTGTCTCCCCTGCCCCCCAAGGATGGCCGGACCTTCAGGCTGGCTTGGCTCAGGATCACACTGTGGTGGGTGGTGGCCAGTTGTACGGGACAATGTGGATTCTTTCTGTTCACAGCCCTCAGAACAGCTGGAGAGCAAGGAACCCTGCCCTGGGCCATGGAACCCATGACCTCCCTTCAGCGTGAGGGGTCAGCCGGGCAGCCTGGCGTCATGCGACCCAACAGCAACTGCTCAGGGGCTGACACTTCCTGCAAGTAGAACCAGGAGCCCCAGAATTGCTCAGATGTATGAACCCCTGCAGAGCGTATCTCCTTCACTTTCCTGGACTGGGGAGTGTGGTTTGCTCAGCGTGAGGTCTAGGGGTAGGCAGTTCAGGGGAGGTGCTGGGACTCATCAGAGGCTGGCCCACAGCACTCAGAGTAGACAGGTGAGTAACAGAACATAGTCAGGTTCTATAGAGCCGGGATGGAGGTAGGCACAAGTGTGAGACAGAGTGTGGAAAAGGTAGGTGCCGGAGGTCCCATATCTGGGATCTACAGGCCAGTGCCTGACTTGGTGCCGAAGGCTTTTCATTGAACGCTCTCTAAAGCCAGGATCTGGGCTTGCTGGAGTAACTTGGCTCCTAAATGTGGTGGGGAAGGAAGACAGATCAAAGCAGGAGAAGACGACTTGGTGTTCTGCAGAAGCAATGTGACAGTGAGGCAGGGGGAGGGGCTGCCTGCTCACAGCTCTTCCCTGGCTGCAAGAGGCCTTCCGGAGAGCAGTCAGCGATGTGCCTGCCCGGCTGCCCTGACTCTGGCTTCCTAACGACGGATGCCAACTCAGCCGAGAGCGGACCGTCCGGCTGTTGGAGCAGCGAGGCCCACAGTGCAGCCCTTCCCTGGAGAGAGGACCCTCAGGGGGTGCTCTCGGCCACTGCTGATGCTGGGCAGTCTCACCTCAGACCCCCTCGCTGGGGGTGGCAGGAGCTTTGCAAACATGAATCATGTACGCCCGGCAGGCAGGAGAGTTAGTATTAACACAGCACCCGAGCACTGGAAATCGATCTTGCCTGCCTTCAGTCTGTCTCATGGACTGGAGATGACAGGCAGAGAGAAAAGAGGCTGAGAGTGTATTAAAGGCATTTCTCATTCACCTCTGTTCTGCAAGTGTTCCCCCCCCAGACAGACAGCACCCCTGATTAAGTAACATAGTGGTAATAATTCTGATCCCTGACGGTTCCTGAATGCTTAATGCCTTCCGAGCACTGACAGACAGTGATCTCATTTGATGTCTGGCATCTGGTGAGGTCTGACGGTCTTAAGCTCAGAGCCCTTGGGTGCGGACCATCAGGCACCCGTGTGGCAGGTGGGCGCCCGCGGGGAGAGGTGGCCCCCCACAGTCTCCTTCCTTACTCTGCCTGTCTCCTGGTTATTGCTGCTGTTTTGTTGACAATAACTTCTTCAAGCTTTCAGTTCAGACAATCTGTTTCTCCTCTACCGATTTCCCTTGACAATTTCAACACCATGTCAAATTCATCCTGGGCTGGAAATATACGAACCAGGGATATATTTAACATGAAAAGAGAATTCGAATATAAAACACCTGCCTTTATGAAAAACCAGAGTTTACAAATGATATTTGACGAGAGGGAAGGAGAGCAATGCATCTGTGTACCCTTTAAATATCCTGCTTCCTAAAATGTGGCGGGTTTGCTTTGTCTGGGGGCCGCCTACAGCGGCCGTGTTCTGATCTCCAGCCCATCTAGTTTCATGTTGCTGAGGGATCCAGGGTGCAAGCCTTGCCTTCATCCCTGTGGTGCCCCCAGGATGCCCACTGGGCCTCTTGTCTGCCAGGTGCTGGGGGGATGGCACAGGAGACCTGGGTGCCGCAGCCCTGGGAGCCAAGGGGCCTGGAGAAGCAGAAGTCACACAGTTGGGGTTTGAATTCCCAGCCCCCTGCCAATGAGCTGCATGACATTAGATAACCTCCTAAGCACCCTGAGCGTCTGTGTTCAGTTCTGATCATTACTGACGCTGTCTTTTGAATCAGAGGCCTCAAATGCCTGGATGTGTATAAAGGTCAGGGGAGGAATCCAAGCATAAGCTGTGCCTGGGCCAGGGCACACACAGGGCACAGAGAAAGTGAAACCTGAGTGTCTTCTGCCTAGAGTTGACACCGGCTGTGACACTGCATCCTGGGAGGTGCCTGGTTTTGTCCATGCCCACCTGCTTTTGACCCAGCATGATCTCTCAGGACCTGTGGGTTGGATTGGTATGAGGTCACAGGTGTTCCTCCTCTGTCCTCTCTTATCACAGTGTGCAACCCCCTGCTAGCATCTTTCCTGGGGTTTCACAGGCTGCTCAGATCCAGGCCAGAAGGCCACACCTATGGTCCTCACACCACTGCATGGAGGGCTGCTGTCCTCTAGACAATGCACTGTTTTTCCCTGATGGTGATGGTGTCAGTCAGTTCTCTATCCCTGTGTAAGACCTGAGCAAAAACAATTTAAAGAAGAAAAGGGTTTTTCTAGCTCCAGCTTTCAGAGGGTTCAGTCCATGGTTGACACCGTTGATGCTGGGCCCATGGTGAGGCAGGAGTGTCATGAAGGAAGAGTGTGGTGGTCACCAGCAGGCCTGGGTGGGAAGAGCAAGAGAGAAAGGAGCAGGGGACAAGATACAGTTCCCAAAGTCACGCCGCCAGGACTCACTCCTCTGGCCACCTCCCCATTAACCATCCAGTTATGATTAACCCACTGGTGAGGTCCGGACTCTCAGGATCCAGTCCTCTCTGTGCCCCACCTCTGAACATGGTTGTGTTGGGGACCAAGTACACGAGTGTTTGGGTTGCTTCACATTTAAACCACAGCAGTGACCACATCATGCTCCACTGTGAAGCCAGTGCCAGGGTGATACAGCCTGTCAGCCTTGAGGAGACACTGCTGTCTGTATGTGCATGTGTGTGCGAGCGAGTGAGCACACTGTGGAAACTGATTGTGTGTTTCCTCAGTTTGCTCAATACATTTCTGAACTGTGGAAAATGACCTTGGGCCTACTCATGGGTCTGACTGTTCATTTTACTCCTCTTCTGCAGTGAAGGTATTTATGTCCTAAGTGTGGAGTTTGACCCTGGCTGAGACTGTGTGAACCTGGGCAGGGGAGGTCCCCACAGCACCAACAACATCCGGGACATCAGGGAATCTCCTCTAGAGGACTCGCGGGATGCTTTGGTGTTGAGAACAATGCAAAAGTATTTTCTAGGCATAAACTCCCAGTTGTTAGAGGGGAAGACTTTAAAAGTTTTGCCACACTTACCCCATGTTCTAACTGCACATGTTCAGAGTTAAATATATGCCATTTTCTCTAACTCTTGATCTCCCCGGCTTAGTTTCTTCAAAGCTTTACAATTGCATATATTAGAGTGTGCAAGCCAATTAGCCCAGGGCTGCAGCAGCTCACAGAAGTGACCCATTTGCTGTCTTTGCAGAGGTGGAGTAGCGCTTTGTGTTACAAATCTGCATTTCCAGGTTCTTACTGGATGGAGCAGATCTCGTGATGCAGGCCTGTAGGCAGCATTTGGTTGGTCAGCTTGCACTTCGGATGGGGACTGGTCTCCCATTTGGCTACAGCACACCCTTGAGATTAATCCCCAGTGCCAGATGCCACTTCATCACTGCCCAAGCCCGTGAAACCAGCAGGGAACCAAGATGATGAGGCAACTGGCAGCGGTGCAAGAAGGGCTAGCGAAGTTTGGAAAAGAAAGCTAAATGCACGGCAGCCAGAGCTATGACTCACCTATGTAATCCCTGGAGGCCGAGGCAGGAAAATTATAAACTCCTGCATAGCCTGGGCAGCTTAGCAACTTGGTAAGATCCGTTCTGTAAACACAAACAAACAACATGGCTATAGGGGGGAAATGGGTTGGAAAAGTGAGCAGAATCTAGAGAACCTGAATTTGTGATGTTGAGGAAAATCTTGGAGAACGTTTTCCAAAGGCAGCAGAAAGAGGAAAATAAACAGAAGGAAGGCGATGATAAGAGAAGCCAGACAACAGACGTCAGAGCAGAGATGCTCGATGGTTCTGAGAGAGAGAGCCAGTGAGACTCTGGGGGAGGGAGAGAGGTCACCGAAGACAGTGCACCTGAATTCGCAGGCTGGAAAGGCCACGAAGCCCTGGGTGACGTGAGTAGGGGGCACCAACGCACAGAAATATTCTGGTGAAATCCTGGGTTTCAACATAGATATCCAGAAAGTGCAAAATATGTTTGCAAAAAAGCAAAAATAACAAGGCTGCCGCATACCCTTTCCTCCAGGACTGAACCGCCCGTCCTGGTTCCCCAACACTGACAAAACACCACAGGCTGAGTGGCTTGAAAGCAGAACATGCTCCTCACAGTTTTGGGGCTGAAAGTCCAAGACCCAGGGCTGACAGACCCGCGTGGCTTCCCATTCGCGATGGCACCTTCTTGCTGCGCCCCTGCACGGCAGAGAGCGATGTGAGCCTTCTTATAAAAGGCCACCTTCTCTTTGCTTAATTTCCACTCAGAATCTTGCTCCCAAAAGCCACCAGAGTGGCTCAAACATATGACTTCGGGGTGGAGGTGCTGCAAGCACGCAGTGTACAGCACCCTGAAACAGCAGCATGGGGATGATTTGCTGGGAAAGGGTTCTGTGCGCCACACAGTCTCACGTCACTGGGGCCACACCAAGATGTGGGGGGAAGGCGAGGTCTGACGTTCACTCATGCACGCTTAGGTAACTTCGGGAAATTGTGGCTCAACAAAGTTATTCTATTGTTACTTCAGTGTTGCTCAGAAACTTTAATGAGATGGTTACATTTTGAATTTTAAAAGTGGTCACAGTGTTTCCCAAATTGATGTGTCTGAACAGCTGGTTTTGTTAAAGTCCTCCCTACTAATATCTACCAGAAAGGTTCCCTGTGGAAGGTTGTTTAGGATATGATCATTTGGACAGGAACCACAAAGGCCCTAGGTAACACTCAAGATTTTTCCTAATAAAAAGTCTTATTCTAAAGCCAAAATAATGCTCCATCAACATGAGAAAAAACTTCTTACTAATACAGGACCAATCTTACAGATAGAGTAAAAGGCCATGAAGTGCAGGGGTATGCAAGCCTGTTAGTGTTGTCTAGAGATTCTAGCCCAAACTGTAGATACAGAATAAGTAAGAGGGAGACACACTGCAAAGCAAGAGACACAGCCATTACCGTTTACAAACGTCTAGTGCATCAGCCTAGGGGGCCCAGTGCAGCAGCTGGAGAACTATCAGGATTTGGTGAGGATGCTATAAAATACATGTGCAAAAGTGTTTTTCCCCAAGCTGGTGCAAATTAAAAAACAGAATATAAAACAATGTGCTTTGGGGAAAACGACAATAGCACACAAGCTACAGATATCTTGAACACAAAATGTATATAAGATGTATAAAGAAAATGGAAAAATATCAATGGAGAACACAAAATAAGATTTAAAACCTGTGTTGGTCTCCAAAGGGCCAGGCAGGGTCCAGGCAGATGCCAAAGGTTGGATTTTCATGCAATGAGGAAGGAACTTGGCGTTATAGAATTTATAGCTTTGTTTTTATTTATTTGTTAGTGATACTCAGCATTGGACCAGGGCACTTTCACTGGCTACATCTCCAGCCCTTTTCTTAATTTTAGGAGAGGGTTTTGCTAAGTTGCTAAGTAGCCCAGGCTGGAATTAGATTTGCATTCCTCCTGCTTAAGCCTCCCTGAGTGCTGGGCACATAGGTGTGTGCCACCATGCCTGGCCTAGAACCTGGAGGCTTCTAATGGGCAGAGGCAGACTTGATCCAAACCTGCCCTTTGCTCTGCGGGGAGGCACCCTCTGCTCAGTGCTCTCCACTACCTACACACCGTGAAGAGACCAACACACAGACACAAGATGCTCAGAGAGTGCTTTCGACAAAACCCACATTCATTTCTACACTGCTTTGGCTTCTGGAAAATTTCTCCACAAATGTGCCACTTCTTCTGTGCTCTGATTAATACAGCTGGGGCTGATGCCCAGTCTGTTCCAAGTCTCTCTCACATGGCATTTAGTTGAGGCTGCATAAAATTTGAGGGACAGAAGAAGCATTAATGTGCTCTCCCTGCCTGCTTGCCGTGGACTTTTCTCCTCCAGGAGGCCCTCTGCCATGCCCCTGCCTTGCAGCCAGCTGACTATGGACTGCAACTTCTACAAACCATGAGCCAAATTAATCCTCCCTACCTTAAATCTGGGTGTCAGGTGTTTTGTATCAGTAACGAGAAAAGTAGCTAAGATAGTGTGCTTGCAGAAAATAAATCCAAAATTAATCATGTCAGGTGTGGGTTTTTAGAAAACAAACTTCCAGGTATTACTTTATTAAAAAGCTTAAAGCAGTAGAATAATGAACAAGTGAATTACTCACATGACTAATTTAAGTTAGATAACTTAAGCTTTTTTTTAATCAGTACCAGGAATCAAACTCATAACTGCGTGCTTGCAAGGCAGGCGCTTATGCCGCTGAGCTAAATCACCAGCCTGATAATTTAAGCTTTTTACCCACTTTTTAGTATAGGTCATTAGAAAATTCCAGGTAAGGTCACTGATGAGTTTTTCTGCACAGCTGATACAATTTTACATGAACCATTTGAATTTATCCAGCTATACAAGTAATATTTCAGAAATGCTCTAACCAACTAAATAACAAAGGAGATTAAATGTCTACCACAGAAAATAAAACACTGAACAGTTGGCAGTAGGATTCACATCTTTTCAAGAAAATGTGGAGTCGATGAAAGGTCACCACTGCTGAAGATGTGAGAAACACGTCCACTGTAAAACGTGTTTTCCCTGAGTCTCAAGCACGCTGTCGGGTACCAGCCGGCGGAGAAACTGGTCACTGTACTCAAAGGAGAAATTCAGTTTTCTCGTCGTATTTACCCAGAGTTGAGAGACTTCTGTTTCCCACGTAGATATTACTTCTAGGACAATAATCAGAAGCATAATAATAAAGTACCGACCTAGACGACATAGAATTTCCCATGTGATAAAGAACAGACAGGATAAAATTTGAAAATTCAATACATTTTTAAATGTACGTGCTTAACTGTGGTAGTAGGGAATTCATTTAGGATCATAATGGATTCTCCCATGAGTCCTATGCAAAAATATGCAAAAATACAAACATTTGATGATAAGTGTTATTTTCCTATTTCACTGTTCTTTGAAACAGTGATGGGATATGCCATGAAATTGGCTTCACGAATCATTTCACAGAGGGCAGAGTTTCCTGCCCCGTAAGAAACTCTTTCCGGACCTGAGTGCTCAGCCAGGACTCTGGCTGTCCGGCTCCGGCTGGCCGGGCCCAGGTCTGAGCCGTCCACGGCTCTGAGTGGGGCCGCAGTCCAGCTGAGAGTGCGGTGGTGGTCTGCGCGCTCTGCTTGTGTGTTTGTACTTTCTGCAGTGTTTACTGAGCTCTAAGATGTGCTTTCCATTCAGACAGGGGTCTAGGCTTGCACTGCGGTTTGTGCCGTGGGGGTTCTGACCACAGCCTCTTCCTGCTGCCCGCCTCTCTCTCCCGAGCCCGTCTTTATGCACCAGCAGCCCTGCTGGGCCTGCAGAGGCGCCCCGCTCTGTGCCCTGCTCTGCCCACCCGACTGCAGCCAGGTTCCTCAGCTCCAGCCCAGCTTCCCTCCTAACCTGTGTCCAGAGCCTCCTCGTCATAATCACTACTGGTTTTAGCATTCATCAGCTGCATCCCCTCCCGCTGGTGGCCAGGGTGCCCTGGCACACCTCATGCTGCTCACACTTGTGGCACCATCTCCATGCCTGTGTGCCTTGGGACAGATTTGCAGGGCAGAGGGGCAGAGGCTATTTCTGTTTCGAAAGTGACAGAAATGCTGAGGATTAGCACAAAGTCATGATTATTTTGAAATGTATCTGTGCTAGGTAAAGATTTGGCTTCAACCACTGCTGTGTTTGGACCAAATTCCACCTGTTGGACTCAACACTGAGCATCAGCCCAGCTGCCCTCACGGGGAAGCTTCGGAGCATCACCATGGTCAGGTAACCTGCAACACGCCGTGTGTTGATATGAGTTCTGTCTTCCCCTTCATCTGTTATTTTCTTTAACTTTCTAACTTGTTTGTTCGCCCTTCCTGCCCCCTCCCCGCTGTCACCCCTGCTCAGCCCGAGAGGTTAACTGAGACTGTTTACAAGGCCGTGAAGGGAAAGACTCCCATCAGTGCCCTGCTGAATGCTTGACTGAATGCAGGTGATGAAGGTAGCAGGAGCCAAGGGTCAGTGAGATAGCCCAGGCTCGAGGCCTTTGGACATCTTGTTGGCTGGCAGTAAATGCATTTCCTGTGTCCTCCATCTGCTCTTTGGAAGCAACATTTTCTGTGAGATCTTTATTCAGTCCTCCGAGCTGAGGAAACTTACTTATTGGTTAAGAACAAATGATGTAAGTCAGTGGGCAGGGCGAGCCAGGCTGGATGGGCTGACGGAAGGGTTACAGGTTCTTACCTTGTCTTAGTTACTTTTAACTTGTCGCTGAGACAAAATACCTGATGCACCAAGTTGGGAAAGGAAAGGTTTATTTCTTACAGTTTTTGGAGGTTTCGGTCCATACTCAGTTGGCTCCAAGTAGGGTGGCATGGCAGGGCCACAGTTCATGGCAGCTGCAAACAGCAAGGAGAAACTGGCAAGAGAGAGCGAGACGTGCCTTCTTCCTGCAATTACGTTGTATGCTGGCTCCACCCCTATGTGGGTGTAGCACTGACACCATCAATCCGAGCACTAGACAATGAACCAGTCACAGGTGCATAATGTAAACGCATGAGGCCTGGGGGCCACCCACATAAACCATGACATACCTGTTGGTGCTCTTTCTTCTTGGCATCTCTAGGAGGCAGAGCGGTGCCTTGTTTCCATCTGAAAATGAAGAAATCAATGGAATGTTGCTCATTAGTGCTGGGCTGGTAGAGAAAGGGACTAACTGTCTCCAAGAGTGTCCTCTTGGGGGCCACAAGTCCTCTGTGAATTACAGACTAGCTCTTAGAACGTTGAGAGCTGCCAGGGGTCATTCATTATTAGAGGGTACAGGAGGATCTTTATTGAACAAAACTGGTTTTTGGTGCTGTTAGCAGTTGATAAAGTCCATTAACTGAAGCAAGCACTTGGCAGTGGCTTAGCGTTGGGTGTCTACTGTGATTGACGTTGGGGTGGCACAATGAAGGGGCTTCCCCACCAAACTCTAGCACTCTGACTTGGAACTGATGACACCATGGCACACTTACTGCCCTCCCTACTCTTCAGGCAGATCTCACTTATGTAACCACAGTTCCCTTCCCCAGCTTGGAGGCATCCCTAGGAACCCTTCCATTCCAGCCCTGCAGGGAAGCTCTGTCAATAAAACAAGCATTGCTGTGCTGGGCCTAATTAGAAATAAAGTCGCTGGGCAGGAACATTTGCATATCCAGGCACCAAGGAAGACCTGGTGTCTGGTGGGGGTGGGGACAGATGTGGCCCCAGTGCCTGTGGGCTGACCTAGCAGGGGCAGTAGATGGTGAACAGACAGTCCCATAGTGTCCTGGCGGTGAGAGGGCTGCAAGGGGCAGTGGAGGACACCAGTGTGTCATGGGGTTCTCAGCTGCTGCATGTGCAGATACTGTGCCTACCTCAAAGGCAGCTCTGAAGAACACATGAGGCTCTGTGTGTGCCGTCATTCGGTGACACAAGGCTCAGGACACAGCATGCCATAACTACCATCAGTGACACAGCGTTGTGTGCACATTGGCCCAGCTTGATCCCAGGAATCAACCTGATGATTGCCAGAACTTCAAGATCTATTCCAACAGGTTTGATTGCACTGCAAGTATCTGAGTGTATGTTGTGTGCTTCCCCACAAGCCTGTGGATTTTTTGACAGCAGGGCTCTTCCCATTTGGAATCCTGTGGCCTCACAGACAGCCTTGCCCTGGGGCTGGGCGGATAATTTTGAATGAAAAGACTTGACTTTTTCTTAGCATTAGGGTAAGCACTTGGCCCTCTGTGAATCTGTAATGTCTGTGGGTAATAGTTGGCTTTACAAAGGCATTACGGTTTTACCTTGCGGGAAGTCTCTGGTGACAGGAGCACAGTTGGAAGCGAATCTCCCCCTGTGGGTGTGAGGTATTAATATAAGCTGTTGGAAGCTGGCAGAGCAGATGTCTTGTGATCCTGAATTTTCCCCCATGGCTCAATCGGCCTTGCACACAGGAGGGGCGGGGATACAGTGCCCATCAGCCACTGCAATAATCCACGAGGTGGACAGATACTTCCAGCTCTTGTTGCAGCGGGGATGTCTGCTGGCCTAGGTAACCCTACATTTCTCAGCTTTCCCCAGATGTAGTTTCAACTGGCGAGACGTAACCAGAAGTCATGGGGTGGCGCTTCTGGGAAAGCTTTTCAACGAGGGACAAACTCCGATGATGCCTTGCCTGCCTTCCCCGTTCCTTCCATGGATGTGGTGATGGGAGCTGAGCCTTCAGTGAGTGTGAGCCAAAGCCCAGGAGGCCTGCAGAGCCCTTATCCCCACCTGACCGAGCCCAGCACCCGGTACTGGTCACTTATGAGAAAAATTATTATCAGGTCAGTTTGCTACTGCGTAGTTCTCTGTTATGTACGGCTGAACACAAACCCTGAATGACATGCTTTTTTCAATTATACAAACTCCAACCCTCCAGACATGTGCTATGAACTAAAAAATACTTAAAAAAATTATTGCATCTGTGCCTCTCTTCTACATTTTGGAATTATCTAGACCAAAACAAAACACATTATGAGAGGAATTAGTACCCACACCATAAGAATTGTTTGACAGCAACATAATAGTCTGTTAAATAATTTTAACATATATGGTAATACTAGCCTAAAGAAATAAAAAAGAAGTCACAAATGTAACTTGAAATTTACTAGTGGCCATATTTACAAATAATAATAATGAGCAGGGGCACTAGTTTTGATATTTTACCAAGTCTGCACGTCCAGTGTGGGTTTTGCGCCGTGGCCCATCTCAGCTCAGGTCAGCCTGCCTCCTGGCGCTGGCCGCAGTACAGCCGGCAGCTGCTGTGACAACTGTGAGGCCACCAGCGGCCACTTAAGGCCCCTGGGGACTTGAGAGCTAACCTTCCCTTACCACTTTCAATATTCAGCCAGAATCTGAGTCACTGTTTCCACACATCTGCACCTCAAAGGTGGGGTGGCCTGCCCCACCCGCCCCGTGGACCAGCTCGGAGAGCTCCAGCCGCCTGCCCCACCCCTCACCTCCATCCTGCTGTAACACGTTTTTCTTGTATCCTGCTCCTCTTGACCTCTAGCCCAGCACCTGGGCCACATCCTGGCCCTCTGGGGTCCTTGGCCCTTCCATAGCTCTCCTGCAGCACTAACAGCAATCTTTTCTGAACAGACATCACATTATAACACCAGAGGACCAGTTTGTGACAAGTTTCGGGAGGCCAGGAGGCTTTCACCAGGCCTGCCTTGACCTACCTGATTTCTCCTTGATGTCCGCTGGCTTCACTCCACTAGTCCTTCTCTCTCCTGAAGCTCTTTCCTCCTGTGGCTTCTGGGAAACATCTCTCCTGAATTTCCTTTTTCTCTGGCTGTTTTTCCTGTGCTCTTATTCTTTACTTGATCCTTACTGTGGGGGGACTCAGGAATAAATCCACGTCTTTTCTTTCTTATTTCCCTCGCTGAGCAAAGATGCTGTCTGTATTCTGTGGGCTCTGTCCTAGCTCGGGTTGAGGACATGCACACAGGTAGCTTTCTCAGAAGACAATTCTGAGAGTGGCAGTTAGGGACAAAGGAAGCTAGAATACACCATCAGATAAGGCTGATATGAACATGTGCGGACAGCAGGAATTGAGCTTGGCCCTAGGGTTTTCTGTTGTCATATGTGTCTATGCTTGGGTCAGGAGGGCCAGAGATTAATCTGTTACCCTCTGACCAGAGCAAGGCCTGGCCCTAGGGGGGTAGCCTTTGCTCACATCCAGTCTACACAGATGGCTCCAGGAGGTGTTCGTCACCTAGATGGCAGAGGAGGCCGTGCATAAGCAAAACACCCTCAGCACAGATAGAGGCACAGCAGTGTGAGCACGTGAGGTCATGGGAGATGGGATGTGGCCCTCCCTTCCACTCAGATCTGCTCGTGTCCTCCATGAAGCCAAGTTGGGTGCTGGTTTTAAATGCGTGGCCAGCCACGTGTCTGGCAGAGGAGGAGTGAGCGGGGCTGGTGGTCCTGCTGCTACAGTTGTCTCCAGGCCGTTTGATTTGCGTCACCTCCCTCATGCACCACCACGGTAGAGTTCCCTCACACAGGGTAAGTCTGAGAGTGTGTCTGGTAACGTACCAGCAGCTGGCGGACAAACAGCGGCTTTCATCCTGGAGGAGTCCGAAGAGTTTGTAGGAGTCACGTGACAAATGGAGTCTTGGCCCAGGTCTGATCAGATTGGATCCATAGGGTTTTTATCTTCTCGATCATTGATATTTAGTCACTTTGGTCTCTTGACCTTGGAATGAGAGCCGTCATGATGGAAAGGGTCAGATAAAATCCCCTGAGCCTATTTCCTGACATGCTGGCCAAGTGAGTAAGTATACCATATCCCCAAAGGAATTTTAGACAGCATTGTCTTTAATAGGACTTGAAGCAGCACAAAGCAGTGCTTTGCAAATTGTGGTTCA
Source organism: Cavia porcellus (assembly GCF_034190915.1). NCBI lineage: Eukaryota > Metazoa > Chordata > Mammalia > Rodentia > Caviidae > Cavia > Cavia porcellus. The sequence continues at coordinate 1,336,074 of NW_026947489.1, read as the reverse complement.
GTAACTTTAGCATCACCTTAGAACTTTAAAAACCAACCAAGAGAACACAAAAAAACACAAAAAACAAATTCACAAGTCCCACTCCTGGCCTACTATATTAAAAATCACGAGTCCTGAAGTCTGTAGTTTAATTAACCTTTCAGGTGATTCTGATGAACTTTAAGGTTTGAAAGCCACTGCCATGATGAATGGTGGTAGGCCTTTTCTGGTCATGACTACTCACGTTTCCCATTCAACACACCTGTTTTCTCTATTCAAGGGCCAGGTAGTCAATGCTAGATGGTGGTCCTAGCTGGGGACAGCCTGGCCATACCTGCTGTGCATGACACGGCTTCTTCACCAGACTTGGCCTGGTGCACGTGTCTTCAGTCCTCCATCATTTGGAAGAAGGAGTTGCATTCTGCACTGGGAAAGGATAGAAGTACATAGTGACATTCTTTGTACATATTTCTTGATGTACTTTTTGGTGCCAGGGATTGAACTCACAACTTCACGTTTGCCAAGCAGGCACTTACGCTGCTGAGCTAAACCCCCGGCCCATAGGGACATTCTTGTTGCAGGGTTTTTTTTTTTTCACTCTCCTGTCTGTGACAATGTAGGGTGAAGGGATCTCGATTTTTTACAGAACATCAAGCTGACCAGAATATTGGGGACAAGATGCTCATTGCCTGAGAAGGAGGGTAATTGATAAGAAGTCTGAAGCCTTAGGAGATCACATCTGTGAGAGACCAAAACATAAATTCCATGAAGACTGAAGGGCCTGATATTTCTCTGAAAGTTCCTAGGAATTCAAAGTCATGGAGCATCCCTTCCATAGAGGATGACAAGTGTCTGAATTTTATTTTCCTTGCCATGTAAAGACACATTGACTTTGGGTCAATATATATGTATTAGATTTCCTGTTGCTCTATAGAGCACCTGACACCCACAGCTTCAAAGAAGAGACTTAGGGTTCAAGAGGGCTGGGTCCATGGTTAGCTGGTTCCAAGGCAGAATGGCATTGTAGAAAGCCATGGCAGAGGAGAGATGCTCAAACCATGGCATCCAGGAAGGAGAGGGGAGAGGGAGAGGATCTTCTCCCCAGATCCCACCTTGCAGCAGCATGAACCCACCAGAGAACTAGTCCACCAGTGAGGATATTTCCTGTATGATCCATTCTAAACCTCTACCTCAGACCCTGGGAAACTTTGGGGAGATGGTGTGGGTCTAAACCGGAACAGCATACCCTCCGCTTGGGATTGTCAGGAGATTCCGGGGCTTTTTGGGTTCTACAGAGGCACAGAGTGGCCAAGAACACAGCAGCACATACTGGGTGTGGGAGGAATCATTCTCTTACCCACGTCCAGCAAACTCCAGCAGACTCAGAGGTGGTTATGGAGTCTGCAGGGAACACAGCAGGTGTGTGGAGTTCTGAGAAACTTCAAAAGCGATTGATGACAACTGGTGACTCCTGAGGCCCGGAGCTGGAAGGCGAGTAGGTCCCTTTGTTGGGGTAACATCTTATCTTATGAGCATTAGTCTAGTATGACAGATGACTCAAAATTTCAGTAATTTAACCCAATACAAGCTTAACACTCACCCAGGAGTCTAATGCAGATGTTTTCTTATTGAAGCCTTTCCTGCAACAAGCGACTCGGGGACCCATGGTCCTTTGATTTTGCAGCTCTGCCCTCCATTAAAGCCATTCACCTCATGGAATGGGAAAGTAGAGAGCGGAAAGGGAAAGGAAGAGGCTGGGACACTGTGCCCAGAGCAGCGCTCACGTCTGCCAGGCGCCTCAAACGCAGCCATGCGGTCCCACTTAAGTGTAACAGGGCTGAGCAGGTGGGTTGGATGAGTGGCCGCAGGAGAAGGTCAGCCAAAGGATTCACCCATTGTGTGTCCTCACTCGGAGGCTTTATTGATTGAGATGTAGGACGGGTCGGAACCCTCCTGACAGGTGGCTGGTACCATCACAAGGAGTCCTCAGAGCCCAGGGTCCTCTCCGTGCCCTCAATGCATTCTTTGCCACCTACAGTGAAGCCTGAGGATAAAATGCTTGTTTCACCAAAGGAATCGCTGTGCTGTAAGCGAGCTTTGCTTTAAGTGGGGGCTTTTAAAATAGAGAAACAAGCCAGGTGTGAGATGCAGGGGTGGTGCCTGGTGGGCAACTTGTAAATGATGGTAATTAATTAAGAAAACAAAATGCACTGGTGGCCCATTCAGACAAACCTGCAGACCACATTCCTCTCCCTGGGAGCCCGTAGCCTGTAGCCTCTGTTCTGTTACTTACAACTCAGGCCCTCCTTTTAGGTCCTGAGATGACTATGTTTCTGAGCTGACCGTCTCCCATGATCGCCTCAGATAATTCATCCTCAGCTGGAGGAGACGGAGCTGAACATCTGGCCTCGCAGCCCAGCAGCTGCAGACAGTTTGGGTTTCAGCACTGTCCATATGGGCACCATTAGCTTCTAAATTGACCTGCAAGGTCCTAAGTGGGATGCAGCTGCCAGGACTGAGGAAGGTGTTTGTTGGTGAGTCAAGAGGAAGTCCCAGCTTTGCGGGGAGGCCACAGGTTTCTGCAGGTTTCTGCAGATGTGACTCTTGGGACCTATTGGAGGCCTGCTGGAGTCCTCAGCCTGCATGGTGTCTGCAGCCTGAACAGAGGCAGTGGGACACCAGTTCCCGATGTGACACTAAAGCAGGAAAGCCACCCTGGGAAAGGAGGACTGGCACAGGGGTGCCAAACAGAGACTCCCATGCCCTGGAAACGTAGTAAGAATCTGCCACGTGGTGTCTTGTTTTTATTATTATTGTGGTAAAACACACGAAGACATTACACTCACCACTGTAACGATGCGAAAGCCTACGGTTCTGTGGCATTGGTCACATTACGGTACTCACAGCCTTCCTGTCACATCTAGATGTTTCCATTGCCCTGAACAGAAGCTCCACCGCATGACGCACTCACGGATCTGTCCCTCCCTCCCTGGAAACTGCCGATCTGTTCCCTGTCTACAGCCTTGCCTGTTCTGGACTGTTTATATCAGTGGAATCATGAATTATGTGGTCTCTTCTGACTTTTGAGAAGCTCATTTTTCTTAACTTCCATCTTGAGTTTTTATGTGAGAGGGCCATGTGTTAAAGATGAGAGCAGGTGGGAGCCTGAGGTTGGGGTACCCCAGAAGCAGCAGCCAGATGGGATATAAGTTGTTTATTTAGGAGACTGGGAGAGAGGGACGGGTAAGGGAGGAGGAAGCTATACCCTGAGAAGTTCAGCATTGTGCGGGTATAGCTTCCTTCTGAGGGTGAGGACTATCTGCCAGCCCACCAGCAGTGGGCATGGCTGCCCTGGGGCTGGACTACCTCTGCTGCACCCCCATCACAGAAGGAACCTGAGCACCAGGCTGGGATGGTGAGTGTGGAGCGGGGTGGGTGAGTACCAGCCTCATCTGCTCCTCTGCTTACGAGGTTGGAGAATCCTCAGGGCCAGAAGGAAGGCTTTGCTGGCAGAGCTGGGTCACAGTGTCAGAGTCAGCATGAAGAGACGGAGGAGGTGTCATAGGCTGGGTCACATCTAGAGGGGAGGTGATGGGTTGAGAGCCTCTGAGCAGTCAGCCGGGTCAGCAGGACACGGAGCAGGGAGGAGCTGCGGGGAGTGGTCAGAAGCAACTCACGCAAGAGCAGCACATGGACCCTGCAGAGCCCCTTGTGTGGGCCACAGGGAGGACGGAGCTGCTCAGAGGCAGGAATGAAAGTGTTCCCGGACTATTGGATTAATTTCACTGCAGAATCAAGAGCAGTGCTTTTAATTTTTAAGAAAACCCGTTTGGCTAACATTTATTATTATTCCCACAACCTTGCAGCAAGGTCCCCTAGGGAGTAAGTGTTCAGTGCTGAACCAGGCCTCCGGATGTCCCTGGAGGGAAGCAGACCCCAGCGCTGGGCTAGCTGAACAAAACATGGACGTGGAAACACCAAGGAAGACACGGATAACCATGCAGATTGGGGGAGAAGTGCCGACTCAGGATGGGGGTCAGGATCTGAACACTGTAGAAACAGACTGAACAGGTTTCGGGGGCCATGAAAGCCAGGTTAAGAACTTGGACTTGATTTTGTAACTATATAAGGGGCAGCTGGATAATCCTCTGAGCAGCACAGTGGAGTCACTGGTCATGTGACTCTCATTAGTTGTAAGATGAGTGAAGTCACTGAGCCAAAGCTCAGTCTGCTGTTGCCTCTAGGGCCTGAGCTCGCCCAAGAAATCTGCCCTCAGTGATGGAGAGATTGTGTGGAGACGGCTGCAGTTAGTGATGGGGAGACTGTGTACAGAAGGCTAAAGTTAGTGAGGGGAGACTGTACGCAGATGGCTGCAGTAACTATTGGGGAGACTGTGCGCTGACAGCTGCAGTTAGTCCAGGGGAGACAGTGTGCAAATGGCTGCACTTAGTGATGAGGAGATTGTGCACAGACGGATTCAGTTAGTGAAGGGGAGAAAGTGAGAGGAGAGAGCCCCGGTTAGTGATGGAGAGATTGTTGCACAAAAGAATGCACTTAGTGATGGGATGACTGTGTGCAGAAGACTGCAGTTAGTGATGTGGAGAATGTGAGCAGACGCCTGCAGTTAGTGTTCGGCAGCCTGTGCGCTGATTGCTTCAGTTAATGATGGGGAGACTGAGCGCCGAGGGCTGCAGTTCATGATGGAGATACTGTGCACAGATGGCTGCATTTACTGATGGGGAGACTGTGCGCAGATAGCTGCAGTTAGTGATGGGGACACTGTGTGCAGAAGCCTGCAGTTAGTGATGGGCAGAGTGTGTGCACACGGCGGCTGCACTTAGTGATGGGGAGACTGTGCCCAGATGGCTGCAGTTACTAATGGGCTGACTGTGGGCAGAGGGCTGCAGTTAGGATGAGGAGACTATGCAGACTGCTGCAGTTAGTAATGGGGAGATTGTGGCCAGATGGTTGCAGTTAGTGATGGGCCGACTGTGCTCAGACTGCTGCAGCTGGTGAGGGGAGACTGTGGACAGACCGCTGCAGTTAGAGATTGGAGACAGTGTGCAAACGGCTGCACTTAGTGATGAGGAGACTGTGGGCAGAGCGCTGCAGTTAGTGATGGGCAGGCTGTGAGCAGACACAGCCCCAGCACACAGTGCGCACTTGATGGTATTTCACTTCTCTCATTTCTTCCTACTTATGAGATGAAAAGTTTTAAGACAAAAATATGTGTGCTTTCTAGAGAAGTAGTGCACACTGTGCTCAGGAACAACACTTTGACTTTCTGGGCCTAAATACTGCAGGCAGCTCGCTGCTATGTGCCTGGAGCAAGCTGTTTCATGTTCTCACTTGGCACCCTCCTCTGTAAAGTGGGAAAGTCACTGGGTCATTTGCCCAATAATGCCCTGATGTGTATGTGTGCTTAGTACCACGCCCAGTGCACACTAGGCGTTTGATACACATGGTCTGTGAAAACATTTGGCCTCTCCTGGCATAGTTCATCCCTGGCTTCTGTTAGAGGCCAGCCAAAATGAAAAAAGAAAGGAAGCTTTAGTGTGAGATATTAGCTTCCTTACAGTTTTGTTTAAATCTCCATCCTTCAGAAATAAAAGAACAAATTAGATCTCAGAGGTTTTCTATTCTTGTTGCTGCTGTTAACTAGACATTGTGATTATCAAAAATTACAAGACCTGTGCTTGGCCCTAGCCCTTCTGTGAACACACTCACCCCTCAAAACACTCACCCCTCAGCACCTTCCAGACCCATTGGAAATGCGTGGCCCATGCCTCTAAGCTCTCATTTGGTCACCAGTTAGCACAGTGGAGGTCGCCTGCTCCCTAATCCTATGTAGCAAAGCTGTCTGTAAATTGATACGAGTGCAGAAGCTTGGATAAGGTGGGGGCTCTGAGCCTGGTGCCTCAGTGGTCCTGGGAGTGGGCATGGACTCCCCTCCTCATCCTCCGTCTCTCTCCGCCCCACTGCCCTCACCCCTCTAGCCTGCACAGTCCCAGTCAGCTCCTGGGCCTGCATCTGGGTCTCCGATGAGGTTAATAAGCCCTTTGTCCTTCCCTTGCCTGTCCTGCTGTGACCCTGGGATTCTGTCAGAGCCGCACGCACTTCTCTCCCATGCTGCCTCTGTCCAGAAGTTCAGAGGTGTGATCTGAAGCTCGAGGCTGAGCGCTGCTTCTCCCCTCCTGTGTTGCTCCACCTCTGCCTGGCTGCACAGAGCAAAGGCAGCCTGTGCTGGCCTGCGGGAGGATCCTGGGGCCACGGGGAATGAAAAGGGATGACGCACAGGTAGGTGACTCTCAGAATGCGATGACAGCATTTGCCCCTGCCCGGGAGAGGGTGGCGCAGAAACAGGCTGCACCCTCAGAGCGAGGTGACTTCTGTCACTCCCGGGGCTCCAGCACCATCACCCAAACTGCTGCTGAAGGTGGATCCCAGCTGTTCCAGGCCGAGCCCGCCTGCCCCTCCAGGAAGCGGAGGTTGCTGTCCTAACCTCAATACCTCAGAGTGCGACTTCTTTGGGAAACAGGACTGCAGCAGATGTACTTAGCTAAATTAAAATGAAGTCATAGCTGAGCAAGGGGGGCTGTCATCAGTGTGACTCATGTCCTTGGCAGGGTGGAGCCCACCCCAGACTGCTTCAGGGAGACCGCGCCTGACCAGTGGTGCAGAGATAAGGCTGTGGGGTTCCGAGTCCAGAGACACAGGAGCTGCCAGCAGCACAGAAGCGGAAGGGAAGGCGAGGACAGTGGCCCCCTGACACCCTGGTTTCACATTCCCCTGCTGTGAGGCAGCTCATTTCCATGGTGGGACTTTCCCACAGTGCCTGCCAGCGGGGAAGGCACCCGCCACCCTGCAGTCCTCTCCTACCAGCCCGGGGGGGCTGGGGGAGCCCATCCTTTCAGGCACTCACGGCCTCCCCTTCCCTCACCCTTCCTTCCCCTGAACCACACCCCCAGCTTTCTCACCGGAATGTCTCCTCCACTCTCTGCCCTTTATCCTGGCCTTCTTTCAGGACGATACTTGTAGAAACATATGGTCATACGCAGATCCTATTTTTTTTTTTTAATTTTGAAAAGCAAAACTGAAAAAAGATAGAAATGATACAGAATTTCAAAAAAATAGTAGGACATTAACACTAGTTAATATATTGCACGTTGTTATCTTAGAAGTAGTTCTGATTACAAGATGTAGGCACAAAAAATGAGCAAACAGTCAAACAGTGATAGCATACACTGTTCGTTTTGATGAACTAACAGATTAGTAGTTATCCATCTTGCACACATTTGCATACATACATTTATATATGTGTACCTACATATAATCTCTTCCTTTCTTGCTTTTCTCCTTCCCCATCCCAGTTGTTTCTTTTTGAGCACTTTCTTTCCCTTTCATTATTACAATATTTATTCAGATCCTATTCTTTAAGAAATTACAATGTTTCACAAGGCTGCTGCTGACTTTCCAGAATGTGGCTTTTGTGTCCATCATTGCTCAAAAAAGTCCCGATGGTTGACTTCTTGATGATAGCATTTTGTTCTGGAGTGAGATGGAATCTCAGTGTTTTAATTTGCATCTCTTGAATGACCAATGATGTTGAACATTTTTTCATATATTTATCTGCCACTTGCATTTCATCTGGGAAGTGTATGCCCATTTTTGGATGGGTCTTGAATATGGAGGCCTGATGTTCTAGACATAAATCGTTTGTCCGAGGGGCACTTAGTTAATTTTTTTCCCGTTCTGTGGGTTTTCTTTTCACTCTGCTGGAGGCTTCTTTAAATGTGCAAAAACTTTAAGAAGAGATCCCAGCTGTTGATTCTTTGTACATCTCATAGTTTGTGATTTGTTCATGAACTCTCTGCCTACCCCTATATTTTCAAAATCTCTACCTACATTGTCTTTCAGTAGATTGTTTCTGTTTTAATATTTAGATCTTTGCTCCATTTTGACTTTAGTACATAGTGATAGACATGGGTCTAGTTTTAGTCTTCAGCATGTGGAAAGCCAGTTTTTCCAGCACCATTTATGAAAGAGGCTGTCTTTTTTCCAGTGAACATGTTTGGCTTCTTTGTCAAAGATAAGGTAGCTGAGTGTCTTTGTAGTGTGTCTACATCTTCAATCTACTCCACTGATCCTCACGTCTGGGTATTTTTTTTTGCCAGTATCATGCTGATTTTATCTTTTTCTTTTTTCTTTCTGAGACAGATTTTTTTCTATGCAGTTCAGGCTGGATTTGAGCTTACTTTGTAGCCCAGGCTGGTCTCGAACTTGCAACGACGATCCTCCTGGGACTACACGCCAGACTACCATGCTGATTTTATCAAATGTTGGTGGCACTGTGGGGAAAAGGAACCCTTCTCTGCTACTGGAGGCAGTGTAGACTGATACAACCACCGTGGAAATCAGTGTGGAGATTCTTCAAAAAACTAGTATTGGAGGTCCCATTCAACCCAGTTATTCCCCTTCTGTGCATTTCCCCAGAATAACTGAAAACATCATACCACAGTGACATATATACATGCAGAATAAGTGAGATACAAAATGTATAATAGATACTCTGAAAACAAAAGGGAAAGAAAGTGCTCAAAAGGGAAGAATAACCGGTAATGAGGAAAGGGGAAAAGAAAGGAAAAGATTATATTTATATGTATATATATATACAAGTATGTATGTATGTAAATATGTACAAGACAGATCCTTATCTCTCTTCATAAAAAAGAAGTTTGTTTTCATTATTTGGTTGATCATTTTTTCATGCCTAAATCTTATAATCTGAAAAACTACTTTCAAGATAACAATATACAATATATTAACTAGTGTTAATTTCCTATTTCTTTTTTTGAAATTTGTATCATTTTTATTCTTGTTTGTAAAATAAAAAATTTAGCTACTCTTTATCACAACAAATAAAATTCCTACTTTGAGAAGTTTTTACTAAACAACAGACAAACAAACAAAATCCCCAAAAGGAGTTGCCCTTGATAGTTACACCCCAGATCTATCTGGGTGTGAGATTTTTTTTTTTGTGGGATTGAACCTTAACACTTGCCAGGCAGGTGCTTATGCCACTGAGCTAAATGCCCAGCCCTGGGCATGAGATGTTGACCAGTCTCCTTGAAGTACTTTTCAGCTTGACTTTCTTACCTCTAAGAATACTGTTTTATTTAATTTTACTGCAGGTTTTCACATTTTTCTCCATCACTCACAGTAGCCATGCATTTGTGATCTCTCCAGCAGTCCTCCAAAGCTGAAGCAGAGCAACACCTGATTTGGATTCTGGGGCTCTGAGTCAGGTCCAGGACTTGACCAAGATGGTCATGGTGGATAAGACCGCAAGAGTCAGCTTTGGTCCCCCGAGCCCTTGGAAGGCAGCCCGGGGAAGGCGTAGACAGCAGAGGTGAGCCAGGGAGCCGGATGGAGGCCTCTGCCTGCAGGCCTGAGGCTGCTGGTTCCTTTGTCTCCGAAGGAGAAGCTGCTGTCCGCCAAGCCACCGTTTCCTCGGTGCATCTGGCTTATCAAGTGAGGCAGATCCTCAGCGATGAGCGAACCGAGGCAAAAACAGCCAGACTCCACTGCGGTGGCCGTCAGCACCATGGTGTGAGAATGGGCGCAGGGACCGGAAGAGATGTTCCGAGTGGAGCCTGCCGGGCTCTGTCCTTCCTGCCCCTCAACGATGCACAGACGTGTACCAATCAACACACGCCGCGACTTTACCCACTGGCATTTCCGAAGCCTTGGCACCCGATATTTACATGCAGGGTCACTGAAAAGAGGTTCTCTAGAACAACACGTTTGAGCAGCATGAGATTAACCGAACGTCTTGGTTTCAGGATTTCTAGTCACGGGATAGGGCCTCATACTTGGTGAAAAGAGGTTCCCTTATAAGGCACTAGAAACAGCACTTGGTGAAATGCTGTTTTTCTTAAACATATTCTGAGAAGGCAGATTTTCTTCCACAGGTATTGTGCCAGGCCTGACTTTTCTCCCATTTTTCCCTTACACTGTTTCACAGGAATTTCAAAGCAGATGCACTGAAAACCAAACGCATCTTCTCCTCTGGTCCCCTTGTTCCCTGGTGCTGCCCATCTTTCACCCTTTTGTCCTTTTTCTTGGTGCTAATTTAACCACTGGCCTCACCAATTCACTCTGATAAATAGATTTCGGTTTTCTTTCCTTCCCTCTGTTCTGGGTTAATGCATTCGTTCTCTTCCTCCTCTTTATTCTTCCCTCTTCCTCCTCCTCCTTCTCCTGCTCCTCCTCCTCCTCCTCCTCCTCCTGCTCCTCCTCCTCCTCCTCCTTTCTCTTCTGCTCAGACTCTTCTCTTCTTTTGAACTTCAGGTAAACAAATATGGTGGCTCACTAAGCGATTTTCTTGACTCCAGACTAGGCTTCTCCAGTCTACTTGCCACAGCCGTGGCATAGCCATCTTTGTAAGGTGGAGACACAGGCCACTGCTTCTGGGTCCTTCCTGCAGCTTCTCGGCTGCCCCTGGGCTTGGCCGATGTGTGAGCTCCTTAGCACGACATCTGAGGCTGTCGTGCCCCTGGCTGGGCGTCTCCGGCCTCTCTGCCTTTCACATCCCTGCTGCAGTCACTCTCAGGACACGCAGGGCAGTTCCTCCTGCATGAGGCCTCTGACCATACACCCACCCATGCATTGCAGCGCCTTCCTGACTCTCGGCTTTGGCCCTGGTGCTGGAAAGTTCTTGCTGCTGGCGGTCCCACCTCATCTGGCCCCTCTTCCCAGACTATGCAGTCATGGCCACCTAGCATTATTTATTCCTGTATCTGGCTGGACTTTGAGTCCTCAGAGATCAGGGGCGATGTCTCTGTGCCCTGTGAGCCGATGGCCTTGGGGTTCGGCTGAGAACCTGGCAGACAGCGCTACGGCTGTGTATCACTGTCCACTTCCAGGCATCCCTGTTAGCTGCCATTTGCCTCTCAGAGCCCTGGATAACACTTCATGAAATCTGGGCTTTTGCACTGCACACAGGGAAAAGGAATCATTTTCACTGAACCCTAGAGGATGCTTACAAATCAGCTCAGATTGAAACTCCTTTAGCAGCCCATCCCCTTAAACAAAAAGAATCTGTCTTTGCCAGATTCTGCTCAGACCAGACAAGTGCCCAGCATCTGCCGACAAATACGACCCTCTCCTTTTCCTTGCAAAGCTCCCAGACCTGTGCATGATTTACAGTCGTGCTTTAGCTCTGACAGAGGGGTCTGGTATAGCAGATTTAGGCTGGTGAAATGGCTAAATTGTGATTAAATCCAGCGAAGTCTTTCTGATGTATTTAAATGCAGAAGCTGAATCTTCTGAAATTGGTATTTTGATTTATGCTACCCAACTCAATTCAAGCAACTTTTATGAAGTGCCCGCTCCAGACTCGGTGGGTAATATATTTTTGCCCTCTGCAAGCTTACTATGTAACGAGGAGGCAGAAATAACAAATCAAGACAGGCAATGCCTGGAAGGCGAGTGTGGGGAGAGAAAAGTTCTATGAATAGAAATATTATAGCAGGAAGTTCTTACCCAGATGCCTATGTCGAAATTTGAAATGGGTGGTATGTCTGGCTGAAACTCTTATCTTGATGGAACTTGTTACACCAGAGACCTCAAGAGGGAATCAGAGCTTTATAAGAAGAGGAGAAAAGACAGTATGCCCCTCATGCTGGCTAGGTGATACCCTCTGCCATGTTTCCATGCAGCAAGAAGGGCCTCACCTGAAGCTAGCAGATGTAAGCATCACAACATTCCAGTCTCCAGAACCAAGAGAGAGAGCAACTTCTATTTATTATAAATTTCCTGGCCTCAAGTATTTTGTTAAAGCAAAACAAAAGACACTAACACAGAACTGCATGGTGAAGAGTGATAGGGAGCACAGCCACGCGTGAAGGGTCCTTTGGAACCTATCTCAGGGGCACAGCTGGTGCCAGATAGCAGACAGAGATTGGGACCATCATAATGTATTACACCGGGAGCGTGGTGTCTTTGGGCTCTTGGGGGTCATGAAGCACAGTGTAGTGGTTGATTGTGTCAACTTGAGACATTTAGAAGCTTCACTAAATGAGTTTAGCAACTCTCCACGCTAGGGTGTGGAATGTGCACCCTGGGGTGGCTCATCACCTGGAGATATAAAAGGAAGGAGCAAAGGCGATGCATTCCACTCTTTGGAGAAGCTCCAGTCTTCACCTTTGGTTTGGACATTGTCTTCTGGCTTCCAGTGTTGACTCTTCAGCCTTCCATCGCAGAGCCTTCGGCCTTCTGTTGCAGAACCATCAGCCTGCTGGTGTGGACTTGCATGAGACATTAGAGTGGACTCCAGACCTTAGATGGAATCCTTTGGCCTCCAGTGTGTAGACATCTTCTGCATACTTCCTCATTGACTCTGGCTGACCATCATAAGCCAATCTTGTTATTTCTTATACATTTGTATATCTCGTGTTATAGTTGTTTTCTTTAGTAAAACCCTGCCTAATACAGATTTTGGTGCCGGGAGTGGTCCTGAAGAAACAGAATTATAATAATGGCATTCTTTAATGGCATTGTGGTTTCTCTAAGTGTTGCTGTTTGAGTAGTTTCTCCGAGAGGAGCTCGTCATGACTAGCTTCCCCAGCGTAAGTTCAACCACTGTCATCAGAGGAGCTGGGGGCCTTGTTGATGTCACTTTGGGGGAGCTCTGGTCCTTACATTGAGCATCACTTTCTGGCTCCAAGAGGGGAAGATGTGTGCCACCTTAATCTCCAGGACAAACTCGTCATGCTGGCTTTCTGGCATGTACTTGACTGTTCTTATCGTTGGAGGAGCTTGGTGCCTCTGTATCGCTGAGGATGGCTGTGGTGCTTTTCAGGACAGCCCTGGTCTTTATTATGAGCGTGACTTCTCAGCTCCAGCGTAGAACCTTCAACCTACTCACAGCTCTTTCCCCCCACTGGCATAGACTTTCTAGCTTCCACTGCTGACCTTCGGGCCTTCCCAGCTCAGATCCATAAAAGGGACTGGTGTGAGTCTTTCTCGTGGGCTCTAGACCTCCAGTTGGTCTCGTGGGAGGCACTGTCATGGGCTCTAGGCCTTCATCTGGACTCATGCAGGACATTGCTGTGGGATCCAGGCCCTTGGCTGAACATTCTTGGTCTTTAGTGTTGTGGACAGATTTCTTGCACTTTCTTGTGTTTTACTCTGGGTGATCATCATAGAACAATAATATAAATTCTGTGTTCTGATTCTAATTTTTCTCCACCCAGCCCCTGACTACAACAGACGGAAATTTCATGGAGCCTCGCCTGTCTGTTTGCTATCCCGGGTCACCTCTTCTGCACTGCAGTTCAGGTGGCACATGCATTGGTACACACTGGTGCTTGAGATGAGGCAGAGATTGCTGGAGTCCCTTAAAGAAATGGAACCAGCCACAAGTGCCTGCAAACAGTCCCTCCAGGGTAATGTGAGACAATATTTTACTCACTGGGCCCTCAATTATACCCAGGAACATGCAAACATATCCCAAGCATCTAATTTTTCTGCTCAGTGAGACAGAAGCTGAGGGGTAGCTCAATGGTAGAGCACTTTCTTACATACATAAGGCCCAACGTTCAATCCCCAGTACTGCAAGGGGGAAAAAAAGACAGAAATGAAATCTGGCATAAAGCAGAAAATAAACTCCTTCCTTTCTCTAACAGATCTAGAAAATGGTTGCCAGGGAAGCTTTTCCTGAACTCTTCTAGAAGACAGATTTGATGTTCAGAGACCTAGCAAGAACAGTTATGTTGACCTCCTGGTCCCGTATCTAATTCCGATCAAAGGCCACCAAACCACAGAATCTGTGTAAGGATGTTCAGATCTCGCGGTTGCTCATAATAAAAATCCAGCGTGCCTTCTCACCATAGCAACATTCTTTCAGCAGTTTCTCTCTGCATTGTTTGTGTCCCTGCCTCGATGCCTGCTTGGTCTTCTCTTGGGACCCTGGCTGGCCGGGGTTGCTCCAGCTCTGCCGGATTGGGCTCACTGGGACAGAGCTCAGTTCTCTTCATGGTACGTGCCCACTGCGTGGCTCCTATGCCAGGGCCATGGGTTGTGTTCCTTTCGGGGCAGGACAGCTGGCTTAGGTCCTGGCCATGTAGGTGTGATGAGTATTTGTTGGATGGATGTTTTTGGCCATCTTGATGGCTGGGCAGATAGAAAGAGTGTGGGAGGCCTTGGAGGGAGCTTGGGGCTTGTTGTGTAGACGTTGGGGGTTGGTCTAGACTTAGCCCCGGCTGGTGTTGATGTCTGGGGTGTGGAGCTGTGATCACGCACATGCTGTGTCTGAGTGAGTGGGCCATTCCCACAGGGACTCACAGCCACGGGTCTTGGAGTAAGGGCCCACATCCCTGGCCACCCGGCCCGTGGCAAGAAGCCAGCATAGTAGGCTGGAGACAGCAAAGTTCAGGGGAAGACTGACCCGAGGCAGAGGTGTCCGGTGCCTCCTCAAGGTACTGCTGCTTCTAGAGTCTGTCCAGGTCCTGCCCCAGGTGGAGCCGTGGCGTGTGGTCCTGCTTTTTCCACCTCCAAGGCAGAGCAGGAACCCACAGCCACCATACTCTGCGGGGGAAGGATGCTCAGTCAACAGATGTGTGGTCTGTGACTTCCCAACTTATTTCTCTTGAGATCGTGTCAGTCTCCTTTACTGGCGCCCAGAACACCTGCTCGCTCTTATTTGCTGTCAGCGTCTAACAGGAGCCCAGCACTGCATCATTGGACCTGGGAAAGCCATCTGAGGTGAGGCTCCAGGTCTCTGTCAAGCAGGACTGTGCACATGGAGCATGGCCACCACCCCAGGGACAGAACCCTTTTGGCCTCAAAAGCTGAAGGCAGGAGAACCCTTCACATGAGTACTCTTAGCAGTGACTCAGAAATGCATATTTTATATAACAGATCTTGCACAAGATCTAACACTTCAGAGAACTGTGGTTTAAAGCCTTTACTAATGCCACTTTTGCAAATAATAAATGAATAAAATATGAAAAGCAGAGTGTGCTGTTAACACTACAGGATTCCAGTTCCATGGATCCTGTGTCATAACAGTGGCTGCTTCCCCCTTCATGCACAAGAGCCAGCCCTGCCCCGGAGCCTGCACTGCAGGGACGGTAGCTCGTAGCCTGGGAGGGCGCCGCACTGCCCTGTTGGCCCTGGTTCACCGGTGTCCCCTCAGCTGATGGGAGGCGATGCACCTTGGAAGCACACAGGACTGCAGTGGACTCTGCCAGGTGCTGAGCAGCCTGGCTGCGCAGCTCCAGGATCCCCTGACTGCATGCATCAGAGTCAGCGTGAGTCGCTCCAGGTGAGCCTCCCTCCAGCCTGGCTGCTCTCCTGGCTGTGGAACAGCTGTTGGAGAGGCAGCTCCAGGTGTCTGCAAGATGATTTATAACATAGATTTAAGAAGTCTGGTGATGTTTTATTAATCAAAATGTCAGATAATCTAAGGGTAATGTATCTGCACCAGAACTCAACATTTTCAATTTTTAAAATAAGCATTTCAGATGCCAACCCTGGGTTTCCAGTTAAAAGATCATATCAGGGGGTACTAGTGTGGATAACATTAATGTTCATGTTAATATCAGGGATAGTGCTAAGAGTTTGTTCTGCTCTTTTTTTTTAAAGCCAAGATTATAATTTCAATCTATGTACCTCTCAGAAATTCCAAGCAGATTCCACTAAACAGAGACAAGGACTATTATTTTTATTTTGGATCTGGGAAAGATGAGTATTTCAAATGGCATATTCATAGGTAATCGATGAGTCAGATTTTTGTTTTTCTCCTTTTGAAACTTCTCCTGCATGCTTTGACTTGCAAAATTCTTTTATAAATGCTATCTCCTCTTACCTCATCTTCAAAACATTTCTCTGTAATAGATACTACTATCTCCATTTACCCAGGAGGAAATCAAGATGGCTGTTTCATCAGCTCCAGGAGTGACCGTAAAAAGTTCCAGAAGCAGTGTTCAAGCTGTGGTCTCTCTGCTGCCCTGTCCTCCACTCTTTTAGATCATTCTGGATTTTTTTTCTTTTTTGCTCATTCTTCATCTATTCCCTGGGTCAACAAACATCTCCGTATGTCTGTCCTTTATGTTCCCATCCTTAAGCTAAACACTGGGAGTCTAGAGGCAAAAACACAATGTCTGCCCTTGCAGAGGTCACAGTCCGATGGTGGTGAAATCAATATCCCAAGGCATTTGAGGATAGCTTTAGACTGAAGACTGCCACTTGGTGCACACTCACTCCAAGAAACACCAGGCAAAAGAGACAAAAGGCAACATTCAGGTGCTCCCTCCAGAATCCAAGTCTAGCAGGGAAGGGGAATGGAGGACCTAAGACTGCAAACTTGGCCGTGCGAGAACCAAGCCTGCTGCACACAGTTCAGCTGAAGCAGAAGCAACCGAGCCTGGCAGTGTCACGGGAGGGGCTTGCAGGTCCTCAGTGCTGGATTCACATGGCGAAAGCAGGCTGTCTTCAGTCCTGGCCACACGGCCCCTTCCTCTGCTGCCCCCATGTCACACGGGGCGGCAGGATCATTTCTCCTCCCAGGAGGAGGTGCCAGGTACAGGGCTCTCCGAAGACTACGTTCCCGTCTTCTTAGAAGCACTTTTCCATTGTTTGTGGAGGGGGAGCTGCAGCCTGTGCCCCTTGCCTGGAGACCCGCGTGGACCAGTGCCTCCCTTTCCTGTTAGTCTTCTTTCGTGGACGCCCTTCTCATTGCTTGCCATTTCCCTCAGAGGAGTCTCCCTCCATCTCCTTACCTAAGCAGTATTTGAGAGTAAAAGTCAAGAAGACTGGCAAGTCATTTACATTGTTTTCCTCCCAGACAGGGAGACAGGCAGCCTCCAGAGTGGCAGCAGGCGGGCTGCGAGGGAAGGTTTGAAAGACGGCTCAGAAAACAGGCTCGGGCACCTGGAGACTCTCTGGAGACACAAAATGCATCCTAACGAGAGGCACCTGCTGTATTCCCCCCAAATAAGACTGGGTCTTATGTTAATTTCTGCTCCAAAAGGACAGTAGGGCTCATGTTCAGAGGATGTCTTATTTTTTTTAATGCACTACAATCTACATTTACTCATGTACAAAAATCTACATGTACTCATGCATGGTGTCTACATGGATTCAAGAATAGCCGCGTTACCATTTTCTGGAACATCATCAAAACTCTCCAGACCCTGAATTCTGACCTGGATGTCTTGCAACAGAACTCCTAGGGAACCCTGGGCCCCAGCCTCTCGTGTCCAGCAGAGCTCTCCTGAAACAAGCGCTTCCCGTCCGCATAGCCTGTCCGCATAGCCTGCTCATAGCGCACTGGCAATAAGTGCATGCGATTTTATTCCATGATTTCCTCAATGGAGTCATGAACTCTTGCAGGCTGAGCCTCGCATGGTCTCTCCATTAAATCAAAAGTGAACTGAAGACTTACAAGACAGGAGTGGCAACAAAAATGATGACAGTCAAGAATGATGGTTCACACAAAGGGTGAAAAACTGCAGGCACCAAATTCAGAAAATGTTTCTAATTTTCATGAGTTCATCAGTTATGTCCATCTGGCCCACGAGGTGAACTGGGGCTTATTTTTGGAGTAGGACTTATAAGCATGCTGAAAACTCATGCCAGGGCTTATTTTTCTGCTACGTCTTATTTTGGGGGAAATGTGGCGGGAAATGTAGGGCGTCCTAGGTTACATGTGAATCTCATCGCAGTGGAAACACTTATCTCCAGAGGCAGCAAAGGCAGGTCGGGAATGCCAAGGAGGTTCTGGTGCTCGCACGTGGAGGAGAGTGATCCAGAAAGAAGGGAAATCTTAGGGCAGCAGGAGCCACAGGCCCCAAGACCTGCCAAGGACCCTGCAGGTGGGCACGCAGGGCAGAGGGGTTGTCAAGGCTGGGGAGCAGAGATAAAGGAGTCTGAGATGGGTGCACCTGGGGACGTTGGCTGGCAGACCCCGGGCTTCCTGTGGGCCTCAGTCTCCACCAGACTGAGAGGAAAATGCAGAGCAGCGCTGGGCCCCAATCCCCAGAGCCCTTGGCCCAGGAGTCTCACTGGGTCGCATTCGGGCCTCAGGAGGAACACTCGCCAGTGCCTCCAGCCTTTACCAGTGAAGGCCATGGGCTGGGCCACGGGAGACGGCGCAGGCCGAGGCAGTCACCTGCCTTCTTCACACACAGCTCACCTGCTTACAGAAGAGGAGGAGGAGAAGAGTGGGAAGTGGGCTCTACTGGAAATCCTGCAAAGCAAAAGACTGGAAGCAGCTTGGGGCAGGCACGGCACCGTGGAACCTGGTACAGCACTCACAGGTCCAGCCCAGGGGTGCTGCAGGGCGGCCAGGCCGGGCAGGAGCCGGGTCCACACCTGGGCACACTGGGAGGGCTGGGGACAGGAGTAGGGCTGCCAGGTGCTGGCCCCCAGGCCTCAGGGCACAGCTCCCTGCCCTCTGCCGATGTGGGATATCGCCAGCCTGGCTGGGCCCCTGGAGCTTCTGCCCACCGCCTGGCAATAGTTATCCTGTCCTGTGTCCCTCTTCCCTGTAGATTACTGTCAGCAGACACGACTTTCACTCACGCTGCAGCCGAGTGCAGGGAGCCGCCTGTCCTGTCCTGTGTGTGTTCCTGTGCTCAGCTTCCTGCTACAGTCACCCACAGACGGGGGACAGGGAGGCTGGCATCATGCGCATGCTCTGTGGATGGCAAACTTGCTCTTTATTATTTATTTTCCATCAACATGCATTGACTGTGCAGAGTAATAATGTGCCGCAAGCTCTTTGAGCACACTCTTCCAAGTGCATGATCCAAATCCAGCCTTTGCTTCTCGCTTCCTGGGCCGCTCTGCCCCAGCGCAGAGTCCTCACAGTCCTGCACGGTCCAGAAGAACATGCAGTATTCCTGTGTCGCAGTCTGGGGGAAGCCCATTCTTCCCCAGGAAGCTGCTCGCCACCTCTGTGGGGTTCGAAAGCGGCTGGGGCGCTTGTTCTGGAGCTAGTGATGGATAAGGGCAGGGCAGGCCTGGAAACCTTGCAGCTGGTGGCCGTGTGGACAGAGCTGGAACTGTAGTCCTGGCCAAGGCCTGAGATAAGGGCCACTTCTGCCCCGGGCTAGGCTGGCGAGGAAGATTCTCTTTCGTTCCCCATGCTGACTGGTGTGTGGCCAGGAAACTGCTCCTCTAGGGGACCAGGAGGGAGTTGGGGTGGGTCCCAGGGCTCATCCCTGGTGCTGATATTCTGGAGGTGCTGACAGGGGGCTTAGGAGCCCTAAGATCAGCCCAGATCCGAGCTTTACGAGGGTTCTGGTCCCAGGGAAGCTACGGAGGCACTGCCACCGAGCCACAGTCCTCCTGTCCTTGTCTCTTCCTCCCTGCACAGACACATGGCCTGTCCACCCAGTCAGCAAGCAGTTACCAAGCACCTCCTCGATCAAGACCTGTGTCTAGTCCTGGAATACAGGGACAGCAGGATACAGTTTCTGCCCTCCACGGTCCATGGCCAGTGAGAGGCATAGCAATAGGGCCCTGTGAGCACCTGCTGGCTGCAGGCCTGCTCCGAGGCGCCCCTAAGAAGACAGGTGTCCCATTTGGGGAACAGGTGAGGAGATGAATAGCAGCAGACTGTGGAAGGCTGGAGTCTGAGATGCAGTGACAGAGGGGCGGGTGGGACCCGGTGGGACCCAGTAGACCACTGCAGCAGGAGTTGGGATGTGCTCTGACAGCAGGGGCACCAGGGTGACTATTGCACCAGCCAGGTGGCACTCAGTGGGCCTGGCAAGGGTCTCCAATGTGACCCTGATGGTTACAGCGTCTGTTTCTGCCTGCCCAGGACTGGGGGTGTGGGCAGCTGTCCCCCTCTCCAGCCTGGACCGAAGCTCCCTCGGGGCAGCCCTGCTGCTGCGGAAGCCGGCGCAGACCGTGCACCTTCTGTGTGGCAGGCTCCTTCCACACATTCAGGAGCTCTGCAGGCTCCTGCCTGCAAGAGTGCATTGTTAGTCTTTTAAAAGTCATTTTTAGATTTATAGAAGAATTGCAAGAATAGTGAAAAAGCTCACATGCAGCCTCTGTTACTCAGCATTAAGCAGTTATCCCGTTGCATCTGGTGAGACACAGCCTTTAAGTACAGAAAATCAATGTGAAGAACTAAAAGTAAGTGGTAAAGTTAACTACAGAACACCAACTAATAACACGAGGACTAGGTGACATTGTGACTTGTGTACTTCTTTACTAATCCATAAAATGAAAGATATGTTTAAAACACAGGAAAGTTGCATGTTATTTTTTCAAGCTGTGACATGAAATTGGTCAAGACTTAGTTTGAATTGAGCAGTGGCCATGGTGTGGTTAGGACATTTCTTTTCCTTATTAATGAGCAGGGATGGCAATTTGGGAAGCGTGGGTGGACATGCGGGTCACCCTTTGACAGGACCTCACCTTTGGTGGCCACACTCTGTCAGATGCAGAGGGCTCTGTGCCCGTTCAGTTCTGTCTCTTGGGCTTCTGCCCAGGAAGACTGAGACCCAGCATGGGTTTAATAATTACCTTCATTTCTAAGGAGAGGACAGCATAAATTATTTCTCAATAACTGAAAAACTGATTGGCAAGATTTCTGCTGTTTCCTTGATTTCTGCTGGGAGATAACTTTATAGATATTGATAATGTGATTTACAGCCCACATTCATAATAAAAGGATGTGCAATTTTAAGTTACAGGTCTGTGAAAACAAAGATAATTTTTTTTTTTTACAACCAAGCTCACAGATCCCGTTAGTTCTATGCAGACTCCAGGTAGAAACTCCTCATTGGTAAATGAAGTAGTCCCTAGCTTGGATGGAACCCAAAATACCTTTTGTTTAAGCTATAAAATAAGCGAGTCAACATCTTAAAAAGCAAGGATTTGGGGTAAATATCTGAATGCCAACTTCCCTAGAAAATCGTGAGTTCTTGGCTCCGTGGGCTTGATGGAGCGACCAGGGTGGGCGGGGCTGTGCCTGAGGTTTCACCTCAGCACCCAGGGCTGCAGCCTCCCCCACCAGCTCTGTCACTGTGGGCTTTCACGTGCTCCTCGGCCTGCCCCTTTGTCCTGCTCCTCTGGATGTGCGTGTAGGCCTCTTGTCCGAGCTTGTGGAGAAGGAGCCTCTGCCCTGAACCAGTTCTGCGCCGGGCACAGTCCTGGGGGATACCACATGTCCTGGCTGAGTCAGAGCCCTGACTCCTGATGGCATCACTCGATGTCCTCCTGGCCTTGGCCAAGTCACTTGTCACTGTGGGCCTCAGGCGCCCCCCCGTGCCTCCTCCCCCCAGTGTAGACAGAAATCGAGTTATTTCAGGATTGCTAAGGCTTCCCCTCCTGCTGGCCTCGTCCTCGGAGCCGCTTCATCCCAGCTCTCGGCTGTGTCGGCTCCACTCCACGCCAAGGGCTGCAGCTCTAGAGCCACCTTGGATTAGAAAAGACGAGAGAGACTGAGAGGTATCAGATGTATTCTTTAAAATTAGAGTTTTAAGAAAAGAAAAGGGAACTAAAAAGATTTTTTGGGTACCTACTAGTTTCCAGACTCTGTGCTGACTTTGGGTTCTCTGGGTTTGGTAGAAGCTCCAGGTCCTGCACATATACAGAGTCCTCATAAGATCGTGGACATTCTCTAGTTGTTGTCCACCCATGTCCCTTCCCCCTGCTTTGAAGATCCTGCCCATGATATCCCTCTATCTCCCTGCTGAGCTCCCAACCATCGCCTGGAGTAGTGCGCGACCAGGCCGTGTTATTTAAGTTCTCTTACTTACAACGGAGACACCGGAAAGCACACTTCCCAGCGTTCTTACCAAAGCTTCTCTCACCGTGTGTGCGTGTGTGTGGCTGGTGATGGAACCCAAGGCCTGTGTGACCTAGTAGGTGTTCTACCAATGGGCAGCATCCTCAGCCCACTTGCACCGTTTTACACTAGAATTGGTCAGATCGGTGTGCAGGAAGCCACGCACCTGGCATGGACGTTCTGTCAAGTTCTGTGTCCCGAAGAAGCATGCAGCTGTCCTGTGCTGCTCCTCCTGACACAAGCACTCTCACAGGGCTGCCTCCCTCAGCCAGCTGTGGCAGCTGTGGCAGGTACTTAGCTTCTTCTTATACAGGATGTTGTCAATTCTGCCCTCGCGAGCAGGCTGGGCCGTCCATCTACTTCACCATAGTCTGAAGGGAAAAAGCAGATGCCTTCTCTAGAGCCCCATGAACTAACTCCTCTTTGGAGCTCCCAGGCTTCTCTCCTGCTCTCCCCAAGCTCTCATTTCTTTGAGGAGCTCAGCCAAGGAGTGAGACAAGTGCGGGCTTACGGTTACAGGTAGATGGACCCTCTGATGAAGGATGAAGCCGTCTCCTGGGTTCCTTCTGAATCGGTCTGCACTCTCAAATGCAAGCCAGTCTCCTCGGAGGTGCTCTGGGGAGGCGAGACAGGCACAGGAGCCTTCCTGGGTCACAGCAAGAGAAGGGGTAGCCGAGATGTTCTCCCCACATCTGTGCCTGCTACAGAAAGAACGGGAAAGCTGAGAAGACATTGCTGCCTTGGGAAGGAGGGTTTGACGGTATTTTTCAGTTTTGAATAGGACTCATTCTTGTCTTGATGAACGCTGTTTCCCTCTGTGCTCCTTTCATGTGCATTTCAAATGTTGGTGGGAAACACAGACAAGCTTGAAAAAGGGACAAATCCTGCCCCTTTGAGGTCCTGGGGATGAAGGCAGACACTTGAGCAGGAGGGGAGGAGGAGAAAGAGGAGTGGAAC
The DNA here is from genome assembly GCF_034190915.1 of Cavia porcellus. Lineage (NCBI taxonomy): Eukaryota > Metazoa > Chordata > Mammalia > Rodentia > Caviidae > Cavia > Cavia porcellus. Next base: position 1,313,324 of record NW_026947489.1, on the reverse strand, counting down.
CAACACAGGATGCAGAGGCGCAGGGAAAAGTTTACAATTCTGGGACCAAATGAAGAAAAGAAAGTGCAACACACCAAGACTTAGAGAATACAGCAGAGAAGGGCGGCAAAAAGGAGATTTATAGCTGTAGACCCAAGAAGAAGAAAGATATCTAATAAAAAACACAATTTTGTACCCAGGAACTAGAAAATGAACAGACTAAACTCAAAGCGAGAAAAGGAAGAAGTCGGTCATCTGCCTTTGAAATATGTTCTAAGACCCTCGTGGACTCCTGAACTTGTGGTAAGTAGCGAACTCTGTATCTGCTGTTTTTCCCGATGCATGTGTGTCTATGATAAAGCTTCATTATAATTTTATGCCACATTAACAACAATAGATAAAAATGTACTACAGCAATTATCCTGCAGTGCAAATTAGGTGAACACAGTATCTCTTTTTCTGTCTGCCTCATGGTACTGTATTCCCCCTTCTCATGATGATGTGGATGGCACGACACCTCTGCAAAGGGATGAAGTGTGGTGAGCAGATGATGCAGGCGTGTGCTGTTAGGCAGGGGTCACGTGAATTCAAGCAGTGATGCTACAGGAGTCCGTCTGATATGGAGGTGGCTGTTAAGTGAATATTGGGTGAGTAGCATATACAGTGTGGATATGCTGGGTAAAGCGGTGATTCACACCCTAGGAAAGCTGGAAAAAACGGCAGGGATTTTATTATGCTTCTCAGAATGACATCCATATAAAATGTGGGATTGTTACCTCTGCAGTTTTACTTTTTATATTTTCAGACCACGGTGGGCTGCACTTAAATGAAACCATTGCAGATACAGGAAGCGAGCAGAGCAGAGATAAACCGGAGAATAGAAAAACAGTAGAGAAACTCGGCAAAACGAGGACTTGACTCTTTGGAAACGTCAGCAAAATTGACAAGTCTTTAGTGAGATTAACTAAGGAAAAATGACATAAGACTCAAATATCTAAATTCAGAATTGAAGAGGATACATTTTAGCAAATTTTTCAGAAATAAAAGAAACCTAAGTGAATACTATGAGTATTTGTATGCCAACAAATGCAATAACCTAAATCAAATGGTTAAATTTCTAGACATACACTTATCAAGACTGAATCATGAAGAAATAGAAACACTGTATAGAACTATAATGAGTAACACAATAGAATCAGTAAAACAAAAACTCCCTACACTTGCGTCAGGTCACACAGCTTCACTGGAGAATTCCACAAAATAATTACAGAAGAATTAAAGACCAGTTTTCTACAATTCACCAAAAATCTGAAGAGCAGGGAATATTTTCAAACTTATGAATCCAGCATAATTTTTCTGACACAAATCCACATTACAGAACTATAGGCCAACATCCCTGAATAACAGTAATGGAAATGTCCTCAGCAAAGATGACCAAATGAAATTTGTTCACGGAATTCAAGAATGAGATCATATGAAAATCAATGTAATATACCATCTGAAGAGAATGAAGAAAAAATTCCACATCATTTCATCAATTGATGCAGAAAAGCATTTGATAAAAAAGTAAACAATCTTTTATAACAAAACATCCAGTGAACTATAGAAGGAAACTAGCCCAATATAACGGAAGTGAGTCCACAGCTAGTATCACAATCAGTGATGAAGGAAGCTGTCCTCAAGGTCAGCACCAAGGGAAAGAAGGCTGCATGAACCACTGTGTTCCTCACAGAACTGGAGATTCTTGCCAGGGAAGCTCGACAAGAAAAGAAGTGAAAGGCATCTACATTTGAGAAGAGGTAAAATTATCTGTGTTCGTAGATGACATGATGTAATTGGCAAAAACTGTTAAAAATCCACAAAAGAAATCTGAAAAACTAACAAATGACTCATACAGTTTCAGGATATAACATCAAGATATGTGCAGTTGTAATTCTATAAATTAGCAAATATTCATTGAAAAAAGGAACCCAAGGAGAATGTCTCATTTAGGAAAAATACTTAGGAATAAAGTTAATTAAGGAGATAAACTTTTACACTGACAACAACAGAACAGTGCTAAAAGAAATTGAAGAAAATGCAAACAAAAGGAAAGGCATCCTGCATTCACTAATTGGAAGATTCAGTGCCAATAAAGTCTGCTCACTAAGGTGGTCTACAAATTCAGTGCAATCCCCCAGTAAAATCCTAATGGCAGTTTGCAGAAAGAGGAAAAATTTCTGAATCTCAAGGGACATCAAATAGCCACAATGATCTTAAAAATCAAAATTTGAGACCTGGCACTTCAAAACACACCACATGACGAAGGTAAGCAAGACAGCATAACACTGACACACAAACAGATGCATAGACCAGTGGAGAAGAACTGAGAGCTCAGAGACAGACTGTGGCAACATCGCTGAATGCTTTTCAGCAAGGGCAGCAGCCTCCATGTGGGGATAAAGCAGCCTCTGCACCAGGTAGCACCGGAAAACTGATTTCCACGTGCAGAAGAAGGAAGTTGGGCCCTTGCTTCCACTACATGCGAAAAATAAACTCAAAACAGACCAAAGACTTACATATAAGCACAAGTGACATGAAACTATTGACATGAAACAAAAGACTTCTTGGATATGACAATAAAAGCATAGGCAATTAAAAACAGATAAATTGGATTATGTAAAAATTAAAAACTTTATATCAAAGGATATAATTAAAAGTTGAAAATGCTAGCTATAAAAAGGGAGAAAATATTTGCAAATCATGGTGCTATCTAATAAAGGCTTAAATACATAACATGTAAAGAATTCCTACAATACAAACACAAAAAGTAACACAATTAAATGAACATGAATAAGCAAAGCAATTCTCCAAAGATGATATATATGTGGCCAAAATTATGTCAGAAGAGGCTTATTATTACTAACAAGAGAAATCCAGATCTAAGCACATCCCCCAAAAAAAAAAAGAAAGAAAGAAATCAAACCAAACCAAACAGCACACGTCCCTCAGGATGGTTGCCATCAAACCCAGTAAGTAATGAATGTTGCTGGGGGTGTGGAGGAGCTGGAACCCTGCACGTTGTTGGGAGGAGTATGAAATGAAAAGCAGCATGACAAGTCCTCAAAAAATTTAAAGTAGAATTTACAGTATGATTCAGCAGTTCCATTTGTAGCTATATATCCAAAAGAATTGAAAATATGGCCCTGAAGAAATATTCATACACTCATGCTCAGAACAATGTTGTTCACACCAGTCAAAAGGCAGTGGTGGCTTGAAAACTGGTGGTCACCTTGTAACACTCGCTGAACTGAATCAGCGGGGTGCTGGACGTGGGTGGCCCGCCTGAAGACTGCTGCCAAGATAAAAAGGAGAACGGAGAGGAAGAGCTGAATGCCGCTGTTTGTGCTACTGGTTCTCCTGTTGCCATGGGTTCTCCTGAGGAGCATGTGGAGCTTCTTTCCTGTTATAAAGTTGGCTGTTCTCATTGTCAGAGGAGGTCAAGACCTCGCTGTTGTTGAGAGAGGCTGTGGTACTTTTTGGGGAGCCCTGGTTCTTATTTTGAGCATGGCTTCCTAGCTCTGGTGCAGATCCCTCAGCCTGCTGGCACAGACCTTTCATCCTACTGGCACAGACTTTCTAGCTTCCGCTGCTGACCAAGGGGTCTTCCTGGTGTAAGTCCGTGAAACAGCTGGACTTGTAGGGGACATTGTCACGGGTTCTAGGTCTTCAGTTGAACTCATGCAGGATATTGCTTTGGGATCCAGGCCCTTGTTGGATTCTCTAGGTCTTTAGTGTTGTGGACAGATTTCCTGCATTTTCTTTGTATTTGACTCCTTGGATGACCATTATAAATAATACTATAAATTATGTGCCCTATATTGTTTTGATCTGCCAATCACTGGATGGACAGACAAATTATGGTATATACCACATAACAGAATGTTATTCAGCCTTAAAAATGAAGGACAAATCTCACATAATCCACAACACGTATGAACCTTGAAGACATTGTGCTAAGTAAAATAAATGAGCAACAAAGGATAAATAGTGTATTATTCCATTTATTTGAGGTATTTAGGGTAGCCAAACTCATAGAAGTAAAAGATAGTTTTCAGTTTTGCAAGATGAAGAAGCTCTAGAGATTGGTTGCATAGTTGAAATAAAATTAAAAACAATTCAGATGATTTCTTGGTACCTAATTCAGTTATTGGAAAACTTTTCAGTATGTTTAGCGTGTTGAATATGAGAATAAAGCTTTTCAATTATAAATTTTATGAAATTTAGGTACAGGTCGGGTATTCTGATAAAAATTTATGGTCTGAATTGAGATATGCTATAACATATACATTAGATTTTTAAAAAACTTAGTATGTTTCAGTAGTTATTTTTGCATTGATTAGATATTCAAGTGGTTTGAGTCAAGTAAAATATGTTACTAAAATAAATTCAGCTCATTCTTTTTATTTTTATATGTAGCTATCAAAAATGTAAAAGTACGTAAGTGGCTCATCCTGTCTTTCTGTTTGACAGTTTCCAAGGCTGCCACCCAGAAGGGAGGAAAGCGAGAGGAGTTAATGGTCTACGTATCTGCCTCATTTGATAGAAAGGTGGAGAGTTGACAAACTTCAGGTTTTTCTTAATTATGCTTCCATCATAAAAGTTGAAAATATAACTTAAAAATTAGTAAGGCCAGCCTGAACTACATAGTAAAACCCTGTCTTAAAAAAAAAAAAAAGAAAAGAAAAGAGAAAAAAAATGACACTGTGGTAAGCAAAAACAGCTCAGTGTCTCTGAGATTTGAGATCCAGACACTGCAAGATAACAACTTGGGGAAGAAAAAAAGGGAGCGGGAACCAGGAGCAATCTGACAGGTGAATTAAAACCTACAGAGAAACTGAAGAGAGAAAACTCAACAGCGAGAAGAAGCCACAATGTGAACGTCTCCCAGCCTGCAGCTCCCAGGAAAGGAGAACAGATCTACAGACACAGGTGACAGCTGGGCTCAGTGCTCCCGGGAGGAACACGGCAGAGGGAGGGTCAGCAGGTGCTGTGAGTGAGGGGCAGCACAGGGCTCTGCTCCCGCAGCAGCCCTTGGGCAGCTAGCACCGGGGAGTGACTGTGCAGGTACCTGAAGAGTGCGGGCAGGATGCTGCTCTGGGGAAGCCTTGCTGAACCCGGGACTCAGAGCAGAAGTCACTTAGAGCTCCTGGTGTTACATTCCCAAAGTGACAGGGTAAGGACAGGAGCAGGAAGCAGCTGTGATGAAGGAGCCCCTCAGGAGTCTAAGCTGAAGGACACACACCCGCCCCCCCCAGAGGCCAGGCTCAGCCTGAGTTGCTCTGGACCTGCCCTAATCCTGCTGCATTCCGGGGCCTGCAGCCGCACAGATCTGCAGTCCGACCTTCTGTATCTAGTGTGAGCAGGAGCTCACTCTGAGTTCAACACTGCCCTGAACTGCTGATCAGGAAAGGAAGCCACATGCCTGAAAGCACAGAGAACTTTCTTTCTTTTTCTTTTTCTCTTTCTTTCTTTCTTTCTTTCTTTCTTTCTTTCTTTCTTTCTTTCTTTCTTTCTTGCTTTCTTTCTTTCTTTCTCTTCCTTGTGAATGTGTATTGTTTTCTGTTTTGTTTTTGCTTCTTTTCCTGGCTTCCTTTCTTTCTTCATCAGTGTCCTGGGGTTTGGGAAATTTCCCCTTATCTTCCTTGGTTCTATCTCTTTTTCTTATTTCTCTTTTCCTTTTCTCTCCTTTAATTTTTCTCTTATCTTTTCTCAGTTTATAGCTCCTTCTTTCTCCCTCTTTTTCTCTTCTGTTTCTCATCAATTTTTCTGGTTTTTGTATCATTTTTTTATTTAAAAGGAAAAAGAGAAAAACAAAACAAAACAAAACAGTGTTAGGGTACAAGTAATACAGAACTACAAAAAAAAAAAAAAAAAAAAAAAAAGAAAAAAAAACACAGTAAGAAATCACCAGTTAATAGATTACACATTATCATCTTAGAGATAGTTGCTCAAGTCACAGGATCAAAGCATACAAAGTGGACATTCAAACAGAGAGACTGCAAACAGTTGTGTTCAATGATCCAACCAAAAACATTAATATGGTCATCTATTTAACACCCCTAAACACACTTGCAGTTGTATCCTTGAGAGCACTTTTTTTCCCTCTCTTTTTTACAACAAAATTTACACATTTTGGGTTTTATTACTCCTTAGTTCTTATTACTTTTTTTTGGGAAGAGAATAAAGTCAAATATGGCAAAACAAAGCTGTCAGTCAAAACCAAGGATAGACATAGCACATGATGTAAAAACAGAGTACAAGGTTATCAACAATGGTTACCATAATGCCTCTTGCTTCCTTAAAAAGAATTGTCTATCTCATTAAGTATTATAGAGTTGAAAAAAAAAAAAACAGTAGAGAGCAAGACCAAAAAAACCTAAACCTTGTAAACATTACAGGACTTCAAAAGAAGATAATAGTCAAACCAGAATGGGCATCATAGTGAATCTTATTGTTTTCAGAGTAGTTGTCTATACCCTCAAACTTGATGCTATTATGCAGAACAGAACAGAGCCTAATCAGTCAAAACAAGATAGTGGGAGCATTACAGGACTTCAAATCAAGTTAATAGGAAATCAAAAAAGTTACTATAATATATCCTGATAATTTTTTTTATTTTTCCCCCTTAATTAAAAAAATCATAAAAAATAACTAAATAATGTTTTTAATGAATAAGGTAGAGATTGAGATAAAAGAGGACATAACAACATAACAATGCAGGTCTTTTGTATCATTTGTTTAGCACCTAAGCCCGTAATTACCCTTCTGCTGTCCTATAAGATTCTTTATGCCACTTCTCTTTCCTCCTTGCATCTTCTATTTCAGGCTTTAGATTTTTCCTCTTGCATTTCCCTGTTCCCAAGCCCTAAATCTTTAATAATATAACCGTAGAACCTTATTAATCTTTTGATAGTTAACTCTGTAAAATTATTATTTGTTTTCTACCATGAGTAGAGATATAGCTGTCACATTTAGTACATATTAGTTGTCACTTGACATTAAAAGGGTCACATAATTGTTGCTATTTCTCTGTAAACCAACACTCAGATTACCTATGCGACATTAACAATGCTGTAGTACATTCCTGAAGAACTCATTGCTGGACTAATTACATTGCATTCTTCCCTCTAAAAGTAACCAAAAAGATCAGATCTTGGAGCTGACAAAGAACTACAGTTAGTCACAACATCACTGGACTAAACTAAGGAGATCTTTATACTGGTAAGACAGTCCTTATAAGTGTCCACAAACCTCAGCACAAAACAAAACAAAGAGAACAATAGAAATATAAGAAGATAAGACAGCAAAATGACCCACAACACTCTCAGCTCCTGGAGGCAAGGGGTGAAGGGGAGAACAGCATGACACCCAAAGGACTCAAAGTCTAATACAAGCAGTTAGAAAACTGTTCAAAGGGGGATGCAGGGGGATCACGGAGGGTGTAATAAAGAGGCAAAGGAAATAATAACCAAAAGGATCCAGGAGCTTTCAGAAGATACCTTAAAAAGCTGCATGAGCTAAACAAAATGATACAAAACATGGATGACCAGTTTATCAAAGACTTAAAGTCCATGAAAAGGTTCCAAGGGCTGGGATTTAGCTGAGTGGCTCAAGTGCTTGCCTGGTAAGCATAAGGTTATGAGTTTGATCTCTAGGACCCACTCCCAAAAGGTTTCAATCAGAAATACAGATTAAAAATTGTATTGGTCAGGGTTTTACTAGAGAGAACAGATATAACCCGGGATATACAGAAACAACAAGATTGGCTTACGATAGTCAGTCACAGAGTCCGATGAGGAAGTGTGCAGAGGGTGTCTACACACTGGAGGCCGAAGGATTCAATCCAAGGTCTGGAGTTCACCCTAGTGTCTTGTGCAAGTCCACACCAGCAGGCTGATGGGTCTGTGACAGAAAGCCGAAGGCTCTGTGATGAAAGGCTGAAGAGTCTATACTGAAAGCCAGGAGGCAAGGTCCAAACCAAAGGCGAAGAAGGGAGCTTCTCCCAAGAATGGAATGGATTCATCCTTCCTCCTCCCCTTTTATACCTCGAGGTGATAACCCACCCTAGAGTGGGTCTTCTTCTACATCCTTGGGTAGCTAACCCATTTAGTTAGCTTCTAACTGTCTCAAGTTGACACAATCAATCAACCACTGCAAAAATTATATTAAAAGTGTGAGCAGCAGAACTGAACAATGTGAGGACAGAATTTCAAAACTAGAGGACAATGATGCCTTCAAGGTCTAACTACTAAGAGACACCTTAACAGCAACAAAAGAACATGAAAAATGGACACAACAGCTGTTAGCTGACGCAAAGAAGGCTAATCTAAGATTAAATGGAATAGGTGAAAAATCAGAAGGCAACACAAATGGCATAAAAAATTGTCCTCATAAATAATACCAGAAGACTCCCCAAATATAGGGAAAGAAATAAACACACAGGTAAGTGATGCACATACAACCTCAAATAGTGCTAACCAAGAGAGAATCTCTGCATACTATATTATACTCAGAGTACCAGATGCCAATCACAGGAACAAAATCTTCAAAGGTAAGCAACTACATATAAAGGTACACTTATTAGAACTACAGAAAATGTCATCTTAGTGTAGCCTTAAAAGTCAGGACTTAAAGTGGTTTAAGCCCTGAAAGATAAAAACTTCCAACCACGTCTTATGTATCCTGCAAAGGTTTCCTTCAAAATTAAAGGAGAAGAGTGTTGGCCTGGCTGACTGGGGAGAAACAGGAAGGAAGTTGCATTGCCCCCCTCTCCCCAACATGCACCAGCAGAGGATCTACTGGCCAGGGACCACGGGGAGGAGGCCACACCCCGACCTGTGCTGTGAGACAGCGAGTGTGCAGGCACAGGCTGGGAGAGAACCCCACCACCACCATAAGCACCTGCCAATTTGCAGAAACACAGGCTGATATAATAACAGCTGAAGTAAAGTAAACAACTTAATGCTTGTGTTGTTTGATAGACTTTGCAAACCAATGCCAGTAGTCTGAGCACAGAGGATAACAATACGCAATATAGTATCTATTGTGGGTTTCTTACTGGGTTATCAGTTTGGTTTTGTTTCATTTTATTGTTCTGTTTTATTCCCTTTAAAATAAAAAAAATTAATGGAGAAATGAAGTATTTCCAAGACAAGGAGCACCTCATGAAATTCAAGACACCAAACCAGCATTATAAAATTTTTTCGAGCATATTTTAGATAGAGACAATGAAGGCAACTATGCCAATGAATCAAAAAGTATGAATATACTTGGCAGGATGAACAGCTGAACAAAAGGAAAAAAGAATGAGGAAATCAGCAATAGGACTCTGACAGGAATATTTCAGTACCTCTCAGTAATGACTCTCAATGTGAATGGTCCTAATTCCCCCCAATCAAAAAACACAGATTGGCACAATTGATCAAGAAACAAAATCCAATTATATGCAGTATACAAGAATCAGATTTAATCTAAACTGTTAAAAATCAAAGAGGGGAAAACAATATTCCATGCAACAAAAACCCAGAAGAAAGCAAAGTAGTTATCTTAATTTCAGACAAAGTGTGTTTCAAGCCAAAGATGATCATGAGAGACAAAGGTCACTACACGTTGGTTAAGGGAACAATTTAACAGGAAGAGGTGACATTTATAAACATATATGCACCAAATTTGAGGGTGTACAATTTCATGAAACAAACAGTAATGGGCATGAAAAAATCACATAAATAGCAATACCATTATAATGGGGGACCACAGTACTTCTCTGTCACAAATGGACAGATCAACTAGATGAAATCAACAAAGAAATACCAGAGTTGAACAAAATTTTCAAACAAATAGACCTAATAACCTACAGAGTTTTCTATCCAACAATAGTAGAACGCACATTCTCAGTAGCACTTAAAATAGACCACAGATTAACTACCTCAGAAAGAATGCTCAAGTAAACACAATAATCAAAATTATCCTTTGCATAGAATCAGATCATAGTGCCATGAAACTAGAAATCAACAGCAAAAGAAACCACAGAAAGTGTGTAAACACATGGAACTTAATACCTTTTAAAATGATCAATGGATCACAGATAAAATTAAGGAAGAAATAAACTATTTCTACAATCAAACAATAAAAATGGAACCTACGGAAAGCAAAGAAAGCAGTCCTAAGGGGAAGGTTATCGTGGTGAACTCCTGTGTCAGACAGAGCACAGATAAAAAGCCTAGTGATGCATCTCAAGATCCTAGGAAAGACCACTGCAAATCTAAAGTTAGTACAAGGAAGGAAATTTTAAAGATCAGAACAGAAAGAATGGAATTAAGACTAAAAATTACATGAAAATTCAATGAATCAAAGAATTGGTTCTGTGAAAGGAAACAAAACAGACAAACCTTTGGCCAATATTACAAAAATAAGACAAGAAAAGACTCAAGTCTATGCACTAGAAATGAAAAATGTGATATCACAACAGATTTTGCTGAAATCCAGATCTCTCCACTTAGTATGATGTTGGGTGTTGGTTTGTCGGATGACTTTTACCAGAGATGACTTTTACTTTTCTGTACCTATTTTCTTTGGGGTTTTTATAAATCATGAATGCATGTTGGATTTTGTCAATGCCTTTTCAATCTATTGAAATGATCGTGTGATTTTTGTCCTTGCTTCTATTTATGTGATGTCTTGTCTATTGATTTGCATGTGTTGAACCATCCCAGCATCCCCTGTTTTTTGATAGGCAGGATCAGTATGATCAGAATAGCCATACTGCCAAAACTGTTAAACAAATTTAACAAAATCCCAGCAAAATGTTAATAGCATACCTCACAGAACCAGAGAAAGAAGTCCAAAAATTCATATGGAACTCAAAGAGACCAAGAATAACAAAAAGGAATTCATGCAAAAGGACAAGGCACAGGGGCATCACAATCTTAGACTTCAAGTTATATTACAAAGCTACAGTGATAAACACAGCATGATATTGTCAGAAAAACAGACTTACAAATCACTGGAACAGATTAGAGGATGCAGAAAGAGCTCCAGACACAGTTATCTGCCTTAACTTTGACAAAGGGGCTGAACCCCTTCACTGGAGAAAAGACAGCTTCTTTAACAAATGGTGCTGGGAAAACGTGGCTGTCCACAGCCCAAGACTGACCCAGATCCATATCTCTCACCACACACTGTATTATAATCAAAATGGATCGAAGGTATAAACATCAAACAGAACCTTAAACTGCTGAAGACAAAATAGGCAACACTAAGACATGGACAGAAGCAAAGACTTTCTGAACAGAACCCTGATTGCACAAGAAATAATATCAAGAATCAGCAAATGGGATTGCGCCACATTAAATTAAAAAGATTCCACACAGCAAAGGGAACCACTGAGTGAAGAGACAACCTACAAATAGGAAAAAAGTGCCAGCTCCTTCTCAGACAAAGGACCAATATTTAGAATATCTAAAGAGCAAAATAATTAGACATGCCAAATTTAAAGACCGCATCAAAAAATGAGCATCTGGAATGAACAGGCAGATGACGTGCAGACGGTTAATAAATACATAAAAAATGTTCAGCATCACTGCGACTCAGGAAATGCAAACTGAAACAACACTGAGCTTACGTCTCACTCCCAAAAGATACCCACCATCAAAAAAATCAAACAACAAATGCTGGAGGCACTGTGGGGGAAAAGGAACTCTTCTTTGTGGTTGGATGGAGTGAAGTGGTACAGCCACTCTGTAAATCAGTATGGAGTTCTCTAAAAAAATTAAAACTAGAAATTCCATTTGACCCAGCGATTCCCTTTCCAGTTATCTTCCTGAAAGAGTTAAAGACATCATGTTAGAGTGACACATGCACACCCATGTTGATAGCCGCAACATTCACAATAGCTAAGTCTGGGAAACAGCCCATATGCCCATCAACAGGTGAGTGAATAAAGAAAATGTGGTATTTATATACTAAGGAGCACTACTCTGCCACAAAGAAGGATAAACTGTGCACCTTGGAACCACAATGTTAAGTGAAATAAATCAGATACACGAGCTTAAATATCACATGGGTTCTCTTCTATGAGAAGCAGTATATAAATAAACTGCAAAATGAAAAACAGATAATTGGGAAAAAAGAGAAAAAAAGTTAATGTAATCCAGGTGGGCCAATGTATTTAAGTGTACCTTCACTTAGTATAATTGTTTTATGTGTCTTACATGTTTTCATCCTGTTTGTCTGTTAATCTGTATTTATGATAATTAGATAAAGACATAAGAAAAATGAATACAGCTGATGTTGGCCAAAATAATGAAAAATAAAAAAGAATGGAGGGTAAAGGGAAAGTAATTTAGATATATTATGTATATGTATTAATTCCCACAGTGAATGTGATCATCACATATCGCAAACATGTACTAATAAAAATAAAAATAATTTCAGAGTTAGCAGGAAGGTTGTAAATAGAATAAAGAAAACTCAGTGAGCCTGACAGAAAAGCATGAAAAATTTTAAATCTCAAGAAGCCTAATGGAAGAAAGGAAAATGTTAAAACAAAGGAAAAGTCTGATAAGGAGAAAATATAATAAAGTACAAATAATTCCAAAATATTAGTAATTCTAAAAAATATGCAAGTATAAAATTTATCTGTTGAAAGGCATAGATTTTCAGGCTGGTTTAAATATAACTTACATTGCAGGTGTATAATATTGACAAGAGAGATACCTAAACTACAAGGGCAGAGAGGGTTTTGATAAAGTTTTCTAGATAAATATTAGCCAAACAAAGGCAATGTAACAGTTTTTCCTTTGTTGAAGTTCTTAGTTGTAAGCGACAGAAACCTTTTCAAAGGATAATATCAAGAGCTAAATTCTAAAACCTCTAGAGAAAGATGCAGGAGACATCTGCATTGCTTCAGGGTAGGGAGAGGTTTCTTAATATACAAACACACAAATCATAAGGAAAAGACTGACAGGCAGGAATCTGAGAATCAGGACTCGGGTCACAGCAGACGCCGCGCCTAAGTGAGAGACCCGAGCCCGAGGCTGGGAAATCTTTCCCATGTATTCTCCTGACAAAAGATCAATATACAACATACATGAGGAATTAATTTGTGCAAAGCAACGTGGGAAAGGCCAGCAGGGAGTCTGTGGGCGCACCCGGGGCCACCTCCGGCCCGGGGAGGGGTCCCGGCTGAGGTCTGCCCTGGGAGGGGCGGGGGGCAGGGTCGGGGTCCGCAGCCCGCGGCGGGGCCAGCAGAGGCCAGCAGAGGCCCGGGATGGACAGAGCCCAGCAGCAGCAGGCGGCGGCTCTTGGGGTCCGCTGCTGGGAGGCGTCCTGCGCCAGCCGCCCCCCCCCCCAAGCATCTGGAATTCGCAGCTGGGCAGGGGGCTGGCGGTCCTGCCTGGTCCTTGTGGGTGCCGACTGACCGGGACCAAAGGCCACCCGGGTTCCACTTGACGAAGCTTCCAAGCAAGTCAGCAAAGCTCAGAGCGTTTTCTGGAAACTTAATTGCATCCCAGGGTAGAGCTGAAGATTATTTTTAGGTAGTAACAATGCCTGTGGCCTTCACTGCACGGCCAGCGCTGCCCTGCCAGGCCTCCAGCTCGGAACACACACGAGAAGGGGCTGCATTGACCGCAGTGATGGGAAAACGTGAGAACTCTAGAGTCCATCAGCAGGGCGCTGTGTGACTAAATTAAAGTATATTCATACAACTGGCTCTTGCAGCTCGCTAACAGCGGACAGAACCTGTGATCGGTGTACTCAAATCTCACCAGGCCGTAGAGCTCTTTAAAAAGCAAACTAATGCGGTATGTGCTCGATGCTGCTTCTGTGTACCACCAGCTAAGATATGCTGAGTGCTAATATTTGTTAAACACCGCTTAAGGCACTTTGATGTATTATCTCATTTAATTCGCCAAACTTTATTTTACAGATGAGTGACTGGGTCATAAGATCAGTAATTACAGCTGCTAATGCATGCTTTTTTCCTGCTTCCAGCACCCTGCCACCAAACTCTGTCTTGTTAGGACAAGCCATGCTAACTCCAGGATTAAAGGAGGACACTGCTTCTGAAGACAGGGATGGAGGCAGGGTGGAGATTGCTGCCATTTTTATTTCTTTAAGAAATTAGAGCAAATCTGACAACGAGTTAGCATAGGTAAAGTCCAAGTGTCACTTCATTTTCTATACTTCTGAGTAAGTTTGAATGATTTTGCACTGAGATTTCTTAGTTGAAATGGTCTTTATGGACGATGTGGTGGCTTTTCTGTATGGACCTTCTGGGGAAATCAGGGTCCCTGAGCTGTTGCCTTTCTCCTTAAAGACCATGTGAGGACTGGGGTTGTTTGCACTGGGGACAGTTTGCAGGGAGGACACAGCCAGACCTGACTTTCTCCCTGAGCTCCCAGCTTCATCCCTGGAGGAGGTCCTGGACATGTGGGGAGACCGGAGCCAGTGCTCCCGGCTGGGCAGCTCCAGAGACGCAGGAGTGGCTGCTGTGAGCAGAACTGTGGCCTTCTTCCAGCTGCCCTGTCCCTCGGAGGTTTGTGCCCTGCCTCCTGGCCCATCCTAGTCTCTTCCTCTCCCCGATGCCCCTGCAGAAACTCCGTCCAGACCAGCCTGAGGTCCCCAGGGCCTCACACCCCTCACTGGGTGCTGTCTGTTCTCAAATGAGTTGGGCTTTGGGCTAAGTCCACGGAGTTAGGACTTATTACAGAAAGTCGGAGGAAAGCAGAGGCTAACATATTTACCTTAGATGAGGCTTTTAATGCAAAAGAAAAGAAAAGAAAAACAACCCTGGTTTGTAATTTCAGAGCATGTAGGATATTGGGGTGTGGATAGGGCCAGGGTTTTTGGGGGCAGTGGTATGTGTTCCTATCTAGGTCCCACCATACTTAGAACAGGACTGGTTCCACTGCATCGACCAAGCTTTGATTTGTGTCCTCGAGTACTGATTCTCTAGCTCTGGGGAGCATGAGGAGCATGGGGTTGGCTCGCGGAGGAGATCCAGTGAGAACTGGAGAGCCACGGTGCACGCTGAGGTGTGTGACCACACCGGCCATGCTGGTTATAGACTGCGGCTTTGCCGTGTCACCCAGTGCACTGTGACCGTGAGGTTGGGAGTACAGGCCAAGCCCTTGCAGTGCAGAGGGTAAGATGACTGGGAACAACCGACACTTTGCCACTTCTAGACAGCACATGGTGGCAGACAACCGGCTGGCTGATGTTTGGTGGCATTTAATCAGCAAGTGCCCATGGGGAGACCTCCTGCAGTGGGCAGGCTGCTGGACAGGTGACTTTCTGGGTACCAGCACTGCCAAGCACCTACTAACTGTACGTCTTGCTGAGGTGAGAGTTTGATCACAGATCTCGCCATGCGTGGACTGTCAGCCCTTTCCAGATGTAAGATCTGGTAATAGGGTGGCTTCTGGCCCACAGAAGTTGAGACTGTTCCATGATGGGAGTAGGGTAGAGAGAGGGAGAGAGAGAGAAGGAGGAGGAGAGAATGGAGGACGAGGAGAAGAAGAGGGAGGCAAAAGGGGAGAGGGCAGGAAAGGGAAAAGGTGGGGGACAGAAGGAAAGAGAGGAGAGGAGGAAGAGCAGAGCAGGCCCCTAATGTGTCTTTTGTGGAATTTGTAGGGGTGTAGCATTTCACTGTAGTCTGGAAACAGGGTCTTGTGGAGCTCATTTCTTGGGATTTCTGCATGTGTCTT
The DNA here is from genome assembly GCF_034190915.1 of Cavia porcellus. NCBI lineage: Eukaryota > Metazoa > Chordata > Mammalia > Rodentia > Caviidae > Cavia > Cavia porcellus. The sequence continues at coordinate 1,297,596 of NW_026947489.1, read as the reverse complement.
CCAAGGGACTGACATCTAGAAATGGCTTCACTTCGTTTCACTTTGCTAAAGAGGGGGAGGAGATTTAAACCATGAGTCCTCACAGATAAGGACCTGAGAGGAGGGATGCGTTTGCTTCCCTCCCAGGCTGGGGTCCTAACAGTGGCTATGTGAGGAGCTGTCCTCAGAAGGCTTTGTGAGGTGGGGTACAAGGAGGGTGCTTGGGCAGAGCATGGATGACGGGAAGGTGATGGGGTAGGCAGAGACCTGAGGGACCTGAGGGGGAGAAGCCGAAGTTCTGCTCACACTCAGGGAGCCCCTCCACCCTGTCCCCAGGGGGCTTTGGTTCACTCTAAGGATAATCTTGTGGTGTTAAAAATAGCTGTTTTCCGGAAAGAACTTAGGCTTGCTCACTAGGAAGTTTCTGCAGCAGTCTTGGGGGCTGATGATTTCTAGAGGGCTGAGCAGCCTTGCTCAGGGTGTCTGGGGGTCTCTGGGCAGATTACCAGAGGCACAGCAAGCAGGCTTTGGAGCCGAATGACAGAACCTGTCCCAGCATTGTCTCTTCATGGCTGAGACTTTGGGCACAGTTTTTCCTTTCTCTGAGCCTCAATTTCCTCACCCACAGTATGTGGATGTCTGATCAAATCCCAGCAGTTAAGGATTAGAATGATGTATATAGAATATACAGCTCAGTGACCAGTACACAGTAAGTGCTTAATAAGTGCTGATTCCTTGCCCACACTCTTCAAAGCAATCCCACCAGTGACTGCCGTGGGGCTCTGATGTGTGCCAATGGGGGGGGGGGTCTCATCTGTGCTGCCAGGTCTATGCCCCACCCCTCTGTAGCCTTGTTTTTCCTTGGATTCCAAGATTCTCGCTTCCAGACAGGCCTTTCTCAGCCAGCTGCCCAGGCTGGCGGCGCTGAAGCTTGTATTTGTCAAGTGACAGCTTTAATGAGAAATGAGGCATGGCCTCCCACTCATCAAGGAAGTCACAGAGATTTATCAGCTGCAGCACACTACAAACCAATTCTGTGCAGCCCAGCCCAGAAGGATGGATTGATTTCCTGAACCCTTGGTCTCGCTTGCTCGAATATTCTGTCTCTGGGAGTGAGGACCCACGTGTTGCCTTCCACATGCATTGCTGCCGTGCCTGCAGTGGGCAGCTGGGCTGTTTCAAGGGCTCCATTCAGCCCTGCCCTTGGTCTTCAGGATCAGCTTCTTCACTGCTTTGATGTAGGAAAAACTGAGCCAGCCAGACAGGATCCAACGAATGCAAGGTGCAGTTGACTTTCTGCAGCAAGGGCAGAGACAGGGAAACTGAAATAATGGGGAAGCCACCCCCTCTCTCCCGTCTCAGACCGTCTCAGACTGGGTGGCCCCAGAAGCAGGAGCTGGGAGAGGCTGTGGTGCAGGGTGGCCGCAGCGGCTTCCTGGAGGCAGCAGAGGGATACTTGGGCTGAGCGCCTGGCTCTCTCATCCTGGCTTGAATCATCACCGAGAACGGCCGGACTCTGGTGAATTGGGCAAACTAGGGGAGGCCACATACAGCCCCATATTAGCAATGTGTATGGAAGGTCAGGAGCCCTGGGAATGCAGAAGGATGGCTGGACAGTATGAATCTAGCCAGAGAGCCCTGCTTCCCTGGGGGTTCCCCGACCTTCCCCTCGCAGTCTGCCTTCTTCCAGTCTCCCATGCCTGCCCTCCTTCTCTCCACTGAGGCCTGAGGGAACTTGCCCTGTGCATCTGGACCTCACCAGCCAGTGGGAAGATGCAGCTGCCCATCTCCATGCCCGGCAGCCTAGTCCAGCTTGGTGGGGAGAGGGCAGCATGCAGACCAAGCTGCGCACAGCTAAAATGATTTCTCCTCTGGAGCTGGCAAGCTCAGAACTTGCAGGTCTAGGAGAGCTGTCCTGGAGACAGAGGACACTGGACTGGCTCTGGCATCATGGGTGGCTCGAAATCTCTCAGGAGCAGCTGGCACTGCTCTTTTATCCTTGGTCTCTTGAGTTTTGGGCAGCACATAGCAGATGTGGGGACCCTGCAGGAAGCCCGGGGAGGCTGTCCATGCAGAATGTGGAGGGCTGCACGGGCTGCTTTGGGAGAGGGAGCAGCTCCAAGGTGTCCCTGGTAGGTGGCAGGCAGCACAGAATGAGAACGAGACCCCAGGCTGAATGGAGAAGAGACCTGTAGACCCTGAAGGGCGGGTGCAGTGATGCTGCCAGGGCCCACTGATGATGTGAAGCCAGTGCCCGCCTCGTGGCCTGGATCCCATGCAGGGGACACATTCAGGGGCAGGGCATGGGTGCTGAAGTCCGCAGTGGGGTTTTCCACATGGACTGGAAAGGAGAGAGTGGTGGCACTGTGGGGCACTGTGGGGAATGATCACGGGTGGAGGTGTGAGGAGATGGAGGAGGCACTGGCTGTGTTTCCCCTGAGACCCAGGATGGCCTGGTCAGCCCAGGCCTGGCTCTGGAGCAGCAGACAGAAGCAGAGGCAGGGGCTGTGCTGTGGATGAGAGTGTAGAGCCGTTACACTGGGGTTGTGGGATGACAGCTGGGGTTGCTGCTGGGCTTGTCAGCTGTGGCTGGGAGGAATCTTGGGCACTGCAGGAAAAACCCTCAGCATGACAGGGCTGATCAGTGCTGAGGAGTTAGGGAAGGATAAGCCAGGTGAAGGCTAGGAAGTGCCACACGGGCAGTGTGTTCTTTGGCCCCACTGGCACATGGGGCAAGTGACTGAGCCCCCTTCCCTTGAGTCCTGCCCTGGGTAGACATGGACAGAGCTGGTAACGCCACCAACTTCATTCTCCTGCAGTTGCTCACTGGCCCACAAAGTCATCTTGGCCAACATGCAGCTGTCTGTCTACCCTATGGCCAGTCCCCAGTCATTTCAGACAGATGCTAACAAGGAGATTTGGTGGTCTACAGTTCATCTTCCATCAGATCTGTAATTAAGATTGCAGAAATGCCTTAATCCATCTCTTTAGGTGGGTGGTTTCCATGGAAATGAATCTCTTTGATTCCTTAATCATTTCTCTCCACACCGAGGTCAGTAAATGACCAGTTCTGATCCTGTCTTTTCACTCTGGCCCTGATTTGTGTGGAGGGACAGAGACCCACCCATCACCGACAGTGAACTCAGCCATGCGTGGCTGGGCAGGGGAGAGTGGTCTTCATCCAGATGTCACATCGGGGCCTTGACATCGTTAGCATTTCACCCGTGGTACGTGGGATGTGTGGCGACTTACTAAAATGCTCCGTGTCTTTGTCTACAAAGTGGGGTGAAGCCCTAATTTACAGGGGTACTATTATTGCTGATTTCAAAATGCATGACATGCACTTGATAAACTGGGGCATGGCCATCTTTTAAACACTGTCTCGATTCCCACGAAATGGAACTCTTTATCCATATACTCCAGTTTTCTTTTATGTGTTGGAGTTGGGGTTCCCCATTCTGCTTCATAGTCTGCCATATCCTTGTCACTTTCATGTCGATGGCAGCTTCTCTTGGCCAGGGCGAGCTCCTCACAAGGTGCAGCAACTGTCACCGTTTCACTGAATCTTGCAGACATAAATGCTGTGTCCAGATGCCATCACTGGGGAGACCCTGGGGGATGAGGGACTCTCAGGGCTGCGACTGGCTGCCCTGTAGCCCGCCTCCCGATGCGCAGGGCGTGGCCAGTGCCGGGGAGCCTGCGTCTGTGGCTTGGATTCTGCAGTGTTTAGGGTTTATTGTTCCTATTTCTCTCTTTGGGTCAGTTTTTATAATTGATATTTTCATTCATTCATGGCTTCAAAATTATGGTCTGGGGACCTCTGAGGATTCTACATACAGGTGGCAATTCTTACTCTTAATTTTGAAGTCTCTTGCTTTTTCTGATTCCATTAGTTTTGCAGTTACAGATTTAACAAAGAAGCAGCTATTAGATTAATTTATCAATTTTACATTTTTTACTGATTATTAATTTTTGTCTATTATTTTCTTTTTTCTCTTAGTTTTTTCTCTAATATATGGAGCTAAGTAATTTATGTTTATTCTTTCTTTTTCAATAATAAATATATTTAAAGCAGTAATTTTTTTGACTACTGCTGAGGTGTTAATATGTGACATTCATTTTTGTCCTGAACATTTTATAATTGCTATTTTGGGTTTTTTTCCTCTTGCCCTAGAATTATTAAGGATCTGGCTTTTTAAAAATGTCAAGTGATTGGATTTTTAAAATAAATATTTCACAAGGCTTGGAAATGAGTTCATATTACAGTTTCACTTTGGAGTTTGACTTTATCAAATTGTTCTTCCTCATCTGTGGAGCTCTGAGAGATGCGTATTGATTTCTCTCACTGCTCTTCTGTCTTTCATTTCTTTCTTTTTAAAAAATACATTGACTGTAGATGCAATGCTATTTGTTAACAATACAACTTGTTAAAGGCGCTTGTCTTTACGAATTGCACGGTGCTGCCTCTGGAAAATTTTCCTTGAACTCTGCTTTTCTGGTGTTTCTTGTCATGTTTTCTGATATACAGTCTTGACCCGGGCATCTCAGACACGCACTCTGCAATCATTGTGATTCCCTGCTCCGGGGTTTCTGTAGTTGTTGCAGTGTGTGTGGTACCCGAGGCTTTGTACCGGAGGCTTCTGGCTTTCAGTGGAGGGCTTAGTAACAGAACTTGTCTAACAGGTTTGTGGAAGCAGCACATACACTTGTGCATGTTGAGGGCTCAGCGCTGGCTTGTTACTAGTCACAGTGCAACCGAAGTGTGAACTTGGGTGTTTCCTTCACATGGTTTCCACACTGCACTCTAAACCTTAGGCTGGCTTGTCACTTAATGAAGTTGGAATTTAATCCACAGAAACACACAGCAGTCTGTTAAGGTTATGATAGGGATCCCATCCAGGGCGTAGGCCCGGCTCCCTGAGGACCTCACGGTTTCCAGCCTCTCTGGCAAGACTCCTGTGCCAGCACATCCCCTTCATACAGCCCAGCGGCAGCGCCTCTGCTGCAGAGCTCACTGAGCTGCCTGACCCGCATGCATGGCCTCCGTGGGAGGTGGGATCCACACCCCCAGGAGCGTCTGCACAGAGAGCACCTGGTCCTGGCTGTGGCTGTGAGGGAAGGTGGACACTTCTTGTCGCCTGCTCTCCTTCCCCTCTGCCCTTCATCTGCCACCATCTGTCCCTTGAGTGACCTTGGTCAGGTCTACTAGGCACAGGAAGCGTTTCCAGAGTCCCGACTCCGTGCTGCCTGTGCAGAGTTCAGTGTCTGTGGCAGGAAAGTCAACAAAATAACAACATGCAGGGTAAACAGTGCTTCAGATTTAAAGTAATAGACAAGTACTTATAAGATGGTATATTTATACCAGTGGGGACACCATGAGGGGCTGATGGGGCGGGAGTTAGGGAAGCCTTGGGGTGGGAGGAAGTTGGGGTCACAGGAGAGGAAACCCCTATCCCAGGCATCTTCCCACATCCTGACCCCCAAAGCTCCTCATGCTGCTGCCTCCCTAGAGAAACGTGTCTCTGTCCTAAAATCTAGCCAAGCTGCGCTTTCCTGGAGAGGTCTGTCCCAACATCTCTCACTCCCTCCAAGCTCTTCCTCTGTGCCCGCTTGGGGAGTATCTTCAGTCTCCCATGGGTGGGGTGCTCACATGTAAGTCACCCCTCCCAAATCTGTGGGTGTTGTGTGCTAAGGTATGCAGTGGATGCCTGAAACCACAGATACAGAGAGCTCTGCATCCTCTGGCAATCTCCTGTAGGTACGGATGCGTGGTAATTTTATAAATTAAGCTCACAATGATGGGCCATAGGAATAATAAATAGAAAAATTACAACCCAACTGCACACTAATAAAGCAGCCGGCATTAGCATTTTGTACTCTGGAGTCACTGTTAAGAAGAGAGTTATTGAAAAAAGCATCATCACCGCATGACAGTTGATCTGATCAGTGGTCCAGCCACTAGGAGATTAAGAGGTGAGTAGTCTACCTGGCTTGTATCCTGGACCACTGAGGCTCTGAGCCCCAGGCAGAGTCGCAGTGGCCTGAGATGTCGTCCTACTGCTCAGAGCACCAGCAAGTTTAAATTTATGAATTACTTCTGGGAGTGCTCATTGAGTACGTTAGGTCGGAGTTGACCATAGACATAGACATAGAAAGCACAGCCGGGGCGACGGGGGACGGCAGGGGTCTGTCCTTCTGTCTCCCCACGGTGTCGCACTCCGGGTCCAGTCTGGCAGAGGAAGCAGTGCGGTGCTCCTCCGGTGGCTGTGCCAGCCATTTTCCCCTGGAATCCCCATTAGTCTTTGAAGACAAGCAGAAGCCAGAGTGATTTGTCTTTTCTGAGCACACACTCCATCTCCCTTTTGCACAGTTCTGCCTGGGCGTCTGAGGGAGCAGAAGGGACCTGGCTGGTGACTGCAAATGGCTGAGAGACAGAGGCAGAGGTTGTGCAAAGCTGGCGAACACAGCCCTGGTCTCCGAAATGTCAGACCGGCTGAAACCGAGCCCATTAATCTTGTTTTATTGCGAGATTCAAAATCGCCATGCTGCTGCGGCTACAAAATTGATGGATGGGTCTCCCTGCGTTCCAGGCACCTTGGCTGCCTGGGAAACCGACCCCGATATGCAGGAGAGGAAATTAAAGCCACCTTCCAGGCGGCCTAGCGCTGCTGCAGAGGAAGAGCGGTGTGCATGCTCCAGCCGCGAATTGCTTACGGTTTTACTGCATTTTTAAAAACAAAGCAGTGGCAATGCAGAAGGCGGCAGGGTAAACGCTGGCAACTGCTCATCATGTGCGGGGCAGGGGCGGCTGTGGCCCGGCTGCCCGCTCTGCAGGCCAGCAGGCTGTGGTCTGGCTAACGAGGGAGTAAGAGGCAGGAATGCCAGGCTGTTTGGATTTGCGATTCTTTGGTCACTGGGGAACTGAAGTCTCCCCCTGCACCTCAGTCTTCTGTTTGGAGCTCATCTTTTGTCAACAGCCATTTTCCTTTTTCCCCAAATAAAATTCATGCGTCTGCTCAGCAGCCCCAGGGCCTCGTGGGTCCCTGCGTTTGACGTGAGAAGCGCGCTGTGTGCAGGGATAAGAAACAGAGAGACCCTCAGGATCGCCCCTGTCTTCTAATTCTAGTATTTGGGGAGCCTATGGAGAGCTCTCTCTCCCTGTCTCTCTCTTTTTCATTGTAATGCTGGAGATCAAGCCCAGGGAGCCTGGGGCCATATCCTCAGACCTCTTTAAAATTGTATTTTGACAGGCAGCGGCTCACTAAGTGGCCCAGCCTGACCTCAAACTTTGGGTCTTTTTGCCTCAGCCTTGTAAATCACTAGAATGACAGGCCTGTGCCACTACGCCTTGCCTCTATTTTTTTAAAAACGTAATCCTTTGTGATTACTTTTATGGTTTGATAAATATTCACTTCTTTTTTTTTTTAACTTCTTATGGTCATGTTAACAAAACCCAAATATAGCTAAAATGTATTGCTTAGATGCATGAGTTATAAATCTTATTTTCCTAAATTACTTCAGTTTCACAAACGTTAGTTTTGTGTTCCTTCTCTGCAGATTTTTTCATGACTTTTTGTTTGTTACAGATATAAAATTCACATGCACAGATATTATATTTAATTTCTCTTGTGCTGATGCCCTGTCCCCTTTATTATTATTGATTCACATTCAGAATCTATCACCGCCAGCATACCCAGAAGTTTTTCTACCCTGTTCTATATTCTTTATTTTGAACACTAAGGATATTTTTAGGTTCCCAGAAACACTCAGAAATAATTTTGTATCACATTCAATTTTCAACTTTATAGGTAAACCAACTTGTTTATAATATAACCTTGATAACACCATCCAGGCTCATTATATTTTTCTTTTTTCTTTTTTGGTAGCAGGAATCACGCTCAGGGCCTTGTGCTTACCAGGCAGGGGCTGTGCTGCTGAGCTGCATCCTGGCTGCATGATGCTTCTACTTTCACTCAAATTTCTTTTAATTCATCAAACAGATGATGCTCTGCTTTTAAAGGTTGCTCATGTGAACACTAATATGGTTATTACAATAATTTGTGTTTTTGCTATAATCTCAGTGAGACTGTGTTTTAATGTATATTTATTTAGCTATTGTCAGCCTGCCAGGACATCATATATATATGATACTATATGTATATATGACATTGTTTTTATATATATATATATATATATATATATATATATATATAGTATTTGGTCAACTTACTACTGTTTAAAAAGCTATTTCCAGTGGTTTTCAGTTAAACCTTCAGCTCTATGGGTACGTAGTCACAATGTCACTGCGTACTGGCATTTTGTCTCGAATCTATAGCTGTCACTTTTCTTGCTCCTGTTGTTTCAAGGCAGTTTGAAGTAAAAATGGTAGTAGAGCACATTCTTTGTTGAGAGAGAAGCCTATTTATGCCACCTCGCCTTGGCGTGGAGTGGGGAGGATGCTGAACTGAGATATTTTTATGTCAGTGTCAGCGACAGCACAAGTACTCGTCCTGCCGTGCGCTGGACGGTGCTCTGCAGTGCTGACTGCATGCATGCTCATGCCAGATGGCTATTTCCACTGTAAGATGAGTCCTAGAGCAAAGAGGTTGACAGCTGCCCTCTTAGCAGCAGAAAAAAGGCGTGACCCTGGGCCCTAGCTCCTCATACTGTGGGAGAGTCTGACCTCTCCCAAAGGCCATGCTCTCATGAGCACTGAGAAGTGCACTTCACTTTTTGGCTCCCACTGGCTGAGCAACTGGTCCTCTCCCCACGTCCTTCAGTGCCATCTCCAGCTTGGAGCCAGACAACCAAACGCTGAACGCTTGAGTCCAAATCATTCTCTCCTCCTGTAATCTGTGGGCGTCATAAATGAGTCTCGGCCAAGCCAGGAACTTGAGACTGAGAGGATACCTAGACCAGTCAAACTCAGAGAAACTAAGCACAGTGGGGGTGGCCAGGGCCCTGGGAAGGAGGGGAGTGGGCGTATTTACTGGGTAGAGGTCCAGTTTTGCAGGAGGAAGAGGTGTAAAGAGATGGTGGCTGCATGACAGCGTGGGTCTGCTTTCGCCTCTAAACTGCACCCTTCAAAGTGGACCAGATGATAAATGTGATGCATTTTATCACAATTAAGAAAAAAAGAGGCCCAGATGTGTTGACTTCCCACCACTGTAAATGTATTCCCGAAATAACACAAAAAGAGAAAACTTTGGTTCACCTCCTGGGTTCAGAGGTTTCAGTAGTGGCTGCCTGGCCCTGCTGTGTTTGGGCCCGTGGGGAGCCATTGGGGTGCAGGGGTGAGGGGCAAAGGGAGGAGGCTAGGAGGGGCTAGGGCCGAACACCCCTTCCTAGACACCCCGCTCCTAGGCCCTGTCCCCAAAGGTTCCTGCCCCCACAGCCCTGATGGGGATGGAGCCTTCTCCAAGAGGCCTCTGAGAGCGTTCAGGACCTAAACGACAGCAGCATCCTATTATTTTACACCCCAATCTCATTCTCCCCTTTTGGTATGCGGGGCAATAGTGTCATGCATTTACTGTCTTCTATTCAATCTTTTATGCTTTTAAAGACATATCTATGAACTCTTGAAAGATTTATAGTGTTCTTGTGAGTTTTCTAAAATTTCCATTGAAAATATTCCATACAGCACATTTGGCAACTTTACTTTTATGATCACCTTTTATTTTTTGAGCTTTCTGTTGTTATTCAAGTGCCTTTCAATTCTTTTCGCTGCTTCCAACACTTTGGTAACGACCATGTCTTCTCCCAGAAGAGCAGCTACACGTAGCTGGAATGCGGGGTCACCTGGTGAATGTGTCCATTTACCCTGGCTAAGGTCAGTTTGCTCTGAAAATTATTCCTCGAGTTTACCTGCAGCCTGGTGGGGTTCAGGTGTGCTCATGTCCCTGTGGTGTCAGCAAGACCAGTGTCGACCACTAAAAATTATTTTGGCCAATCTAATGAGTGTGAAACAGTGTCTTGTTACTTAACTTGATTACTAATGAACTTGAAATCTTTCCATACATTTATAAACCACCAGTTTCTCTTGTGTTTGAATCACCGGGGCCTTTTGTCTCCTTCTTGCTGTTTTATTTGTTTGTTTGTCTGTTTTTTGTCTTTTTCTTTTTTATTGGTACCGGGGATTGAACTCACGACTGCCTGCTTGCCAGGCAGGCGCTTATGCCGCTGAGCTAAATCCCCAGCCCCTGCTGTTTTATTTTTTTAAATCCTACTTTTTTCTTTATTGATTGGCAGACATTAACTTTTTGACATAGAAAATGCATGTTTAGTTTTATCCTTTAACATTTGTTTTTATGCTAACAAAGATTTTAATTTTGGTGTGTCAAATTTAAAAATATTTTTGGTTATAATTTATACCTTTTGTCTTTCATAAATAATTTTCTGCTTTCAGCCCTGAAATTATCTGATATTTTCTTCTAATTAATTTCAAATTTTATTTTTCTAGTTAACATTTTTAGTCAGTATGTAATTTGTTTTGAGAACTCATGATTTTTCAACAAGATTATTAAATTTTTCCTTAATGCATTATTAGTGGTATAGGGTGGAAATTCTGAGTGTCCTAACTGTTTACACACGCTTACCGAGGTCCAGGATGGTCTTTAGGGAATTTTAATGCCGTGCTCTTGTTCCATTTCTGCCTTCCATCTTAGTATTTGAGAGTGATTGTGTCATGCTCACACCCACACAAACACGGATGTGTGCACACGTGCAAACACACATAGGTGAAGAATTTTAATTTGTAGTTTCTTATCATATGTTTCAGTTACTATTCTCATTGCTGAGACAAAACCCTGTCATCTTTTACTGTGAAACAATATGCTATCTCAAATCGACCCTGCTATTGGGGGTTTGAATTTGACTGGCATATTTGGGCTCAATAATTTATTTTTACCCTTACGGGGAACTTAACAAACTCCACAATCTTTAAATAGCTCAAGACAGGCTGCTTGTGCATTTTGGTAGTTCTCACGCTGTGCATATCACCTGGCATTTCATCCTGTCTTCATGTTCTCTGTCCGATCTTTTAATTTTAGCTTAATTTTTGTTGACATAATAGATGTACATCTTTGTGGGATACAGTGTGATGTTTCGGTACATGTGTGCATTCTAAATTGATCACTAATTACCCTTGACATTATAAATCATCTCAAACAACTGGCACTTTTTGTGATGAGAGCATTTGAAGTACTCTCTACTGGCTATTTTGAATTATGCAGTATCACTCATTGTAATCACAGTCTGTGTTACGGAACACCAAAACTTTCCTTTTGCTTTTTGAAGTACAATTAATAGTGATACTTCATTTTCTGACTTAGAGTGTTTTGGAGATAATTATTTTATTTATCTTTTGATTATTTAATTGGCAGATAATAAATGTGAATATTGGGTACAGTGTGATGTTTCAGTACATTTATGCATTGTGATTTGATCAACTCGGAATGCTTCGGTTATTCATAAAAGACACATTTGCGTCTAGTTTTTGAAAGCTGCACTAACATTCTTAAAATTAAAATCCTTGTTTTAATATTTCTAAACGAATCCAGCTTTTACCGCCCCCCCCCCCGCAGATGCTGGGAGACACGCCAGGTTTTGCTTCTCGATTGATTGACTTGCTTCTCACCCCGTTATTTGCTGATAAATGCTGGGTTTCTTCTGCTCTGCCTCTTCTCACCGTTTTTGGCTCTTGTTACTGTAACTTGTTTTTGAACTACAACTTTAGCTACTTTTCAGCAGTTAATTGTATTTTCTCCTCTTTTATGATTATCCCTTCTGTGGCACTAAGAAGGGAACTCAGTGCCTGCTCAGTGAGCGACACCCTCAGCCCATGTATTTTGAAGCCATCGCACTAAGCCATTGTTCTGTCCGGGCTTGGTTTTGAACTTGTGTTTCTCTTCCCTCAGCCTTCCAGAGTGATGAGGTTACAGGCCTCACACCTGGTTTATCACCTTGTCCTCGACAGCCTTACTTTTATTCATAATTTTTAGAAAATGAACACATGGCTCAGCTTCCCCAGGTCATTTTCCATACCCAGACCCACCTTGTCCTCTTTTCGAGTGCTCCCTGTAGAGTGGGTCTTGCAGAGTGTGTCAGTGATTCTCAAGTGAAGTCATGTGGCCCTGGTGAGGAGCTGAGCCTACATCCCAGCTCACGTGGGGTGGCCCCCTCTCCTCAAAGGACTGTGGAAGTACCATCTCGTTTCTGCCAGCACTGCCTTTATGCAGAGGAGGAGAGTAAAGAACAAAATGATGGGCTGTCACTGAACACTCTTACAGGCTGGACCACGGCTTCCTGACACTCACAGGTTCCCACATGGGTGACTACATCTGGGGGTGACCCAGGTCAGCAAGGTCATGACGGTAACTCTGTGACTGCTGTCTGTGTGAGTGGAGGTGACATCGAGTCCCTCACACACAGGACAGGACATGTGAGCACACAGCACCAGCCCTGTGGTATTTTGATCTTGGGTTCCAGCTTCCAGAACCATAAGGAAATGAATTTCTCTTCTCCAAGCCAGTCTCTCTGCATTTTGTAATGGCAGCCTTGGCAAAGTAACAGAAGCACTTATTCAGTGTCAAGAACTGTAGGAACTGTTCAGTCTCCACCAACAGCCCACTGTGGCATTTTTGTCTGATTACACGAATGAGAAACTGAATCTTAGAAGGGGGGGTCTGGCTTGCCAAGGTCAATAGCTTATAAGTGGTAAAGTTATTAAACCAAAATCTGATTCTAAATTATGCTTTTCCTTCTAAGCAGCAGTTTTGAAACAAGAAGTTATTTGGGTGCTGTTTCCCTTAAGAGGAATCTGTGTCTGATTCTTGTAGTGCGTGGGACATCATTTTGCTACTGCATTCCAGGTGCCTCCATGTCAGCTCATCAGCAGCTCAAACTAACTTGCTCTGAGCAAGGAAGCATGAATGCCATGCCTATGTTTAGCAGTGTGTGTGGGGGCGTGTGTGTGTACACATGTGTGTGTCTCTCTCCAAGTCAGTTTACTGCTAACCCTCTGCAGGTCTTGAGTTCGTCCCCAACCATCTCAGGACTTATTCTGGATCTTCACCATTACAGTGTTACAACCTCAGAACTCGCATTCTCTCTTCCTCACTTATGCTCTTGCTTCCTTTTGCAAGTGGATAGTTGAGTATTTGTCTATATAACTGTTTTAAATGCTATCTATCTCCACTGATCTGTAAACATTACACAAGACAGACTGCTTTCCTCACCCCTGGGAACAAGAGCCTGGCATGGAGCCAGCACTGTTGGATAAAGGAAGAGGGAACGAATGACCATAAGGAGCCTCCTGTTCCCATTCAGCCTTGCTTTGGGAAATGCGCCAGTCTCACTGAGACAGGCCCTCCTGGACCCCTAGAGTAAAGCTGAGAATGAGCTTTAAGGCTGGAGTCCTGGGGCCTGAACTTGGAATGGGGCTCACCTTCTTCCCTGTTGTCTAAAATAGCCAACTCTTTTGGGCTTCATTCTCCCCACATGGAAAAGGAAGAACTGGACCAGATGCTGGTTGAAGTTCCTGAGGTCCCGACCCTGTGATCCTACGCCATTGTGGGCACAGCACTTTCCTGTTTCAGGCAGATCACAGGAGCTGTGGAGAAGGAGCAAGGGAGGATTGGAAATTCTAAGGAGACCGTGGAGCACAGATGGCGGACGGAGCCCTGAGATTTCTGGAGTATTGAGGGCCTCCACGGGCCAAGCTTCCTTGAGTCAAAACCCCATAAACTCTGGAGCAGGTGGCTCCTTTGCTTTTCTAGGCTAAGTTCATTCTGAGCCCCAAATCCAGCTGCTGGACTCAGTACACCTGTCACCTGCAGGTGAGCTTAGGCGTGGAGCTGCAGCCCATGTGCAATGATTCCTCTCAAGGAGGAAACCACCACAAACTTCCAGATTTCTGCAAACATGGAATAATTAGGTCGTACAATGGCTAATGAATTTAATGCTGATAATTGCAGTTTAATGCACATTAACAAAACAATTTAAAGTCCTGATATACATCGATGATTTCTGATTCCTTGGGGCCGCTCCTGAGATAAAAAGGACTGCTCTGTGCTTTCATGTTACAGACAGTTGCTTTCAGATCACAGGAGATTTTTGAGTGTGTATTTGCCAATAGGCTGCCCTTCCTGTTGTTTTTGTCTAGCACAAATAAAGCTATTGGTTGATGGTGAGCAAGAGCCCTCTCCCTGAAATGATGGCTCTCCAAGCTGAGTAAGAAGATACGTGTTCTAATACAGTCTGCACTCAGGGAACCGGTGTCTTAGTCACTATCCCCACTGGTGGGACAAAATATCTGACAGCTATTGCTTAATAAGAGCTTCATTTGGGCTCATGTTTTAGAAGTTTCTGTTCTTACATGGCAGAAGGGCCCAAGGGGAGGAACTCACGCCATAGACACCAAGAAGCAGAATCAAGCCAGAATCAAGGAACTGGCGGGGGTGACACACCCTTCCAGGTTGCATCTTTTCATCTTAACCTGACCTCTTAACAGCAAGCCAGTTCCACTACGCTGTAACCCAATCACCCTTTAAATGCATGCGGCTTTGGGGACCTTTTATGACCTAAACCATAGCGGCTGGCTTTGCTATACAGCTTGGTGTGTAAAGCTGCAGCTGGTCTTAAAGAAAATAGAAGTTCAGGCTCAGAGCCATGAAAGCAGGGATTTGGAGCCCTAACTGACCCTGAGAGTGAGAAGAAAGGATTATGGTATGGGGCGTGCTGATCAGAGGAGGAGGCCCAGGCCCAAGCCTCAGGGTCACCCCTGGGTGGAGCCCACCTAGGTGCTGCTCTCTGCAGCTATTCGCTAGCCACTGAGCAGAGGAGTAAGCGGGCTCAGGCTTCGGGTATTTGTAGTTGACCTGTACAGGAAACTCTTACACCAGAATCATGATTTCTAAATCTTCTTGAGAAATCAGACAATTCAGGCACAATGGACCCATGTCTTAGGGGTCATCAAGCAGCAGGAGTGAAGAGCCGCTGCTTAGCTAGGAGCTGGTCTCCTGCTCTCCACGTCCCAACTCCCCTGTCTTCATGTAGGCTGCCTTCCTGGTCCCAGGAGACACTGGAGTTTGTATTCTCTGCTTTTCTCAAGCAGGAGCTGGACTAGACTAGCAGATACACAGCTCTCCTTTCGGGGGGTGTGCACTGGGCACAATTACAGTCTCATTCACTCAACACACTAAGAGCATGTGCTTTGCACCTGACTGTGTGCTGCCGCTGAGCATGCTGAGACCTTCTGAAGTTTCCAGTCTCTATAGAAGATGACACATCAACAGATAGAGTGAATTACAAAGTAATTGCCATGGCAACCCAGGCATATGGAGATAAACCTTGGTATTCTCACCTACACTGGCCTGAAGGTTGGCTGATGGCTTCCATAAGCAGGTGATGTGGTTGGAATCTGTGGATATGGGTCCTTTAGGATGTAATTAGTGTCAGTGAGACCACAGTTGATGCCACACTGCTTTACAGAAAGAGAAAGAGAGAACCAGGCTGACATGCTCGCTCTGTCTCACTATTTGATGCCCAACATCATTTCATAATGCAGCAGGCAGGAAAACTTTACCAGATGCCAAAGAGATGCCTCTAGGCTCTTGGACTTTCCAGCCTCCAGGACCATGATCCAAATAACCTTCAGTTCTTTATAAATCATCTGATGTCAGGCATTTTGTTGCAGTAACAGAATACAGACTGAAACAGCAGAACTTGTGCTGAGCAACTGGGAATCAATTTTAGCACTGACCATAAGAAAAAAAAGCAATTTCCCCAGAAACGTCTATAGAATCTTTCTCTCTGTGCCAGCAGGCCAGCAAAACAGAGAAATGAAGCTGAAGAAGGCTGTTTAGTGAGTGAGGATGCAAGTCACAATTCTTGTGTCTGACATTTGGAGCAAAGCACGGATATGGACCAAGACTTAATGTGAGAGTTTGAGACAAGAATCCAAAGTGCAGAAGAGACCATTTGGGAGCAAAGCTGGACCTCCAGAGGAGCACCAGCCTGGAGAGGGACTTCCTGCCTGTCTGGTTCCAGGAGGGAGGAAGGGTGTGAGTACGATCTTTGTCCTCAAACTATGGGAACCATAGCCTCACACAGCAGTGCTTTCTCTCCAGCACACTGTGGCAATGTCCGTATGGTTTGGTATCTATGCCTTTTTCACAGGACGTGCATACATCTCGGCATCTTTACAAGGTTCTGACATTTTAGAAAGTTTTGTTTTTAACAGACAAACACTATTGCTCCTCAGGACAGGCCTCTGCTTCAGAAACATCTGCCAGGCAGTGGACTTCAAGGTAGGTTACAGGAGGCAGGGTAATCATAAAGAAATGTTTCTGAAGCCCATGTCCTCCTGCCTGGCATCTGGAACACTTAGGGGCTCAGCAATCTGACACCTCCCCATCTCCTCGCGAGTTCACAGGCCATTGCCATCCTGTGTCCAGCTGCCTCTTCTGCTAGGTGGTGCAGGCTGTGGCAATTCTCTTTTTAGCTGCTAAAAGGCAGTGATGGGTTGAGTACACTAAGTAGCGTTTTTTTCAAGTATCAAAAAGTGTTCACGTGAGAAAGATACTTCTCACATTGTGACACATGCCCACAGTGCCAACCTCTCCTTTATTTATAGATTTCTTCAATTAACAAGTAGGAAACACTGTCTGTAGACAACTAAGATGCTACCCAGTTTTGGCGTCTCTCCCCAGAGTCCCACACGATGTGGCCAACTGTTCATTTAGGGGCAGGATACAAAACCAAACAAACCTTACGAGTGGGTCCTTTGGGATCTGGGCTCCTGACGAGGACCAGGACATTCTTCATGTCTCTCCTCCAGGCACAGTGCAATTAGCTGGGCACTGTCATCATCATGATCTCAAGAAAATCACTTAGACTCTGTGAGCTTCTAGATCTTTAAAGGAGGTCAATTCTCTCCCATTCTGCAAAAGGGCTACGAAGCTAAAGATAGAATCCTTGTGCAGATTTTGATGAAGTGTAAGCTAGTAAACATAGGTAAGAAAATATTATTGTTAGTTTTACTCTGTGAGGTTTGCAAATGTAGCATAGCTGTTATTAATTTTTCATAAAGTATTTCCAGAGGTTACAGTAGTTATGATAAAGACCCAGGAAGCTCTTAAACTGCTTCTTGACTGGGGCCAACCAACAGCTATTAAATGTTTTGAAAAACTAACCAAAAAGAGTGAAATTAGCTGATTTCTTGGCTCATTGAGTTGACTGATTTGCCCTTCAGGGTGGAATAGATAATCCTTGTGCGCAGGGTTCAGCGTCACAGGGTAGGGCTGTCTGGGGTGGGCAGTGGTGTGTGCCAGGTGCTGCTAACTCCTCCCCCCCGTGTGGGGCTGATGCCAGCCGCCGATGGCACAGGGTGCAGCACCATTCTGGGTTTGTGCTGTCTCTCCACCCACATCAGCTTTACTTGTTACCCATTCTGTCAATTTTTTCCAGAACTCTGATGGGGAACACAAGGAGTGACATCATGGCATGTTGGGGTGTGCCCTCCTGCCACTAATGCTCCAGGGTGAATGCCATCCCCCAAAACTGAGTTTACACTTTGATCTTTCCCAACCTCTGAACTTTCCCAGAAAAGCACAGAGGGACCAAAGTTTGGAATGGTCTCTCCTCAGCCTCTCTCTTTGTGATACAGGTTGTTCCTGTCTCCCAGGTCACAGGCTGCACCTTAACTCCAGGGTGATGGGTAGAGGTGGCAAGGCCCTCGTGGTGGCTGGGTATCACGGGTGGAACCTCTCCACTGAGATTAGTGTCCTTACTGCAGGGGTCCCATGAGCGCTCTCATTCAGCACCAGGGATGGGGATGGATGGAAAGGCACAGCAAGGTGGCCCTGAACCAGATGATGTCTAGGGTCCCCTTGTTATGATGTCCTTACCTTAGAACTGGGGGACATTTTCCATTTGCTCTTTGAGGCATCCCATCTCTGGTGTATCTATTTTGCAACCCAAATGGGTGGAGACAGTGCCAGATCTCCACAAGCAGCCTTTGCTCCAAACCTGGTGATAGGCTGGGAAGCAGACTCAGGAGTGGCGTTGTTATGGCTTATGTCTGGATGTCCCCCCAAAGCCTAATGTAGTCATGGGGGTGGGCTTTTCAGAGGCAGCTGAATCTAGAGTTTGTGATTGATTCATTGTCTAGTGCTGGGATTGGAAATTGAGTGCTGCACTTGCTGAGGGTAGATAGCCCGCTTATAATGTAAGGGAGTAAAAGAGACTTGCTTCTCTCCCTTTTGCTCTTGTGGCTTTTGCTGTCTTCTGCTGCTTTGAACTGTGCCCCTCTGCAATGATACACTCTGCCTTGGAGCAAGCTGATTAGGGACTGAAACCCCTAAAAACTGTGAGCAAAATAAACTTTTCTTCCTTAACTTTGGGTGTTGGGTATTTTGTCCCAGCAATGAGAGGAAAGTAACCAAAATAGGAGTTGGTTTGGGATGGTCACCAGCAGGCAGAAGGTGGTGAGGTATGGGACAAAGACAAGCTAACAGAAAATCCAGGTTCTGCACATGCAGGAGGGTGAAAATGACCCCACCCCTTCCCTGGCACCTGACCACCTAGTGTGGCTGCTCCAGGAAATGGAGGGGTTGGTCCTCAGCAGAGGGATATCTTGAGGAACTCATCTGGGAGGGGCCTGGTCAGTGTTGCCACAGCTGCACAGGAAGCAGCTGGCCAGGATTCTGGATGGTCTTGCATCCTCAGAAACCCAGGAAAGGCAGACTGGTGAGGTGAGACACAGCTCCTGTCACTGGGTCATTCTTCAGATCCTGGGGACACCATTGTTCCCTGCTCCACTGTGTGTCTCAGGTCCTCCTCCCCTACCACTCCCTAGAACCCTGTGTCATGGCTTCTATCTAGATGTCCACCCAAAGCCTCAGACCCTCTAGGTGGGGCTTTTGGGAGGTGGCTGGATAGTGGATATGTGATACTGGGACTAAGGGTGTGTGATATTGGATCAATACACTGATTGGTTTAGCATAGTTCTGGGTACGGATAATGGAAAGCTCCAATCTGGGTGTAGGTGGCACCAAAGGCTAGGTTTATAGCCAGGATAAGTGATGAAAAGGAAAGAAGACAGGAGGCTTTCTGCTTGACTGCCTCCTGCCAACCCTGCCATGGTTGTTTCTCTGCAGTGCCCCTCTGATGTGCCAGTTACAGACTGAAACCTCTACAAATTGTGAGCTGAAACGAACCTCTTCTTTAACTTGTGAGTGTCAGGTATTTTGTCTCAGCAATGAGAAAGTAACTAAGAGACCTGGCATTTTTCCTGTTAGAGATCCAGAACCTCACCCCCAGAGGCCCTAAGTCCCTTGTCCCCATGCCTCTCTCTCTCTGGGCTTATGGCACTTGTGCCTAAATAGTTGCAATTATCTAGAGGGACCCAGAAGTTCCCCTGGACTATACAACTGTTCCCTGGGCCCACTGCAAATATCAGCTCACCTCCTCCTGAAGCACTTTGCTGGCACATCATTTTTCTTCTTACTGCTGACTTCTAGACACAAAAGGCCCAGGCCCAGGCAGCAATGGTACCACATAACTCAGTGGAAGCCCTACAAGGTCCCCTGAAGAAAGTGTGTCCCTCTAGGGACCAGCACCCACAATCCTGAAGACCAGAGCCCTGCAGAACCCACCTCATGGGGGTGGGGAGTATAAAGCTTACCTGTGGATCACCAGGGGTCAATAGCAAGTGGGGACCCTGCTTCCAAGCCTCAGTTTCTGGATCCTGGGTATTTCCTTCCAGGGATTCACTCATCGAAGATGTTTGATGCATGTGGGTGTTATACCTGTGGATTGGCCCCTGTGCGGCCTCTGGGACTGGCTCCTCAGCCAGAAGTTCAGCATGCTGCTTCTGTGCCCCTTTGACTGGCAGCCTAGGTGACAAGGTACAGGCAACCAGAGGACTTGGTGCCAAACCCCTTCCGCACCAGGATTCCTTTGCAGAGCAGACCTGGAAGAAGCCCATACATAGGTCTTGGGCTCCTGCTTTGACACAGCGGTGAAAGTTACAGCAACTCAGCCTTACACTGGAGAAAATGTCCCAGCTCACTCTCTGACCAGTGGACAGCATGCCGGTACATGTGATGTGGCAAGTCCTTGGTCTTGAACTTCGATATCTACCCTTGAGTATTCGTGTGATTGGTTGCTCCTTGTGCATCTATCCAGATGAACATACCATCATCAATGAAATGGATGAGAGTGGCTTTCCACAGAGGTCCTGAAAGCAGAGGCTGAGTTTGGAGCTAATGGTCATGGGGTGAGGAAATGTAGTCAGGGTTTACAAAGGAAAAGATTTAATACAGGACACATAATTTATAGGATTATTTTACAATATTCACACAAAGAGTCAAATGCAAAAGAGTGTGACAGAAGATCTGTCCACACACTAGAGACCCAAGTATCCAGCTGAGGGCCTGCATCCCATGGAAACATCCTGTCCTCCAGGAGCTGAGCTAGAGGCCTAGATCCACAACAATGACTCATGCAAGTCAGTATGAAGGATCTGCACTGGGAAGACTCAATGGTCAGCAGTGGAAACTAGAAAATCTGCACCAGTGGGATGAGGGATCTGTGCCAGAAGACTGAGAGATCTGCACTGGAACCAGGAAGTGATGCTCCCCCAAAGAGAATGGCAGCCATCCTCAGTGACAGTGAGGACCTGAGCTCCTCTTATGACAACAGCTGAGTTCATGTCAGGACTACCAGTGTGACAAGCTTCTTTAGGAGAACCAACAGCGCACCATCTCCCTCTCCAGTTCCCCTTCTATGTTCTTGGCAACAACCCTCAGGTGGGCCTTCCACACCTACCACCACGCTGATGTGGTTCAGCTGGGTGTTACAAGTTGACCACTAGTTAATCTGCCACATTCGCTGGGCTTTTTAAATGATTAACTCCTGTTCTAGGTGCTGTGTGCACTTTTCTGTGTTTAATTCTCCTGCAATCTTATGAACATCACCACTTGTATCTCAGAGACAAGATGAGCAAGAATCAAAAAAAGTAGAAGCATGTGCATCGTCATGGTGTAGGAGTCAAGGCCTGACCTGTGACTGCGGGGCCAACCCGTGTTCCTCCCACTCTGCCACTGCCACCTCGGCACGTAGAGGGCAAGGCAGGGTAGGTGTGGGATCTGTGCCCAAGAGCTCATCTTCCTGATGGCTGTAAGGAAGAGCGTCTGCTGCCTAGGACCTACCTCTTGTGTCCAGGTGAAGGAGCTGTTTCCTCTCTTCAGATAAAGGGGAGGAAATGGTGCCAGGGAGCACAGACCCCCAATAAAGCACAACTGGAGCCACCCTGACAGGCGCAGCACCCCGGACAGCAAGGAGGATGGTGAGTGGGGGGAGCAGAGCTGCCGGCCTACTCTGCTCAGCTACTCATTATGGAGGGTGAGATCTGGAATCACTGATTACAGTGTTTACATGCTGCTTGGTTTAAATCTATATAAAAATACTAAGGAGCAAAAGCATGTCTGTCTGGTAGGTTTAAGATCTTACCTCCGACTCTTTAATCTCATATTATTACAAGTGATATCAAGCGCAATTAGCACATCAGCCGTCTCCTCCTTGCAGAAAGGCTGTTGAATTAATTTGGGCACACTGAGAATCAAGTTCTCAGGAGCACAAGGAGGCAAATCCGCAGGAGGCTTCTGCAGCACCGTGAGCGGCTCTGACATCCCCAATCAGGGCGCACGTTTGCATCTCTGAGCAGCAGAAAGCACTTGTCTCATTCTATCTTCAGTCAGTCAGGGCAAGGGTGATGCCCCGTCACACCTGAAACAGCTGCGACTCAGTAATTTGTTTAAAGTCACTCACGGGATTAGCATGCAAAGAACCTAGGATCTACCAATGTCTGCTCATCTCTGAGCTCCTTAACATTCCCACTGACTCAGCTGCTGGCCGCAAGGTCAGATTTTGGAGAGTTTAACTGGATGTGATTGGCATACACTGTTTATGTCTCTGGGGCCAGCTTACTGGAAATGTAAATTGGAATAACCCCCGTTTTGTTACCCTCAAGTAGAGGTGATTGGTAGTAGACACAGATGTGTTTCAAAACATTATAAGCGTGCGTTGTAATTACATAGCAGTATTTTCATTTAGTGGTCAAAGGGAATCACATATCTCTCCTACATCTTAGTAAGTGTTGCCAAAAACTTTGATGTATTTACTTCCTGTCATTTCACTGACCTGGAACATTTACCCCAAATCTCCTCTGCTGCCTTTCAAACGTCTCCATTCTTTGAGGCTCTGCTTTCAGGCACTGGCGTTTCCAACGTCTTCCCCGATTGCTCCTCCTGTGCCTCCCCACCTGGTAGATGGTCTTGTCTTTGCAAACTCTTCAGGGTTGGGGCTGCCCATTCTCTTTCACTCAGCAAAGTGGGAAGTGTGTGTTTCAGTGTTCCTAGGATGCCTGCTGGGTCCTGCTCACTATTTCCAGCAGAACCATCTCCTGGCATCTGACCAGCATGTGCTCAGCTAGAGCTGAAAAGGCTCCTTGCAGGCTACCTGCACTGAACTGTCAAGTCTGCATTTCTGAGACTTCCAGATCCAGATCAAGAAGTGACTATGCAGCACCAGGGAAAAACTGTACTCTGAATTCAGCTGGTGAGATCAGGGGTCCCACTGAGACCACAGCCCCAGGTCTTCCAGGGCTCTAGTTCTCAAGAGGGAGGACGTCAGGACTTTCCTGAGCCAACTGTCCTGAGCTTTCACTGCCAACCAGGATGCTTGTCCACCCCGGATTTAGGGCTGACCATGTGGGGCAGTTACTGTCACAAGGAGTTCCCCATGAGCCCCATGGGCTTGGGGTGCCTCAGTCTTATCTATATAGGGTGGCATTGGTCCTGGAAGCAAGGCTGCCACTGTCAGAGGTGGGGCTCAGAGCCCAGAATCCCATTGCGTTCAGCCAGGCAATTGGAGTGCACTCAGAGCAGCTTTCTGCAGCATTAGCACTGTGGGGAGATCAAGCTAGAGCTGAAAAGGCTCCTTGCTAGCTACTCTGCTCCACAGTCAGGGACAGGAAGGTTTGTGCTGGGTGACAGGATGCGTTCTCAGCGAAGCTCTGGAGTTGAATAAAGGGAGGTGGATGGAAGCGAGAAAAGGACGATCTGGGGAAAGGTTCTGAGAGGTAAGTTCTGAGAGCGGAGCAAATACAGAGTGAGCTCGAGACTACAGCAGGGCTGTTGCAGAAGTTACTGTTCAGGACCAGGTAAGAGAAGCATCTGTGAGGAGCAGCTGGCACCGGAGGGGTGGAGTTAGAATTCCAGAGGGGCTGCCCAAGGGTCCCGCTCACTATTTCCCGCAGAGCCATCTCCTGGCATCTGACCAGCCTGTGCTCAGCAGTGCTGTGCTTCTGAGTGAGGGTGTGTGCTGTGCATGGCCCTGGGCTCTGCGGGCGGGTAGGCAGCAGCCCTGGGTTCTACATGCTAAATACCAGGAGCATCCACTCACTGGTCACAACAACCAAAGATCTCTCGTCATGTTGCTAACCAGCTCCTGGAAATGATTCACCCCTGGATGAGAATCATTGTCTTAGACTGATCCCTGCTGATTTTGGCTTTTCAAACTATTTGCAGGCTTGGTGTGCACCCCTTGCTGGCTCTGAAGAGCAGGGAGGGCCACTGGCAGACTCGTGGAAGTTAATGACTGGAGCTTTCTGGCTTCAATGCTGTTCAAAAACAGAGTACGATGGGAAGACAGAGCCATGCAGACCTGCTCAGATGCTTGCTACAGCCACACAGTTTCACCTTCGGGGCTCTCTGAGGGAGATGAGGCCTGGTGCAGATTGGAGCGGCTCACAGCTGTGCTCAGCTATGTGGATACTCCACGTGGGCACCTTCCCCAGCACTGATCGGGAGCTAAGGCACTGTGATCACTTTGGCCCCTGTCCTACTTTGTTTGCTGAATCTTTTCCCAAACCTTTTGGGGCACAAAACAACAAATATCAGGATGTGAAGCAGGATAACACCAAAGGGAGGATAAGAGGAACTACGGCATCAAGAGACTCGTGAGTATGGCTTCTTACCTGCCACCAAAATCTGTACAAAACTCTTTCAACAAACACTAGAATATGAGGGCCACAATGGGTCCTGCCAGGCAGACAGCAAAGGGATCACCGGCATTTAGCACTCAGCACGCGGCTCCGGCCACCACTGGCATCCATCTGCTACGTCTGCTGCTCCCTGTCCCCACCAGGTGCTGGTGACAGAGCCTGCAGCAGCCTAGAATCCTGGAGCATCAGGACCTCCTTCAAGGACCCTTAGCTAGTGAAGAGAGCATCTGGGTGCATGTTCCCTCTTTGGGGATAACTTACAAGCGTGGTCCACACTGGCCCCAGGGCACCTCATTAGATCAAGCTCTAGATATCCTACACAAGGTTTGGCTTAAGAAAGGACCCTTGATTGGCTGTCACGCTCCCTAGTTCTCACACTGACCTTTCCTGGAAGTCATCTCCTAAACAGGTGATCTGTCTGCAGACTCTGGATTTAAGGTCTGTTTCAGAGTCTCTCTCTCTCTCTCTCTCTCTCTCTCTCTCTCTCTCTCTCTCTCTCTCACACACACACACACACACACACACACACACGGATGGAACACTGCTAACCTAACCTGGTATTTTCTTCTGTCCAGCTGGACTGCATATGAGAGGTGAGTGGACATGCACAGAACGTGGAACTCAAAGGCACTGTACATGTAACACATGTTTGATATCACAGTTACTTAGAAACTCAGTTACTTAGTTACTCAGAAAACTTAGTTTCTTTGAGTTTCATTTTGAGATTGGTTGACCTGATTTCTCATAGCTAAAGCAAATATACACTCTAGATGGCAAGGAGTTTGTGTAGACCTGTGCCACCTCATTCGGATTGGCCTTCTATTTTTGAACACATTTTACATGTCACACTTCAGTTTCTACCGGAGCACAGTTCCTGCTGCTGTCCTGAAAGATGGCATGTTTTAGGGCTCACACAGGGAAGTGACTCTGGGCTGAGTCTTTACTCACACCCCCATTTTTAAATAATTTCTTGCATTTATCATCAAAATCTCTACCTTTATATTTTAGGGGATCCAGATAATTTAAAGTGCTGAATACTGTTTATTAACTCATTTTAAAAAATTTGCTAAGAAAGGCCCATTGCAAAATACATGTGTTAAGATTCTTTAATGATTCCTTTTTTAAAAGGTGAAAGATTTATACAATCTCAAGAGAAACCAGAATATATGATTCCCTTTTTAAAAGTTTGATTTTCATTGATATATTTAAGGTGCATATAACATGTTTTGCTTTTTTGTTTTGTTTTGAGGCAGGGTCTCTCCATGTTGTTCAGTTGGAGACTGGGTGTTGCCATGTTGCCCATCTGGGCCTCAAACTTTTGATTCTCCCGCCTCTGCCTCCCAAGTAGCTGGGATTCAGGACATGCTACCATACCTGGCCTCAGCATGATGTCTTGACATGCACATAATTTGTGAAATTATCATTACAGTCAGTCAATTTAACATTCATCTCCTTACATAGCTACTATTGTGTTTGTACTCATGCCATTTTGTACACTTTGGCCAACAGCTCCCTTCCCTGCCCGCCACACCCCTCTTCAAAGCTCTCTGCTTCTAGGTATTTGGCTTTTTTAGGTCTCCATATAAGTAAGATCACGTAACTTTTTTTCTGTGTCTGATTTATTTCACTTAGCATAACGTCCTTCACTTTATCTACAAGGTCGCACACAGTGGAGTCACTTTCTTACAGGTTGAGTGATGCTTTATTATAGCTGTCGTGCAAATCTATTACACATATTCCAGAACCATATATTGAACATATATTTTATATGATAATTATAATGAACATATATTTATATAATAATTAGAATAGATTATTCCATTGTTATATCTGGGCTATGTGCTCGTATACCCTGGAATTTCGTATTCATTTGTCCACCAGTGAACACTGATGTTGTGTCTACATCTTGGCTATTGTGAGTAACCCCTCAGTGAGTCACGATGCAGACATCTTGAGCTGATCAGATTTCATTTCCGCGGGGGTTTATGAATCATG
The DNA here is from genome assembly GCF_034190915.1 of Cavia porcellus. Taxonomy (NCBI): domain Eukaryota; kingdom Metazoa; phylum Chordata; class Mammalia; order Rodentia; family Caviidae; genus Cavia; species Cavia porcellus. The sequence continues at coordinate 1,271,555 of NW_026947489.1, read as the reverse complement.
GAGCAGTTCTAATTTTAATGATTTTTGAGGTGGTGTTTTCCGTAATGGTGGTGCCAATTGCACTCTCACCCACAGGGAACAAGTTGCCCCTTGCTTCACTTCTGTGATCTTCCTCATCTTCTCAATAATAGCTGTACTTACTGGTATGAAGTGGCATCTCATCTTGGTTTTAATTTGCATTTCCTTGATGCTTGGTGATGTTCAGCATCTTTTTAATATACATTTTAGCCATTTTCAAATCTTCTTTGGAGAAATATCTGTTCAGATATTTGCTCACTTTTAACCAGGCTATTTCATGTTATTAAGTTGTGTGACTTCTTTATACATTTTGGACATTGAACCCTTATCAGACACATGATTCATAAATAATTTCTCCTAGCCCACAGTCTGCCTTTTCATTTTGCTGTTTATTTGTTTCTGGACAGAAACCTCTTAGTTTGACAGAGTCCCCCTTGTTTATTTGTGCTTATGTTGCATGAATTTTGAGTGTGATTGACACAAATGTTTTAATGATTTCTCAGAAAAAATTCACGCCAAATCCAAGAAGAACTCAGCGGAACACACTACTGAGTGTTCAGCCGTAGACAATCACAATATTTGCTAATCAGTTTCTAGTGGTAAACGAGTGCACGCTTCTCACAGATGCAGCCTAATCTTAGCTAAGAGTGTTGAAATTTAGAGCAAATTATCTTGCTTTCTTGTCTGATGCCTACTGGAATTCCAATGCCCTTCTCCAGGGTTTTGGATGCTCCCAGAGCCCTGCATTCTCTGTCACTTCTGGCTGTCATTTGCTGTTTCTGTTGAGCTTTTGTTTACATGAGTGTCTTCCTCCTGTGGTGGCCTCTTTCTGCTCTCCCTTGACCCATAAGCACATCGGTCTGCTGTCTTAGTTTGTTTTCTAGTGCTACAAGAAAACCCCCGAGGCTGGTTACGTCCACTTGCTTCACTCACAGTCTATAGGTCCAGTGCCTGGCACCAGTGTCTGCTCAGTCTGTCGAGGGTCTTGGGCTGCCTCAAAACATGGTGGACACATATCCAGAGATCACATGTGAAGGCAGGAAGCATGAGAGGGAGTCTGAGGCCAAGTTTGCTTTGCAAAATACCTCCTCTCACAGGAGCCAACCAGCCCGGTGGACCCACACTGTTCCTCCTGAGGTGGAGCTCTGTGATCTGTCTATGACAAACCCCCTCCAACTCCTCCTCCCGCCCTCACCGGGTCTCCTTCACAGGAACCTCTGGGGAACCTTCTCAAATCGTATCCAAAACGTAGCATCTTCTTTCCCTTGTTTCCAATAAATACTCACGTGAGGTTTTATGTGTGGCGGACCTTAGCAAATGCGTGGGAAATGGGAGGAGTTCATTGCAGAGCATAAGGAACCACATGCACAGAGGAAGACAGGAGCGTGCGTGTTGTTTTGGTGAGTCCACTCTGACAAGTTTCCACTGAATTCCATTGGGAATTTGCTATTTCCCAAAGTCCTGGTCTCCTGTCTCCTGCCACAATGGCATGCTTCGACTGGTGACGTGCATTGGCACATGATGGGGGTCACATCTGAGCATAAACTTGCAGAGCCAAGTATGGTCTTTTGACTCTTTGTCTCTCTGGTAATCTTCAGGCTCCCTAGAGAGGCAGCTCTGGGAGCCCCAGTCTGGACACAGAGAACAGGGAGGTTCTGGGCTGAGCACACTGTTAGTTCTATAAAACTGTGTGAGTTTTCCTTTGGGTTTTCTTCTAAGATCATGAGACAGTTGTTCTATTCCATTTTAATTCCTTTATTTTTTCCTTTAGTGACTGTTTAGATACTCCAGAGCAGTGTTGAATAACAGTAATGGTAGCAGGCACTCTGTATACATTCCTAGTCTCAGGGGAAACATCCACTATGTATAATGTCCTCTGTGTGCTTTCTATCAGATTTAAGAAGTTCTCTTCAATTGCTAGTTTTTAAAAACATGAATAGATATTGAATTTCATTGTGTCTCTCTTCATATGCTGATGTGATCATATTATTATTCTCCTTTAATCTGCTAAAATGATCAATTATAATAAGTGATTTTTGAATATCAAGTCTACCATGCATTACTGGAATAAAAAGTCATCCTTTCTATATGTCATTGTGCTTGGATTGCTATATCTTGCCTGTGCATTCATAGAGATTTGTCTACATTTGATCTTTGTTTGCAATGTCTGTTTCAGGTTTTGTATCATATTTTTCCTAGCATCACAAAAAATAGTTTGAATTCTTTAGCTTGGAATTTTCTGTGAATTTTTTATTTTGAGGAGCAGGGGGAGCTGAGTTTTTCTAGGAATTTTTAAATTTTAGGTTTATTCTAATAGATACTCCAAACAACCTTTTATGATTTTTTGGATATATATGGATTTTTTATGAGGTCCCCCTTGTGCATTTCTCACTTTTGATCAACTTTTCTTGGGGGTGAGGCCATATTTGTTTTCTTGCTGCATAAAATATTACCCTAAAACTCAGTGGATTTTACTACCTCGCACAGGTCCTGTTGGGGGGTTCTACAAAGGAACAGCTGGCAGTTCTGGCCTGGGAGTCTCATGAGGTCCCATCGTGGCCACCTGAGGCTGCGGCTGGTGGAGGCTTGAGCAGAGCCCGAGGAGTTGCCTCCAGAGCAGCTCACTCCCATGCCTGCGGTTGAGCAGCAAACAGGAAGTTCCCAGAGCCCCATCAAATCTCCACAGACCTACAGGGGCAACCTGAGTGTCCTCCGCACAGGACAGCAGGCTCCTCAGAGTGGCACATCCAGGAGGAACCATGTCTGGTGTGCTCCAGCCCTGAAGCCAAAAACTGCTCCTTCCACAACTGGACTCTTCAGAAGAAAGTCACTGCCTGTGCTCCCCTAAGAGGGGAAGGGTTAGGAAGGCACAGACACAGGTAGAGCCACAAAAGGGCACATCAGTTTATCAGTCTCTTCAAAGAACCCATATTTGTTGATTCCATTGTAGGTTTATCCTCTTATCTATTAATGCTGGTCTTTTTCTTCACAGTTTCTTTTCCCCTCCTACCTTCTTTGAATTTAATTTACCATTCTTTGTTAAATGTCTTAAGATGGCTGTGCAAAACAATTACTCTTTCTTCTTTTATGGTATGGACATTAAGGTCATAAATTGAACTCTAAGAATGATTTTAGCTAAATTTTGTAATTTTGATGTCACCTTTAAAAGCTATAACCAAGTTCAAATTCTGAATTTTATGATTAAATTACTTAGATATTATTTTAGGTATTTTTCTTTATGTCCAGATGTTTGCAAGATTTTAGTTATTTTATGTAATAACTAGGTAATATATTTTACTTAGATAACATACTTTATATATTTCAATAGCATGAATAGTCTACATGTTTAGGAATATATTGTTTTACATATATAACTTAGATAAACATGATTGTGTTGTTTTCTAATACACATAGGCTTGCCATTATATAGTAAATAAAAATAAACTATGCTTAATTGCATTTACGATAAACAAGAATAATTTTTAGCATACATGTGTTCTCTTTCTTATAAAATGTCCTACTTTAGTAATTTTTCCTGCCTTAAAATATAGTTTGCCTACAAACAAAAGTAGTAGGGCTAGCAAATGAACTGTCATATGTACTTGCTCAGTTATCTATGCTTGAGTAGCAAACTAATTATATTAATCAGCTTTCCCTTGCTAAGACAAAACACCTGGTGCTTGCAATTTAAAGGAGGAGAACACTGTTTTCCGAGTTTTAGAGGCCCATGGTCAGCTGCATCCAGGGCTAGAACATCACGGCAGGAGGACTCAGTGGGTGAAAGCTGTTCACCTTACAGTGGCCAGGAAGCAAATGCAGAGTCCTCAAGGTGTCTTCTTGAGCCCATGACCTACCCAAATACACTTAGAAGTCATATAGAGGGGCCTGCCAACTTCTTTCCTCCATGGATATTTGTCCCATTCTGTTATGCCCTTCTACGTTGGAGCCAGAAGACTATGGATTGAAAATCCTACAAAGTATGAGCCAAAGCAGACCTTTCCTCCTTTAACTTTGGGTGGCGAGTATTTTATTTCAGCAATGAGAAAATTAATTAAGGCAGAATTTGTTACTAGAAGTGGGATCATTACTGTAACTGTACCTGACCATGCGGTTCAGGAGCCTGTGGGAATGGCTTGTGGTAAGAGCTTGGAAAGGTTCAGAGATGCCAGCTGAAAAAGCAGCTTGAGGTTATACTTGATGGGAGATGCTAGTCAGAGCTCAGAATTCCAGAATGCTGATAGAAATGGTCCTAAAAGACCAGGCTCAAGAGGTTTCTGCTGGTAAGAAGGGTTGTACTGGTTGTTGGAATCCAGATGATATGTATTATGGCTTGGCAGAAAGCTTGTCTGCATTTTGCTAGTGTCCAGAGACTTTGCCTTAAACTGAGATTAAGGGCAGTGGATTAATTAATCTTGCAGAAGAAATTTCAATCTGTCTACTGTTAAGACAGTGGCGTGATTTCTGTTAGAGGTTTTAGCCAGAGTTATGTTGAAAATCAAGAGCAAAGAGCCCAAAAGAATGACTAAAAATGTGAGCTTTGCTAGAAAGGAATCTCCAGTGAAGTTGTAGCCTGCAAAGATGGAATAGAGGAGGAAATTGGTCTCTGAAAAGACTAGTGAGAAAAAGTCAAGTATTTCAGAAGAATGCAACAACAACAACAAAAAAAAAATAGCCTAAGAACATCACAAAAACTAGCAGAACTACAGCCTTTCAGGCTTTGTTTTGAGAAGCAAGCCACAGAGCAGCACATTCCAGAATGGTGGCAGCCTAGGGAATGTGTTCCTCAGGATTTCAGAGTGCCTAGAAATTCAGCCTCTCAACCGTTACAGTCAAGAGAGAAGGAAACCTGGCTACCAATTCAGTTGGCGGTAGATAGACACTGGCATCATCCACGTGGTGCTGGTTTTAGGTGCATGCAAAATGCAAGAGTTGTGGGGTCAGAAAGTCTTCCATCCAGAGTTCAGAAGGAAGTCTGGGAGGCTGGGCAGTGTGACCCTAAGACGGCAGCATGTGAAGCTATGAATGTGAAGCCAGAGGTGCAGTGGAAACTGTGGAAGTTTGGGGAAGCCAGGAACATGGATCATCTGAGGAAAAGAGCAAGAAGGGAGTCAACCCAAAAGAGAAGACAAGAGAGCTACAACCACCAGCAGTGTCACAGGGGCAGAACCACCCGAACTTTTTGGACTTGCTTTGGTCTCACTCTTTTGTATCCTGCATCTCTACCTTTGGGAATGGAAATGTCTGTCCTGTACCACTGAGTGTTAGAAGTGTTTAACATTCTTTTCATTTGTACAGGGTCTTACAGCTTTGAGTTTGCTGTAAAACATAGAGGAGACTTTGGACTTGAACTTTTCAGAAATGCTGAAAGTGTTAGGATTTTGGAACCTTTTAGAGATAGATTCAATGCCTTTTGCACAAAGAGGCATCCATGAGGTTTTTTTTGGGGGGGGGGCAAGCAGGGACAGAATGTTGTGACTTATCCGTAGATATGTCTCAAAGCCTCATACAGTCATGGTGGGGGCTTGTTAAAGATGGCTGGATTTAGAGTGTGTGGTCCTGAGATAGAGTATGTGATTACTAAATCAGCCTACTCACTGGCTTGGCATAGTTTTAGCTAGGATTCGGGTATGAGTGCTATACCTGCCCTAGCGTTGGTCTGGATTTTGATACCAGCGATTGAACTCATAGGCTGGATAAAATATAAGGGGCAGAAAGAAGGCTAATGTGACTGCCTGCCTACTTGCCATGGACCATTTCTCCTCTCCCATGCTCTTCTGCCATTGGAACCTGCCTTGGAGCCAGCCAGGGAGAAACTGAAACCTCTACAAACTAGGAACCAAAATAAACTTTTCTCCTTTAACACTGAGTGTTGTATATTTTTCCTCAATAAAGGGAAAAGTAACTAAGACACCTAGCATCTAGTTAGCATGGACTTACAGCACACTCCCCAGGAAGTTGAACATGTCACTTACTGTTGGCTTGCAAGAAGAAAAATGGAAGCCTTATCTGTTGTTAAATGCATGTATGTTTGTAATTGTTGTGTGTCCCTGATGGCTTGACCCCTTGGTCATGAAAAGATCCTGTTTAAAGATTTTTGGCATTATTTTTTTGCAGCTGTATAAATTCTACCTCTGCCTTTGATGTCAAGTGGCCTTCTCCCCACCTGTCACCAACATCTCATAGGGACACCACTCACATCTGAATAAGCTTCCACTCAACTCTAATATGACATCACCCTCACTAATTACATCTACAATCTTCCAACCTAATGACATCACATTCTCAAGTACTGGTATGTAGTATTTCAGTGCACTTTTGGGCAGAAATTGGTGGGGGTCCAGGAAAATCATTCAGTCCAAAGAGTTCACATCACAGTAGGATAGGGGTGAGAAAGATGCCCTGGTTTTTGACCTCAGAAATGACATTAGTGATGGTGTCATTTACGGAAAAGAGGGCGATGGAGAGGAAGTGCACAAGCAGATTCATGGCAAGCAGCAAATAAACAACAGCCTTAAAATACTACAATGAAATAAGGAGCGTGGAGCTCCTAGCTATGAAATAAGGAGCTGGAGCGTAGAAAGATCAGTAGTGTTTTCAAAGTTGGAGGTCAGAAGGGAAGAAGGGGCTGGACAGGGAAACATGCACACCATGAGGGCACCTGGAGTGTCAAGCCCTGGAGTGAGATGAGGAAACGAGGAAGAAAACCCAGGAAGGAGAGACACAAGCTCTGAGCTCTGACCCTTGGGACACTCCAGAGGGGAGGTGGCAAGGACAGGCAAGGACGGGCCATGTCCGTGACAGAGCAGGTGAATGGGCGGAGACCAGCAGAGGCAGCCTCTCAAAGGCCAGTGCAGAAAGAGCTTTGAGAGGACAGAGGACACCTGCACATGAGGTGGGGAGAGGGAGCTGCAGGGCGCATGAGCAGAGGCTGCTGAATGCAACCCAGGCGTCACCTGTGGCCTGGATAAAGGTGGTTTCTGCTGCGTGGTGGCAGTTAGATCTGTTTCACTGAACCCGGGAAGATGCTTTAGGCATCAGGGAAACATATAAATAAAATTAAAACTGGAACAGCATATGGGGCGTCTCAGAAGAGTTAATTTATAGGAGATACTGCTATATATTTAAGTGGTGATGAGATGGCTCAGTGGAGAGAATTGTGGCTGGAGAGAGATGATAATTATAGCAGTAAAGCTGTGAGAAGGACATGGGGTTTGCACTCGGGGCAGAAGGGGAACAGGCCTCAGGCAGGAGCACGGGTTTGTCCTTCAAAACAGAAGGAAAGTCACAGTAACAGATGTGCGTAGGTGTGTAAGGCCTAGGATTGGGAATTAACGAGGGGCTATTCTAACCACTGTTAAAGCTAGAGCACTAGCTTAGACTGAAAAGGTGGGTGGAGGTTGGAAGGAGGCTGGTGCGGTTATCCAGGAGGATGCACACAGGAGCAGGCCAGGAGAGTAGGGCCGATGTGCCCAGGTGGGTGGTCCACAATTTAGAGCGAGGCCACAGAGCACGGCTGCAGTTTTCCTCGAGTCACGTTTAGCCACACGGTTGTAGGTGGAGGTGACCAGAGCGCTGCCTTCCACAGGATGCTGTGCAGGACAAGGGGACAGGGGGAGGCTGCCGGCAGCTGGGAGAGTGAGGGAATCATCCTAATGAAATGGGAGGTGACCCAGACTTGATTTCCTGAGTGGAGGGCCTCCGAAGGCCCAGGGATTGACGAAACTGAAACCAGAGGAAGCATGCAAGGAAGAGAAGAGCTGGTTATGGAGGGGAAAGACTGAGGGCAGATCCAGGAGGCCGCGTGGTTACAGCAGGTGGTGAGTGAAACGGGACAGGAAGCACACACAGGAGGAGAGGAGCCCGGAGCCCGAGAGGCCGGGGGGCAGCTGGGTCGTGACAAGGCGCTGAGGTCCCAGGCTGCATAATTAGAGATGGGCACAAACCCACTGCTAGCGTTTCAGTGAAGGCGTGATCAGGAGGAATGACCACCACGACTGGGCATAAGTGCCTCAAGGAGAAGTGATCAGTGACGTATCCGATGGAGGGACAGTGAAAGTGACCAGGCACCAGCAGTAAAATATCAGGGCACTCGCCCATTCTCCTGCCACGCCCGGCACACAGGGCATAGATCCCTGGGTGACTTCTCTCCTCCCTGCATTCTCCTGGAACTCCCTCCCTCTGCCCACCTACCTTCCTGGCTGAACTGCCCTCAGCTGGGTCCAAAAGCAGAGGGGATTTAAGAAGTAATACTTTTGCAACATCTGTAGATGCGTTTAGGGGGTTCCTGGAATCTGGGGGACAGGTAAATTTTCATGTGGGTGGTGTTTTCCCTCTGATGTGCTTGGGACTCCAATCCCTGAGACCAGCTGTGCAGAGATGGGCTTCATATATGTTCTCCTTGCTGGAGCCCAGTGCCCTCCTGGTGGCTGCTTTGGTCCCCACAGGCCAAAGCCCAGGCTAATCCTCTCATACTGTCCCCACCTGCTCTGGAGGGAACATGTGTGGCTCTGTACCTCACCCATGCAGGAGAGCTAGGTGACCTGGAGCAGATCTCTTTCTCTTTGTTTTTCTGCCTTGGGCTAAGAACCTGCTGCAGCCTCCTGCCCACAGATATTATATGCCTATCCCTACAACCAGCCCACTGTGTCCCTCAGCCTGCTCCACGGGGAAGCCCTCCTCCCTACCTCGGGGACAGTCTCAAAGCCCTGGCCCTCTCAGCACGCCCCCCCGCCAGCTGACAAAGGGAACATGCAGAGCCCCATGATCACTTTCTCAGACAGTTTCTCTCTTGCTTTCAATGTTCTCTCTTGTACACTCTTGGGAGAGTGATGTGCTAGGGAAAAATACACAAAATAAAACAAGATTTGTTCTGTTTCCTGCTCCCCTGGGGGGAGCAGCTTTTTTCTGCTATGCCTTTCTGCCTTGGGGTCAGCCAATGAGGGGCTCAAGCCTCTGAAACCAGCAATGAAAATATCCATTTTCTCCTTGAAATTGTGTGTGTGACAACTTTTTCTTAAAAGTGATTAATGTGGAAAAATTGATACCGAAGAAGCTGGGTCACCACTGTGACTGGACCTGCCCCGAGGTTTAGAAGCCCTTGGAACAAATTGCTGGAGATGTCTGGGGAGGTTTGGAGACACAGCCTGGAGAAGCCCTAGAATTCTCTGAGCAGAGCTGGACAGCTGATTCTCCTCCTAACACCAGGAAGCTGGCGGGAATGTGAACAGTAAAGGCCAGGCTCAAGGAGTTTCAGATGGAGATGGGGACTCTACTGAGAATGGGAGTATAGTCCATTCATGTACAATTCTGAGAATGACTTGTCTACGTTTTGTCCATGTGCTGAGACTCTATACAAGGCTGAATTTAAAGGTGGCTCATTAATCTGGTGGAGGAAATTTCAAGGCAATATAGCATTGAGGCTATGGCATGGATACTTGTGGCTGCTTTTAGCAAAATGTAGGGTGACTGCCCAGAGCTACTTGTAGAGGCAAAATCTTTCAATATTTTTTCAGTTTGAGCAAAGAAGAAGCACATATAAAGTAGAAGCCAAGGAAGCCATGGTGCTGTAAAGCATAGCACCATCAAAAAGAAGCCAATACTTTGTAGGAGTAAACAGGAAAGATAGTTTGAGGCTATTTCAGGAATTGGCCAGACCCTACCCACCAAAAGCTCCAAGATGTACAATGGTGAAAGCCTTAGAAAAACTTTGGACGAGAGGCCCAGGGCACCCTGCTCATTCAGTGCCACCATGATAAATGCATCTTAAGTCCAGGCACTCAGCCATCCTGGCACTGCATCTGTTTCCAAAGGGGTCCAGCTGCTACTTGAGCTACCAGTGGAACTAAGCATTCTCCACGTTCTCCTGGTTTTACAGGCACACAGAATGCAAGAGTTACAAGGCCAAGGAAGCTTCCACGCATAATTGAGAGGGCAAGTTTACAGGGCCTTCCAGGAGTGCCTCAGAGGGCACAGCATTCAACTGTGAGAATACAGCCAAACCTACAGTGGAGACGGCAGGAGTTGGAGATACAGGAGCGTGGAACACCTGCTCAGGAAAGCTGCAGGCAGCAAGTACAGCCGCCCTAGGAAAGGCTGTGTACACCCACCACTGGCAAGCCCATTGGGGTACCATGCCTGAGGCCTTTGGAGCTCACATCTCATTGCTGTGGGCTCTGGGCGCTGAAGATGGAGCTATAGGACTTAATGATTTCCTTGCTGATTTGAAGTTTTGCTTTCATCTGATTCTTTTCAATTCCTCTATTTTGAAATGAGAATGTTTCTGCCATGCCATTGTGTGTTGAGAGTGTTTAACTTTCTGATGATTCATTATTTAGGTTCACGACTCAGAGGTTGTGTTTAGTCACAGAAATTTTGGACCTGGACTTTCGGGCAGTTCTGAAACTGCTGAGAGCCTGGTGACTCTTAGAAGTGGACTTTTCCATGATGCATTTCTATGATGAATTGAGCATGAGCCTTTGGGGCCCAGGAACAGAATACTACATGATCGTTCTACCATGTCCCCTAACTGCCTCGTGTGACCAGAGAGGATGCATTCTGAGGGTGACTGGATCACGGGGGTTCCTTAGTGCACTGATAACTGCACAGCAGGATGCTCTGTTAGGAGCTGGTATCCATTTGGAAGAGTATCGGCAGCCCTCTCACGGTGAGTTTCACGATGAGGACCCAGGTTACATAACATGTGTGTGCAAGACACCAGCAACAGCAGCAGGCAGCATGGAGCACAGCAGAGCTTAGGACCTCAAGAGTATCTTTGTTGCACAATTCTTTTACACGTGGTGTCACACATTTGCATTCTCTGCAGTGATTTCATCAGCACATGCAAGTGTGTCCACTGGGGAGCCATCATCACACAGCTGTATCCCACTGTACACATGCAGTAGACGGTGAGGTCACACTCTCAGGTGCCCTTAGACACCCCTGAGCTTCGACACCGTCCTAGTGATCCCCGCAAAGAGGCAGGCCCCTGAGGGTGCACGTCCATCTCTTTCAGCATGCTTTCTCTGCTCTCTGGCTCCCGTGCCTGGGACAGCTTTCCTCTGCCTTGCCCGACCACCCACGGCAGCTCTGGGGTGCAGCCAGTCAGCCCTGGACGAGGCCCTCTAAGCCATGGGTCACAACAAACATCTGTCCTTTCAGAACACTAAATGAATAAGTAACAGTAAAATACCCCAAAAGCTCTGCACAAGGGGTTGAGCACCAACCTCTGACCCCTGGTACCTCAGTCTTGGGATCTCAGTCTTGGGGTCTCTCCAGTCCTCAGCACAGAATTATTCCATTGTATTCCCTGCCACACCAGCAATTAATATCCTCAGCCTTCTTCGTTTTTTCCTAGCTCACATTCACATATTGCTAAATATATTATTATTATTATTATTATTTTTCCAAGGTTTATAAATCTTATATTTGGTTTAATAATAATAATTTTCATCAAAAAACAGTATTTGATTTTTTTATTAAAGCTTCTACATTCCTCAGATTTTCAAAATATCTGAACTAGGATTTTTGATCAATGCTGCATTTCACTGTCATTAAGGTCTTTGTTTGCATGTACTTTATTCAGATGTACGTGAAGGCGACTTTCTCAGACACTACAAAGACCAATTTATCTGTAATTTTCACGTCACATTTTCTTTTGCTCAGCGCCATAGCTATTGTTGTCTGACTTCCAGTTCTCTATATTCCTCCAGTCTTTTTACTGTGGTTTTCTGTCTTGTAAGTCGGTAGCTCTCGTTAGTGCCGAGCTGTTTTATTCATGTTGTTTTCTCCCAAGAAACCTTCACGTGCGCTGTCATATTCACTGGAGAGTTTCCCACTTCGGGTTCTCTTACTTGAAGAATGACTTTGCTGATACAGAATTACTAGGTCGGCTCTTCTTTTCCCTTGAACTTTAAACATGGTTCCACTGGGCTCTGGTACAGATTGTTGTTGCTATGGAAAAGTGGGGGGCAGGACAGAATTTTTACCTTTTGCAGGTAGTGGGCTTTTTCTGTCCATATACCTAGGAGATCATTCTTTTTTCTTTTACAAAGATTATAAATGTTTAACTACTAAATCAATTCGAACATTCTCTATTATTTTATGTTGGTTTCCCTGAAATGAAAGCTGTATACTAGCGTCCTACTGATCTTAGGAAAGTTTTTGCATCATTGTTCCCATGTCATTCCCTCTATATGGATGACCCCCAGTTTAGGATGGTGTGTCTTATGATTTGACTTTATGATAGCACAAAACAATTCACAGTCAGAAACCATGCTTAAATCTCTGAATTTTGTTACTTTCTGGGCCTAGAAATATACTGTAGGATCCTCTCTCACAGGCAATGAATGGACATAAAACAGTTTCCACCAGGCCCCAGTGATCACAAGAATTAATAAGCAACGTGTTACGAGGATATTGGTAAGTTGGCTGTTGTAAATGTATTTTCAACTCACTGTTGTTATGGCAGGTTAGGAAGACATAACTCGAAGGAGGAGCAAAGATGGCCGATAGATAACAACTGGCTACAGAGGCTCCCTGAGATAGTCAATTTAGAATTCAACATAATACAGAGTTGGGAGCCCCAAACAGAGGGAGATGAATTCTCTCATCCCAAGAAGAAATTAAGGTGACTTGCCGACCATCTGAGGTCCCACTGTGACTTGCCGGGGTCCCACCATGACTGGCCGGGGTCCTGCCACAACTTGCATGGGTCCCACTGTGACTTGCCAAGCCATCCAAGGTCCTGCTGCAAGTTGCCAAGCTGTCCGAGTTCCTGCTGCTTCAACTCACTGGGGGCAAACAGAATGGAGGGCTGAGTTGGCAGGGTGCCTACATTGACCTGTGGTGAGTGAAGGGAGTGGGGCCATTCCATAAATAGGGGGGCTACGGCGGATGGCATTCTGGGACTGGGTGGGACTGGCAATTACAAGGGCCAGCAGTGATTTTAGTCAATTGTTCCCTTCACAAATGGGATTGGTGGAGTGAGGTAGGCCTGGGTCATGTGACCTGGCTGAGACCCAATAGGTTATCTGAAATCATTTCCCTACAGCAGTAGTGCACACTAACCACACTAATGTAGTGAAGCCTCAGAAGTTTGACTGATTTTGACAGGAGGCAACACAAAGTAATACAGTAGTGCAGGCCACAGCAGCTTGACTGATCTGGAGGGGAGGGGCCGGCATATGATGTCCCTGTCTGCAAATCACTAAGCACACTGCAGTGTGAAGGGTCATCTAGCCAGCATGCTTCAGAAGAGTTGTAACCAACAAAGAAAGAAACTGAGACCTCCTTGAAGAAGCAAAAAAGATGGAAAGAGGAAGCAACAACAAAAAAATCCCCAGACTCCAGCCCTGAGAACATTGACCAGGACAGGTAAATACAAAGGAGAATGAGAACAGCAAACATGCAATATCAGACACAGCACCAGTAGACATAAAGAGATACATTCGGGACTTCATAGATGAGTTCAAAAGTGAAATATTTAGCCAAATAAAGCAAGATATAAGAAGATTAATAAAAGAGATACTAAGCACCCCTCAAGCAGACACAGACGGAAGAAGGGAGGAACTCAAAGGAGAGAATCATTTGGTGAAGAATATAAAAAAAGTATGTAATACATGAAGCAGATTCAAAGAGATCACCAGGAAATTAAAAACTATGAAAAGTGGCAAATCAGCTTGAAAGAAACTAAGGATAGATTATCCAAACTGGAGGACAATTTTGCAACGTGGGAGTGTGAAAGGGAAAGCTTTTTAAAAATAACAAGGAAACAAGCCGTAATAATACAAAGGCTAGAAGATGACAAAAGGATCTATGACTTGAGAATAAAGAATGTAAATGAAGAAGCTGGGATACAAACAAAGGAACTACAAAGATTAATCACAGATATAATTAAGGAAAACTTCCCAAACATAGGAAAAGAAAATGATATTCTGATATATGAGGCATATAGAACTCCAGCCAACCTACAACCAAAACAGAGCTACTCCCAGGAATATAATAGTCAAGATCCCAGAAATTCAATATAAGAATAGAATATTAAAAGCTGTTAGAGACAAGAAACAGATAACCTACAGGGGAAGGCCCATCAGAATAATGGCAGACTTCTCAACACAAACCATCAAGTCAAGAAGAGCCTGGAGCAAAATATTCCAAGCCCCAAAAGAAAATAACCTCCATCCCAGATTGATATACCCTGTTAAACTGTCTCTAGAAATTAATGGAGAAACAAGATGCTTCCAAGACAAAGAGAAACTTGGGAAATTCGCAACCCCCAATCCAACTCTACAGAGAATACTGCAGGGCATTCTAGAGAGAGAGAAAAGTACTAGGATTCCAGGAACAGTGGCAGAGAAGCCTCAATGAATGGAGCAGAAAACAGAATAAGAAGATAAGCAGACAACTGATGGCAAAAAAAGAGCATAACAGAAATGAGGCAGAGAAGATTTTATTCAAAACTGAAATGATTGATAGTATCAAGTCTGAGATGACAAGACTCTACGATACACATTCTCATTTGATAACTGCCTGTTTTTGAAGTTCTATACTATATACAAAGTTGTGTTTTTATTAATACTGTTATGTACTGACATATTCAATTATACTATGATGATATAGTCAATTCTATTGAAGATAACAAGAGACAACACAGGAATGATTTGTACAATGGTCATATGTTTATTTCATTTCATGTGTTTATAGGAATATGTTTTGTTTTGCCTTGTTTTGTTTTGTTTCTCCCTCTAATATAGAAAGAATAAATACATGTAAAGACTCATGCATGTGTAGAATCTATAAAGAGTTTATGAGAACTGATCATATGACACATGATGAAATGAACAGATACTTTGAAGAAAATGAGACACTGAAATACCCAGTGCTGATCCTGGAGTGTCATAATGTGGAACCCAGCAATAGTATTATTCTTTGTTCAGAGTGATATTAGCGTACTTGAGTTTATTCAATTTCAACATAATTGAAGATATGGATAACTGCATGTATGTTTAAGTGTGTAGGATTCATAACCATATTTTTAAGTTTTTTTGGATAGTTGAACAGAACAGGTTGCAATCTCACTGTTTGAATCCCTACTTTATAAGCTCCACTTTAGTATCTCAAATAACTATTTGTAAGAAGAAAATCTGTAATCATCAACTAGTGATTTCTTACTGTTTATTTTTTTCTTTGAAGTTATATATTATTTCTACCTGTTTTCTGTTTTGTTTAGTCTTTCTTTAAATTAAATTTTAAAAAAAGATACTACTGTACCCAGTGCTGATCATGGAGTGTCATGACATGAAATCCAGCAATACTATTATTCTTTGTTCAGAATGATTTTAACCTGCTTTAGTTTGTTTAATCTAAACATAAATGAAGATATGGATAACTGCATATGTGTTTAAGTGTATAGGACTGACAACCATGTTACTAAGTTTTTGTTGGGCAGTTGAACAGAACTGTTTGCGGTCTCACTGTTTGAATTCCCACTTTACATGTTCCAGTTTTGTATCTTGAACAACTATTTGTAAAGCAACAATATGTAAACATCAACTAGTGATTTCTTACTTTTTTCCCCCTCTGAACGTATGTATTATTTTTATTTTCTGTTTTGTTTAGTCTTTCTTTAAATAAAATAAAATTTTTAAAAAAGGGAAGACATAACCCCATCTCGTGTCAAAGAGCATCTGTACTTTCCTGATCATGGTTTATTTTTGTTGGGCCATCTTTACTGATCATTTATTTCTATTAGTCTTTCTTGAATTGCTTTTATCACTTCACTCTTCCCTGCATTTAGTCAATTCTTCTCTTTTGGAAACTCAGTTTTAGGCCATGTCTGTTCTAATCCCTGATAATTCTCGTGGATTACTATATAAATCAGTTGGTCTGGTTGTCTGCATTCTCTCTTCCTTCTCACGTCATTCTGCTTTCCACTGGCAAACCCGCTGTCTGGCCCGCTGTGATTCCTCTCCCCATTTTGCTCGCGATGCCATGGCAGCTTTCTGCCGCCGTCTCTCTTACCTCACCCTCACAGGTTTGGTGATCCAGCTGCAGGCTGGGGCTGGGAGAGTGTGCCCCACTGTCCTTTCTATCACCACAAGGTTTGAGAAGAGAGGGACACACAGGCTGCTATGAGCTGTCCCGGTTCTTCATCCTTAGCTGAAAATGCTCTGTGGGATCCCAAATCCATCTGGAGTCATGAAGAAGGGGGTGCTCCTGGGTTCTCAGCCTGGGGAGCCATCCTGGGACACCATGGTGACTAAGAACTGAGATGCATCCTTGGAGATCCTCCAAGTAATTCACTCCTCTCTGTAGTGTATTTTGGAGTCTGAAATTTGGAATCTGAGGGAAAATTTCCAAAGTTCTTTTTAAAGTGAGTTGATCTTCTTTCCCCAGTATAGTTTTGAGGTAGGGTGTAGACACGACACTGTACCACTTGAGATGGCATCCCCGTCTGCTCCCCTGTGCTGTTATTGTGTCCATCTGTGGTCAGACAGTAAGAAGTGAAGTTTCCGTGCCCTGACTTCATGCTGCCACATCTGCCTAAAGCCACTGTTTTATGACCCTGAGTAACTACATCTTGTCACCAATGCTTATTTCCCCAGAATAGTTTGGATCCATAAACAGTGCTTCTAAGACTACGACTTGTACCTGTCAGGTTCTGAGGATGGGCAGACTTCAGATTTTCTTTCCTTCTTTTCTGTGTACCAGAGCTGATGCTGTAGCCTCAATTTCTCATGCTCTGTGTCAGCTGGCTTCTAGAACTACCCAAGCCAATGACAAAGAGCGATGGGTGCCTGGAGGTGAGGATGTGGGGAGAGGCCAGGGCATCTCTGATGCCTCCACTGACTCAGCTGGTCCTTACCACCCAGTTCCAGGCGCCCGCAGATTGCTGCCTGGGCCCAGCCGAGCCCTCCACCATTGCCCCTCCAACCTGAGTGACTTTGGTCTCTGCAGTTTCTGATTTCTGGATCATTCATTGCACTGTTTGTCTCACAAGGCTTCCCACAGAATCCTGACATAGATGTTCAGTTGAACTTCTAGAAGAACAAAACTATCTCTTATACACACACCCACACACATGTCTTAGATACATGCACCCCTTTTACTCAAACACACACACACACACACACATTTTGTACATCTCAGGAGATGTACAGGTTTCTTGAAGCCCTTTATTCACAGACCACAGATGATATACTCTGGTTCCCACTTTGCTGGAATGAATTTTAAATTGTTTTTCAAAAGAAATAATTTGTATTGCTGAGCCAGCAGTTCTCATCCATCCCCTCCTGACACCAGCTCCTCTGGCTTCTGATCTGGCTGGTTACCCTTGCAGAGCCAGCCTGTCTCCTGGGAGGAATCTTCTCATGCCGCATGGATACTGGGGCACAACCTTGCCAGTGTGCTTCCCACTTCAGGCACTTGGACCAGACTGTGAGAGGGTTCCCTGAATACCACAGCAAAATGCCCCTGAAAGAACACCATGTTTCAGAGCTACCCCTACACAGCACTGGAATTTGAGTCATGAGAACATTGGCCAACTTGAATGTGCAGCTTTTTACTTTATGTAGTGATGTTCACATGTCTAAGGCATGAGTACTTGGAGAGGTCTGAGACATCCCTGTCCCCAATGCCTTCCTGGGGTTTTAAGATTCTCTGTGCTGAGAAAAGCTGCGTCTAGTTCAGGCCGCTACTGCGGCTGGGGGAGCCTGTGTTCTCACGTCAAGGAGCCGTATCTAATTCACTTCCTGTCACTCTTGGAAGTCCCTTCTCTTAGAAGGGAAAGAGGACGAACACCTCCTGTGTAATCTACGCCCTAGGGGAGGCTATGGACGGCAGGAGGAGTATAATGGTTAGTTTTCTATCCTGTAGCCCTGAAGATCAAGTAAAGAGGCGATGTCTAAACTGAACCTCATGGTGCAATGTGCTGTGCTGTAATGGACATCTGTAGTGCACTCCTGTGAAATAAACATTTTCTGAGGATTTTCATCACTGTTGTGTGAACCATCACTCTTAACTGGCATCATTTTTGTTACCACTCTTGTAAGTCTTTAATTAACATTTGATTTAATGGAGACTTTGTCAGGCCTGGCCTGCAAGGGATTGTTGCATAACTCTTACCTGCAGTACCATGAGGGATAAACGGAAATAAGCCGCAGCACTGTGCTTTGTGCACACTCAGCGAAACGTCCAGCACTGGGCTGCAGACAGGCTGCATACGGCCTCCCTGCCGCCCACGATCCTGAGTCGTCCTAAGTCCAAAAGCAGGTCCTAAGTCTGAACAGTCGTTAAACAGACAGGGTGCTAGACAAGCAATACCTGTGTTAGAAAGAATGTATCATACATAAAGTCCAAGGTTTCGGGAACCCAGTGTGGGTTTTAGAGTGGATCCTCACAGGGACAAGGGAGGAAGCCATGTGTACTTTCTCAATTTCCTCATCAGTAACTCTGGGAAGTGGTCACAGAAACTGTATAGGGTGCTGAGAAGATTAAAGGAAATATTACATGTCAAACTTCTTTATCAGTACTTGCAACATAGTAAATGTTAAAAGAATGCTAATGTTTATAGTTCCTCTAAAAACAAACAAACCAAAAAAACCAAAACAAAATATAAAGCACAATTCTCCTCCTTCACCTTTTTCTGCCTCCTTTAAATCCACCCCGGGACTCAAGCCACACTCTCCAGCCCAGCCCCAAGGGCCTCTGCTTGCCACTTCCTCCTGGCCCCCGAGTGTCTTTGGGGTCTCCCAAGCCCAGAGCCTGCACACCTCACTGTGAGTTCAGCTCTCTGAGGCACCCAAGTCCAGAGCTTTCCCTTGCTCCCACAGACAGACTTGTGCTCCCCGAAGTTCTTCTCAGAGGCCCTGTCCTTCTGAAGAGAGCCGCGCCTTGCCTGCCCGCCCTGAGCCAACCCCTTGCTCCGAGCCTGACTCCAGTGCTGGCCCTCCACGCCGCAGCACACCTGGGACAGCCATCTGTCGTCCTGGCCAGGACTACCTTCCACTCTGAGAACTCATCCTTAGCAGGACCCTCTCTGGCCTTGGCCAGCTGTAACGAGCCCACAGAGTCTGAGGGCATGTGTCTTCAAGTCCACCCAGAGCTGGCGATGGCCATTCCTTCAGAATCTGGGATTCTCTATCCAGTTGGCTGCACTCATCTCATTGGCCTGCTGCAGCCTCTTCTCCCAGCCATCTGCTGGGCCCAAGGCTGGCTGAGGGGCAGCTGTTAGTGGGAATGTGGTTGAAACTCAAGACACTGGGCTGTCTGTCCCCATGAATAATGTGAGGCCCTGGCAGAGAAGAGCAGAGCCTATGTGGGGAAAGAGGGCGGTGGATGAGGCCAGGGCTCTTGCCACATTCATCCTTCACGTAGAGCTCCAAGAAGTCTAAGAACTTCCCGTCTGAACTCTGTCTCTGGTGCACTGGAAGGTGTGTTGGTCAGGGCGGGGTTTATACACACTCTGCTTAACACTTTGCTCGCTGGCTTTCTAAGTGTTTAGTAAGTTGGCTTACTACTAAGTAAGCCACAAGGCATGTGGCTTATCTGGGATTCACCCAAGATCGGGATGGGGCGCTCCTGGCTCCTGAGGACCCAGTCTTCCAGTCATGACTCTCAAGACACACCCCTTGAGGGAAACCTTGTATGGCCTGTGCCCGGGAGGCTGCGCCACTGCTGCCCTGGGTGCTGGGTGGACATTAGAGGTTGTCCTGGCCTGTGCATTCATGGCCCTGTTCCTGCTCAGGGTACAGTTAGCTCTTAGTGGGGGGCCGCTGTGCCCTCTCTGAGATGGTGGAAGTCAGGTGAGTAACTAGAGCTCACTGGGTTGCTGCCCAGCACACACACTCTCCCACTCACCACCATCCCAAACACCCAGCCTCTGTGGGCTGCTGACAGGGAAGCAGACTCCCGGGCGTGAAAAGGTGATGGGTGATGAGCTTTCCCCCAGAGCAGCCATCAAAGCAGCGTGTGCCGCTCCTGCGACGAGCCACACTGCCCACATCTGGATTTCTATAATTGGGCCCGGATTTCTGTAATGTGCACCAACAGAGGAATGAGACAAGTGCCCAGTGAATTCATAGTTTAGTGGGTGGCAGTATGTGAATAATTTCTGTCAACTGTAGTGAGTGCTGTGCAAAAACTTATTCAAAATGCAGAGGAGATTTGTGGGCAACATGCTAAGGATAAAGCTTAAGCTGAATTTTCCAAATGATAATGCATATTTAATTAGGATTCTCTTGTTTGACAGAAACAGAAACCTTGAGCCAGTGCAAGCCAAAGAGTCACTGGGTCACACCAAGACGGCAGAGAATCATGCAGACCACGAGTCACAGGTGACTGCAGCCGAGAGCCTGGACCAGCCTGAAATCCTGGCCATTGTTCTTATGAATTCTGTCAGTTTCATACTGTTCTGTCACTCGTGTTCAGCCGTCTTTGTTTTCCAGTTTCTTTGAAGAAAACTTGATTACTCATAATGGTTTCAGAATACATCCCCCAGATGCCAAGCAGCCAGGCTGAATCTTCAATTTCATAATGCAAATTTGAAATATATCAGAAAGGACATTGACTCCACCTGAATCAAATACAGATTGAGGCAGGTGGCCAGGAGTCGGGGTTATATCGTGGAAACATGACTCCTTTTATGTCAACATTAAAGTGGAGGAGAGCAAACTCCTGCCCCCTCCACAGGAGAACTATTTCCAGAAGATGATAGAAGGTAGGTGAATCAATTGATGTTCACTATACCTCGGCCCTAACCAATACACGCACACACATTGTGCTCACACTTGTACAAATACACACAGGTCCTTTTCTTCTGTGTTACTGCACTGTGGCCAAGTACATAATTATGTGTCCTTCAACGGACCCAGATCTCTGTTGACATTCACAAAAGTCCTTGTTCCACAGAGTGACGTATTTTCTACAATGCTCTCTACCAGTTCTTAGCATGGCTCTTTGGACTAGCTTGACTCGATCCTCTGCTACAAAAAAGGCTGTAAGAAGTGACTGAAATACGTGACAGTGCTGCAGCACGCCACCCATCAAGCCTGAGAGGATGGAGCTAACGGGTTTCGACCTGTCCCCCTGGCCTGGCAGCAACTGCCTTCGTTCCAGAGAAGGATGGAACACGAGCAAAACCTTCCCACGCTCTCCTCCATCCACTCATTTGCTCTGATATCCTGGTAACTGAAAATCTCTGTTCCTAGCAGCAATTTCCTTGTCAGTCTCGTTTCGTGTGGTCTATGATAACAGAAGTGGTCCACGGAGAACTTAGAAAAGACATTTGCTAATAGGAGCAATGAGGCTATGACCTGCCGTCCAAGAGAGAATGCAGCAGCCTTGCCTAGGGACGGGTAGGGCTCTCAGCTGGTGTCATCCGTGACCATCAGGCTCCAAGGCTGCAGGCTCAGCTGTGTCTGGCCCTGTGTCACCAGGGTCACAATTCAAATTGACAGCGACATCCAAAGCCTCAGCTTGAGTCACTGGCCGACATGGTGGCCAGGCCAGGGAAGCAGAGTCACATGACACAGACACCAGGGAGGTCAGGCAGAGTCCCTGGTACCGGGCATTGCGCTGAGCCAGGCAGCCACCTCTGGGTGTCTGCACCGACCCAAGTTAAGGAGTTTCAGCTGTTGTTATTATTTTTGTCATAAATCTTTGTAAGAAATTGCTTGGCATTTTCCCCTTCCTTTTAGAACTAGAATGTATTTGTAAAGAATATAGGTATAATTTATTCTTAGACTTCCTAAATCATTTCTAGTTTCTTTCAAACTTTTCTGATCGTTGATCAGAATGAATCTGTCTGTTCTCAGGATATTTTTGAGTAATTTTTGCAAGAAAAAATGTCAGAGTGATGTGACTTATGGCCATATATTTATTTATGAAGTCTCATAAATAAATGCATTGCCTTCTGATATTAAAAATTTAATCTAGTTGGAGGTCTCTTCCTCAAAGGAACAGCTTTACAAAAACCCTATTATCTTTAGGAATATCATGTTGTGAAAGAAAAGCCTGAGTCAGCTGATTTCCTTTCTGTAGGAAACACTGTTTTCTGCCTGGGTGCTACTTTGATGTTTTTCATTGTCTTGGCCAATAATTTTCCGTTGAGTAGGACGAGGTCAGGTAGAACAAGGATTACACTTCCCTTCCAGGACCTATCAAAGACATGCCGTGAGTTCTGAAAGGACGCTCCGAAACTCAGCCTGAACAGCAGGACCAGGACAGATGCGTGGAATCCTCAGTGCCGATACCGACTGCCCAGAGTCCAGTCCGCCTGCTCGCGTCTTGTTTATGAAAATGCATAAACCAGCAGGGAGGGAGGAGGGCCGGGCTTCCTGTGCAGAGCTCTGCCCTCCCTCCTCAGGGGGGAGGGCACCCTGGCTGCAGAGGGGAATACAGGATCAGGGTGCCACCCTCCTGTCCACAGGGAGCCTCTGGGCTTTCAGCTCTGGCCTTGCCTGCTGTATGCCTCTGCCTCAGCACCCCAGGTTCAGAACAGACACCCTCTTTCTGGGGCTTTGTTTCAATTCCTTTACTCTGAAGGTAGGGAAGAGTTAAGTTCTGAGTTCTGTCCCTTCATGTCCCACACAAGGCAGCGTTTGCCCCTTGTCAGCCCTTTGTTAAAGGCAGAGACCATCGGGACTGGTCCAGGCACCAGAAGTCACCTCACTTGTACCCCAGGGGCCCGCACACACGGGGAGCAGTGGTTCTGACTGCCACAGGCTGGCCTTCCTCTCTGCCCTCCGGTCTGGGGCCAGCGCATGGGATGGCTTTGTGCAGCAAGAGTCAGGTCTCCGGGGCGGAGCAGGAGGCTCACCCGGGAGGGCTTAGACAGGGGCCCCAGCCTCACTGGAGATGTCAGCTGCTTCTCCCTCACCGCCCCAGCGCTGTGTGCTGATCTGGCATATGCCCCTGCTGTGTGTTTGCTTTTCGTGAGCATTTTAATGGAAGGAAGGAGGGGTGAGCGCATCAGACCGGGCTGAAGGTGCATCATTCTGAGGAGAGATCCCTGAAGGTAATGAGCGGTCCAGGAAGGGGCTGGGCTCTCAATATTCCATAGCGGCCAAGTGAGACAAGCGGTTGGCTGCTCCCTGTGGGCCCAGGAACTGAGTTTCAGGAAGGAAAGACTGGGGCAGATCGGACTCTGTGAGGCACGAAGAGGGCAGATGTTTTATTTGCTCGAAGACTGGAGTGTGAGGTCTGATACTGGAATACTTGCCCGCTCACATCCGTTTACGTAAAACCAGGCCCAGCATCACAGCAGGGCAATGAAAGCTCCCACGGCAGGAGGACCCACGCTGGGCTTAACATTCTGTTGCCTTCTTGGAATTCACAAGCATTTTTTCAGCAAGAAGCCCCAAATTTTCATTTTGTGCCAGGCCCTGCAAACCCAGTCCTTTATGTCATACGTTACATGCTAGAAATATTTGTCTTTGATTACTATTCGATAGATGGTGTCTGCAGGTTTGTATGTATTCTCACTGCTATGCAGATGCATTCTAGGCAGAAGTACCATTTCTTTGGGGGATTCCCCTGTGAAGGTCTCCCCGGACCCGGCATGAGGAATGAGTGGACAGTCCCTTCCCAGCCCGCTCGTGGACACTGTGCCGCCCTCTAGACTGCTCTCAAAACATGCAACTGCACGAATGTGAAAGGACCACATAACACAGAATTAACTCCCATCAGTAACTGCTTTCTTTCTTGTCTCTTCCGTTACCCAAATATGGAAACAAACCTTCAGAACAGGGACGCAGTGCAATGTTCCCCTTCCTTCCTGGGCAGGAGAATATGGTGATACATAAGCGTCCTTCCACTCTGCAGCATCATTCCTGTAGTTTTTATTTTTCATGACATCTTCCTCTCCCATCAAGACAACCTTATATAAGCAACTTTAGAATCGTCCTATTGCCGATGTGTATTTTGACTTACATTTTAACAAATTTCATAGTGCGGAATCTGCACCATGCCTGGTGGACACTGTGTTGAGCACCCAAAGATAAAAGTATGACCCCGGTTCTCACAGTTCTTCTGTAAAAATTAAAACTCATAAGCACTTTTATTACTTCTTTACTTCCCTGTTTAATTGCAGAGGAGAAATTTCCTGGAGAGAGCTTTGAGTCAAGAAGAGCTAAGCACTTTAGTGGTTTTCATCACATATGTCCGATTACTTAACAATTCACAGTCCCCCTAGCACTGCACCAATACACCTGTTTCACAAAAAGAGAGAACACATTACAAACCTCTCTCTAACAGGCGTAACTTGCACGCAGCTCCTTGAAAGCCTCCCCCATCAGTGGCTGCTTCTCTTTCTTACTCCCAACACTGTCTCCACAGAACTTTTTCTTTCCTGGGTGGGGTTAGAGACACAGCCTTATTTTCTTACAAGAGAACACGTGTGAGCTAGTAAGCTTTTTATACCATCAAAACTATTCCCTTAAATAGGAATGCTTTTTCCCTAAAAGTTGTATTTTTCCAAGATACTAGTTCCTATTATCCTGCCTTGAGGTGGGCAACGTCACTTGAAACAGAATCTGCTGCTACAACTGTCTTCATGCTGGAGGACTCACCTTGTGACACAGTACCCCAAGCGAGGGCACCAGTGGAATACTCTGTTCATTTCCTCCCAGGGAGTAGATTCTCCAGGAGACACATACATGCAGCAATACTACAGGTCCCACAGGAAAGTATAGGAGGACTTAGCTGTCAATACCTGCCTCTTTGAAAGGAGAGCCCGGTGGGCAGGTTGATGGTCCCTGGTTCAAGTGCAGCGGATCACAGTCCTGCCCCTCGATGCACGGCTGGTGGCAGGCACAGTCCTCAGGCCCTCTGCAGTCTGCTGGTGGGTGCTACAGTCCCAGCCGGTCCCAGGACCTGGTGTGTTGGGGTGGGCCACTGACCCTGCTCCCTGCTGGAAGCAGGATGTCTCTCCCCTGTAAGGAAGACCTGGCATTTACCATGCTCTCCTTCCCTGACTTTGCTTCCTGCGGGTTCAGTTCCCTGAAGTCAACTGCGGTCCAAAACTATTTCATGGAAAACGCCAAGAGGAACCCTCCTATGAGTTCTGAACTGTGCACCGTGTGAGTGATCCCATGGGCTCTCCCACTGGTTCCTGGGACTTGAGTCCTTGTGTGTTGGGGTCCTCTTGCCTTTGTCACTGAGAAGTCCTGTTACCAGGTCCACCATCTGGCAAGTCTTACCCTATTTTACTTAACTGGCTTCAGTGGGCAAGAGGAGTGGTGTTTGATTCTGAGAATTGTATTTTACTACTGTATGACTGTTGCTAATCTCTTACTGTGTCCAGATTACAAATTAAACACTCTCCGGCATAGATATTGGTGTAGGAAAAGCATCACACAAATAGGCCTGGAGTCTTGGACCATATCCGCCGGGATAGAGAGGCTACTGTTCCTACTGATGCAGACTTTCCCTGCATCTTGAGGCATTAGCTGCTCTCGACTACATGGATGAATTTCTATGACTCCAAAACTTGTAGTTGGGTGGTTTGGTGCAAGAAGTCATTCATTCATTCAACACATGCCTCTGGTCAGCTCAAGCACAGCCTCTGCAGAGGGAAGGGCTGCCTTCCACGCAGGCAACGAGCCCCTGAACAGCTTTGCCTTAAACTGGAATCATACTTCACTGTATTCCCCGCCATGCACTGAAGCAAATCTAGCCTGGCCAGGAGCTCAAGTCAGGTGCTGGAAGCCCAAAAGTTTATTAGCCGATCAAAACCTGAGCCGGCAGCCTGCCTGCAGGAAAGGAAGCTGGAATGGCTGAACTGTGTTGCAGAGGAGCATTCGGTACTGGGGGTATGTTTTTAGGCAACTGGTTTCACATGCCCATGGCGTTCCCTCTTCTCGGCAGTCATCTGCTGCTGTCACATGCTCAGCTTCACGCACTATCTGGAAGTACAAGCACCAGCTCCAGAGCCAGGCTAGCTTCTTCCTCTCTCCCATCAAGGCAGTGTGAGGGGAGGGCTTGGTCTACTCTGCAGGAGCTTTGGTGGTTACAGCCAGAGCCCAACAATGTTGCCCACACGGCGGGGCCTTGGGTCCTCAGCATGCTGGAGAGCCAGCATGTGTGGCTGCCTCCTGGAGACGGGGTTTGTATGTGGAGCCAGTGAGAAAGGAAAGAAGATATTCCTGGAAAGCAAAGCCCCCTCATTTCAGGAGTCACTGCCCGCTCTGGGCTGCGATATTCTGTCTGTGAGAGGCCAGGCTCTGCAGAAGACTCCTAGGAAACAAGGGAGAAGACTCGCTGTCACTGGGGCTTGGATATCATGTTATCTGGGTCATTGACCTCTGTCCTGACTTCCAGGCCTGCTCTGAGGAAGATGCCAGCATGGGTCAAGGGGATGTGCAGCCCCAGCCTCAGAAAGCTGGGGCACCAGACTCTGAGGACTTAGCAAACACACTGGCAACTCTGTCCTTCCCAAGGTGCCCTCTCACCCACTGTGGCCCTGCAGGAAGATGCCCGGGAGAGGTGGGAAGGTGGCAGAGAAGAGAGTTGGGGAGACACTCCTCACCCCAAGCAGGGTCCAGCAATAAAGGGACAGAGGGTGAATGACACCAGAGGGACCTGTGGCCACCTCGAGAAACAGGTGAGTGCTGAGGTCAAGCTGTAATTCTGATTAAAGTAGAAAGGGGTATAACGCATGTTTGTGTCTGAGTGGGAAGATCACTAAGTACTTATGTGTGTTTGCTTCCCAGCAGCAGCCCTTTGGTCTGTGGTCTGACCAGGGCCTTGGCAGCTGTTTCTCCATATACGCTGTCCTCCCTGCTTCTCTCAGCCTTCAAGACACGACGTGGCCGTTAGAGCTCTTTTTTTTTTTTTTTTTTTTTTTTTTCTTCCCCTCTCTTTTTTACAACAAAATTCACACACTTTGGATTTCATTACTCCTTAGTGCTTATTACTTTTGGGGAGGGGGGGGGAGAATACAGTCAAATATGGCAAAACAAAGCTGTCAGTCAATACCAAGGATAGACATAGCACATGGTGTAGAACACAGTACAAGTTTATCAACTATGGTTATCAACGTTGTCCCTTGTTTCCTTAAAAAGAATTGTCTATCTCATTAGATATTATAAAGTTGGACAAAACAGTAGAGAACAAGACCAATACAACTTAGGCATTGTAAACATTACAGGACTTCCAAAGAAGACAATAGTCAAACCAGAATGGGTATCTTAGTGAATCTTATTGTCTTCAAAGTAGTTGCCTATGTCTTCAAACTTGATACTACCATATAGAATGGAACAGAGTCTAATCAGTCAAAACAAGATCGTGGGAGTACTACAGGACTTCAAAACAAGTTAATAGGAAATCAAAAAGAGTTATTATTTATATATCCTAATTATTTGAATTTTTTCTTTAATTAAGACAAACATAAGAAATGACTAATTTTTTTTAAAACAATAAGGGGGAGATTGAGATAAAACAGGACATAACAATATAACAATAGAGGTGCAAGTGTGTTTAGGGGTGTTAAATAGCTGACTGTATCAATGTTTGTGGATCATTGAACACAGCTGTTTGCAGTCTACCTGTTTGAATGTCCACCTTGTATTCTTTGATGCTGTGATTTGAGGAACTATTTTCAAGATGATAATATGTAATATACTAACAGGTGATTTCTTACTGTTATGTTTTTTTTTGTTTGTTTGTTTGTTTGCTTTGTTTTTGTTTTGTTTTGTTTTGTAGTTCTGTATTACGTGTACCCTTACACCGCTTTGGTTTGTTTTGTGTTTTTCTCTTTTTCCTCTTAAATAAAAAAAAAAAAAAAAAAAAAAAAAAGACACGACGTGGCCTCCCAACCACTGGCGGAGTTTGTCCTCTGCATTGCTTGATGTCACTTTCAGTTAAGACCAAACAAACCCCAGAAAATTTGGCTAAATTAATGATAGCCATTTAGGGGAAGATATTTCCGTTCACTGAGGACATTCAGCACACATAAGCATTCATCCACCACAGGAAGAGGATTTAGTGTGGGGACATCTAGTCTTGTTTTGTTTTGTTTCATTTTTTTTTTTCAAGAAGTGGTAATATTTACTCCAGGGTAATGAGAGGCAAATGAAGCATAATGATTCTACAACTCAGTGATGTTCCTTGTTGCCCCTCTCGCAGCCTGTCACTCGTCTTGACTAATTTATTTACTCAGGTCATAATGGGAAGGAGGACATGGATCTTACTTTTCAGATGACCAAAGCCACAGTGTGTAAATGTGAGCCGTTTGCAGACTAACGTTCATTTGCTCAGTCAAAAATTGTTGAAAGTTTATTCTTGCATGAACAGTGTGGCTAGCAGGGCCTCCATGGTTCTGGAGGAAAGGAAAGGCCAGAGGTTAGTTAATAGCAATGAAACTGGTCAGAGCACTAGTTTTAGAAGATGAAGCATGAATTGATGGCACCCTGGAGAGAATGTCAGGAAAGTAACGGAGAGAAGATTTGTTCTCTGGACCTCGGTAAGGACATGTGGCTGCTTGACCAAGTGGAGGACAGTTCTGGTGAAGGTGAAAGGGCCTGTTACCCATGGCTGCCTGGCAACGGGGCTCCTCCTCACAGGCACACAGAGAGCAGTGAGTACTGATGTAATTCCACCTCGGGGAGACCTCAGGTGAGGAGCCCGGACAGCTGCAGGTTGTGGGTGTGCCTTCATGTGGCCTGGCCTGTGGCAGTCACTGCGTGGACAGAGCAGAAAGGAAGAACCACTGGGCCACTGTCTGGGGGGTTCAACACTGCTCACTTTGCTTTCTACTTTGCCTGCTGATCCCTAGAAGATCTGATTCTTCTTGGAGAAGGAGAAGAAGGATCCAACAATTTCTTAAGGCATATCCATTCACTGTTGTTTTTTCATGAAAACATTACTAAGGTTGTGGGGTTGGGAGTGTTTCACCCAGATTCTAGGAGTTGCAGGAGGCCAGCCAGTGCCTCTGGGAGGGAAGTGCACCCTGAGAGAGCAGTGCATGAAGCTGCGGGAGAGAGGCTGGACATGCAGTGGGAACTCCAGGAACTTGGATATGCCGGGGACATGGATCATCTGCTGAGGAAAGCTACGGGCAGTGAACCCCTAGGGAGGCCAGGAGGACCACATGGGAACGCCGTAGAAGCGAGACCACCCAGCCTTTGAGCTACACAGCACACAACTAGCCACAGGTGCTGGACACGCAGCCACAGAATTTAACGTTCTCCCTGCTGCCCTTCAGGCTGGCTTTGCTCTGATTTCTTTCTATCCCCGTATTTCTACTTTTTGCAGTGAAATATTTACCGTGTCCTGGTGTGTCGGAAGTGTTTAACTTTCTTTTCGATTTTCATAGAGGCTTACAGCTAAGAGTTTGTCTTGTGTCTCAGAGGAAAACTTTGAACTTGGACTTTTCAGTCATGCTGAAACTATTAAAACTTCGGCAATTTTATGCAATTTAATAAAGAGATGTAAATTTACTCTGAATACTATTCATATGAAGAGATGTGCATAAGTCTTTTGGGTGCCAGTATGGGCATGTTACAGTTTGGATCTAGAATGTCACCCCCAAATGCTCCTGTGTTCTGAAGCAGGAGGTTCATGCTACACATGCTTGCTGACCACTGTAGGTTCACTTGTCGCAGGAGGTTCTGGAAGGTGATGGTCTTGAGGTCATGATACTCATCGGCAGATCATTCTATAGCTGAATGGTCTGGAGGAGGGGAGGTTTGGCTGGAACAGGCAGTTCACAGGGCTGTGACGTGTAAGGCTGTAGTTCCCGCCCCAGTTCTTCCTTTCTCTGGGTCCTGATTGCCATGATATGAGCATCTTTTCTCTGACAGATGCTCCCACCATACCCTTTTTGCCCTTAAGCCAGCCAGGGATGGATTAAGACCTTTAAAACCCGAGCCAAAATAAACCTCAGCCTGGGAGAAATCTCAGGGAATTCCTATCCTGCCGAAAGCTCATTTTATCATATAACCACTCTAGCTGATTGCACTGCTAAAGAAGTTGTTAACATCCTTAGGTGACATGAACAAAGGCTATGAGAGTTGTTTCTCAGGGATGAAACCCAGGAAGAACTCTGCTGATGATCTGAAGACTCAGAGGCTTGGCCCCTGTGGTGACATAATCTATCCATGCAGCTGGGCTAAACGGCCTTTCTTGGAATTTACTTTCTTGTATGTATCTAGCTACAAAAGAGGTTCTGGAGATCTGGAAATCCAAAGGCACTTTTCACACATGCTTGCTGACCTGTGTAGGTTCATTTGTCGCAAGAAATAGCAGGCAAGGGTACACTGCTCTGTCTTCTTCTGTGCCCTCCTCAGTTTCTCTGATTCTTGGTTCAGCTGTGAGTTTCTGTCTGTGCTGCAGGGCTCCAGCTTCTTCAGAAACCCACACAGAGTTAGGGACATCTGGAGTCTGTTCTGGGTCCTTTTGTGGCAGCATTGAAAGGAGGACCCTCAAAAAAATAATTAGGGTTCAACAAGGTTGTCAGGGTTGGACCCTGATCTATTAGAACTTGCAAGTGTGAATCGTTCCTCCCTCTCCCTACCCTCCCTCTCTCTCTATTTCTCTGCCTCTATCTCTGTCTGTCTCTGTCTGTCTGTCTCTCTCTTTCTCTCACACACATGCGCGCGCGCGCGCGCGCACACACACACACACACACACACACACACACACATGCACACTCGAATAGCCATGTGAGAACACAGTCAGAAGGTGGCCATTTACAAGTCAGGGAGAGAATCTTTACCAGAAAGAAAATTGCCAGCACTTTCTTACTTTGTTTTGTTTTCTGAGACAGAATCTTGCTGTGTAGTCCAGGCTGGTCTTGAACCCACTGCGTAGCCCAGGCTGGTCTCAATCCTCCTGCCTCAGTATTCAGAGTGCTGGTATCATAGGTGTGTGCCACCATACCCAGCTCACTAGCACTCTGATAATGGATTCTATCCTCTGTAACTGTGAAAAATAAATGTCTATTGCTTAAACCATGCAATTTGTGGAATTTTGTAGTGGTGACTCAAGCTGACTAATATATTCTTCAATTATGTAAGTTGACTCCCCATAGCAAATCTATCTACAAGATCTAGCATCTATTATCTCTCTCTATTTTATCAACCCATCATATAGCTATTACTATTCCATCATCCATCGTTTATCTCCAATCTATTTAATCTCCAACCTACATATCACGCATTTCTATCTACTCTGTGGTCTTTTCACCTATCCTACCTATTAGCTTGGTTCTAGCTGTTCATTTATCACCTATGTACCATTTCTCTCTCTGTTATCTGCCTGTCTATAATCTATCTATCTACCTATGTATCTATGTGACGCTGTTTCTCTGGTTAAACTGCCACTGAGTCTGTGGTAGAAGATCCTTTGGATATCTGAAGTATATTTTTCTATCCTACATTCCTAGAAAGGTTTACTATACAGTATCTGTGCAAAAGTAATAGATAATGAGAAAAAAATGAAACTAAAGAATTTAGAAGACCAGATTAAACTGCTAAGTTTAATGGTTTATCAAACAGCTTGAGCAACAGACTGTCAAAGCAGATTCCGACAGCTAGTAGGAAGCAGTGAGCTGGGAGCCAGGCTGTGCTGTGGGGGAGAGTGCTGGTGGGAAGTAGGTGTCAGCACAGACTGGAACCCCAGTGCTGTGTCGGTGTGGGGAAAGCGACAGGACACCCAGTTAACATGAAACGCTGCTAAAAAAAGCAAATCATGAATGTTTTCAAACTTTAGTTGTCAGAGCGGCAAAACTATGACATATGTAAGAACAGCACTCCAAACATGGTTAAGCCACCTACCGAACTTTACAGAAAGATGCAAAACACTGTCTAAATAGAGAGATGTAGCAGTCCAGGGACTGCCATACGCCAGCTCTCTTTTAATCTATATTTTAAGTTCATTTTCAATTAATAATAATTGCCTACACTTATCAAACACATATTATGTACCAGTCAGTCTCAGAAGAATTTTTAATTAATATGCAAAATTGATTTTTGAGTTGATATGGAACATTTATTCTCTAACACCAGCTATGACAAGTTAGAGAAAGAGGAATAAGGGGAGAAAAATTATCTCTCTTTGTCCCAAAATGTATCATCAGTCTGTATTAACTAAAACAGCACAGTGTTTGTGCCAGAAGAAGCCGACAGGCTATCAAAATAAAAGCCTACTCAGACAGGAAAGGGAACACGAGCACAAATAAAACCACACACCTCCCTGCCTTCAGCTCCTCTGGAAAATAAGAGATGCCATGCACAGGGTGATAAACACTGATTCCAGGAGGTTCCTACTGCTGTCATAGACTGAGTGTGGGCGGGGGGAAGCAGAGGATCTCAGAGAGAAAGAAGGACAGGGTGGGGCAGATGGAGCCCAGGTAGGGCCCCCTCGCTAGAAAGGCTCAGAGTCAAGCAACAAACTGAACAAGCCAAATCAGCACCTCCAGAGAGAGAAAGCACAACCCTCAATGCCACCGTCTAAGCACAACTCTAGGAAGAAGGACAAAGGAAGTAAGAAGGATGTCTCAGTTACTTTCTTGTTGCTGGGACAAGATACCTGACACCCCCACACTAAAGGAAATGTGTATTTTTGCTCAGTTGGTAAAGTCTTAGTCCATAGTCATCTGGTTCCAAGGCAGGACCTTGTGACGAAGGGGCCTGGCAGAGGAGGAACAGCTCGCAGCGTGGCAGGCAGGAGGCAGTGAGGGCCACGGTGGCGAAGCAGGAGGAGGGATATGCATCCTTCCAGTCACACTCCCAGTGACCCATCTTCCCAGCAGGCCTCACGTCCCAACACAAGATGTCTCAAGAGGAGCACAGAGAGCAAGGCAAGAGTGGAGAGGTATTTTTAGGACACTCACAAGAAGAGAAGATGAGCAAAGCCAGGTTGTCGGCTGGCACGAAGTGGCCCAGGATGTACAAGAATCGAGGGAGCGGCGTGCATGCTGTTCTCCGGCCATCTGAACACAGACAATTCCATCCAGACAGTCCACGAGCAGAGAAGAGGAAAATCAACCCAAAACCAAGTGGAAACACAGAAATTAACTGAATCTGTATCTCAAACAACCAGAGACACAACCACAGCGAGGGGGATGCAGGTAACTAGCAGACAATGTGGCCATTCTAGAGAAGCGAAAGAATTACTGAAAAATCCTGAATTCTTCTTATTGGATTTTTTTACAATACTAGGATGGCATGGGGACTTTAAAATGACCTGTTATGTCTATTGTAGCTGTGAAGAGAAGATCTTGTAGAGACTTCAGTTTCTTGGCAAAAAAGAGAGAAAAGAGAGACCAAAGAAGAGAAGCACTCCGCGGATCCGTACAGGACACAGAGCAGCCTGCATCTCTCTCTGATCACCTCTGCACGCAGTCGTGGCCCAAGTGGCCGTGCTGTGGCCGTGAAGGTCTGGAGTCCAGGGTGCACCCCCGGCTGTTATTCCTCAGGAAGCGGAGCAGGCTCCTCAGCGGAGAAGTACAAGATGAGCCTGGAATACCTGCTGTCCTGGAAATTAACAAGTGGGTGAGGAAATAAAGGGGTGGGATTCTGCTGAAAGGACAAAGCAGTGAACTTGAAAGGGATTCAGGACTTGGCATAATGTAGGTATCAGGGTCAGTGAAGCAGCCAGCTCTACTGGAAACAGCCCGCTGGCAGAAGGTGGCCCAGGATGTACTAGAATCCTGGAACACCTGGAAATCCTGGAACCTGTTGTATAAGAACAAAAGGGGCTTTGAAGGTGTGATGAGATTACTGGTCTTGGTGAGGAGGTTTTCCAGTCCCTCCATGTAATCACAGTGAAGCAGCCACAGGAGGAAGTGTGGTGGCTGCTGGAGCCAGAGGCCGTGAGGTTGGCTTTGGAACACAGAAGGGAGTCCCTGCAGGGAATGCCAGGAAGCAGCATGCTGTGGAATGTGCATAGGACAACAAGACAGATGTCCGTCTCCAGACCACAGACGAGGGGACGTCAGACCTCTGCTGACCTTCAGGGTGCTGCAGGAACCGCTGGAACTGTTTTGATCACTGAGTCTGTGGGGATTTCTTTCAGCAGACAGAGGGGACAAGTACCAGTGGGAATGAGTTTTGACTCATAAGATATAAAAAAAATAGAAATGCATGAACCTCCGAAGGTAGACAGATAGGTGGGTAAGTGGACGAACCAGTGACTAAAGGTCAAGAAGGACCGGAGGAGGCCCTTGCTTACAGTAAAAGGCGGCTACAACTGTGGAAAGTCAGCATCTTGGCACCAACACAGGGAAGGGTGATTCAGTTAATAATCGTTAGTGAAGACTAAATCTAAGTTTGCTGAGAGCCAAGAGCTATAATACCCGTACCGATCAGTAACATCCTGACCCAGCGTTCAAATGTAACATCTCCACAGCAGCAGATGGACGGGGTGCAGTCTGGACATGACGCCCGAGGAAACACAGGATGGCTTTTATAATACTCGGCCTCAGGAGGCACCTAACCACGGGGCAGCATCGGGCAAAGCCAGCTGGAGGAAGGTGTTAGAAAATAACTGGCTTCCGTCTTTCACAACCGTGCACGTCACGGAAGACAACAGAAGGTGACAGAGCCTTTCAAGATGAAAGAGACTAAAGAGAAACAGGGAGGGCCTGGGTGTGTGGTTCTGGTGCTAGAGGGGAAGCGCGCTGTTAGGAACAGAAGACAAACATGAAGAGCATTGCTGGGCCAGTGTGGGACTGGGATGTGGGTGGCAGAGCACAGGAAACTGTGGCATGAAACTTAACACTACGGTCAGTTACCCTGACATTATGCTTGGCTCTGCAGTCGGATGAAAGTCTCTCTATTCTTAGGAAACACACACTAGTGTAACGGAGTGAAAGCATAGGGTGTCTGTAATGGGAGAAAACAATTAATAGCAGATATTGGGGGCAAACGTTCAGTAATTCATAGAAATCAATGGGAAGAACATATCTGATAGAAAAACGACCATAGAATATGTGGTTAGTGACAGAGGGCTATGCATGGAAAGATACTCAACCTTTTATATTTAAAAATACAAATTAAAATAAGCTACCAATGTTCCTGCACAGACTGGCAGAGCAGGAGTTTGGAAATGTGGTGTGGGCATTAAACAGGGGATGGTGAGACTAAAACAAATGCTGTGTAACATACGACAACTTCCCCGAGACCCGCAGGGAACCTGCGCGCTCACTGTCCTGTCTGAAGGGAAACGGGTGTGGGCATTGGTCCACACAGGAATCTGGATAGACACTCAAGTCCCTGCAGAGTGAACAAGCAAGTTGTACACCACCCCTGCAATTATTTCACGCGCGATTAAAAAGTCAATAAATACACCACTAGAAAACGTAATGTAGTTTTTGCAGATCTATCTACCTAACCATCTATATGTAAAATTATGTATAGAAAGTGATTCTAGAGGACACACACCAAACAGGAGCTCTGGTCGGGGAGCTAGAGATTGCTCCTGCAGGACTTCTGCTTTCCCTCTGATGTTTTATTTTTTGAAAAGAGAAGTGTATTCCTGTATTGCCTGTGTAATTAAGGATTACATCTGTAATTAAGGATTTCATATATGATTAAACATTAATTCAAAAATGTTGACAGTAGTTGTATCTTCCTAAGGCCATTTATAAATCAATTTTCTTCTCTGTCATCTAATAAATCAGCTACTGTACGCACGTGGATGAGCCCCACTCGCTGCATGATGGTTCCCTCTTCTATTCTGGCTTCTATTTTTACTCTAGAACCTCTGGGCATTTCATTTAAATCTGTAATATTTGGAAATTAAATTCAGGCAAGGGCTGGAACTCAGCAGCATGAGTAATACTGCTTCTTTACTCAAGGGTGTGCCCAAAAGCTTTGCCCTTCTGCCTGTGAGTCAGAAGACACAGCCACAGGACGTCCCTGGTGGAGTTTGTGTGATCACAAAGGGCAGCTCAGTTTTGGGGCGCTGGACACGATGACATCTCTCTACTCAAACCTGATGACTACAAAATTGAAGCCTCAAGACCAGAGTCTACTTAATGTGTGGGATTCCCGATGGATTTATATGACTGCCAAGGATGCTATCAGTGTCTTATAACAAGAGAACTTGCCTGCAAGTTAAGTCACTTGGAGGGGCTTTCTGTTTGTCTTCAGAGGGAAGCTGAGGCCTTGAGAGAGGAAGACCACAGAGCACTGTGCACAGCTGTGGGAAGATCCCCAGTCTCAGCTGTCCCCACCACGTGGCCCTGTGTTTATGAGATGTCACATTAGTGCACTCTGTAAATTCGACGTGGGAGCGAGTAGAGGTGTTTCTGGTCTTTTGCTGTGGTCCCTGCCTGCTCAGGCCTCTCAGATGGGACAACCAAGGAAGGGCAGCTGCCATGGGGTTGCCCACTAAGAGCATGGTCCTGGAGGGCACCAATGACCAGAATCATGACTTGCAGAGGAACAGCCCAGAGAGGACTTACAGGGAAAATGAGACTCTCCTTACTAACAGGAAAGGTTGTGTTTCTCTGGCCACTGACACACTTCCCCAGTCATTAGGAAGCCTGTCTCCCCCCAAATCATTAGAGGAAAGCTCAGGACCAGAGCTCATATCTGTCGATCCTTGTCACTGTCTGATCGATAAATGTGTGGTAAACCTGGTCCAAGTTTAATGTGATATAACCATGTGAAATCCAATAGCCAGGCCCACAGAGTCTGCAGGTTCAGCTGTGGGAACTTCTCAGTGTCCACCACCTGCACGGTCAGTAGCACAGTGTGCTTTGCCTCTGCAGACGCTGACTTGGTGTGAAAAGACATGGTGTGTAGGCGTGTGGCCTGAGAACATACAGACAGGGCTCCAGCATTCTGGGACAGACCTACATGAGCCCACTGCGCCCTTGTTTCTGGGCTGTGGGATGGTGATCACACTGTGGTCCTTGTCAGTCCTTGTGGTGTGAAGGGCAGAAGGCAGACAGGAAAGAGGAGCGGAACTCATCTTGCAGGACTCTGCTAGGATTTGAGCAGGAGGACTTGTGCGAGGAGGTGGTCTTGCAGGTGCTTGCTTTGCAGTCAAGACAGTGTAGAATTCAGCAGAGGAGCTCAAGCTTAAAATCAGACCTTCAGATTTTCATTTATACTATTTCCCAGTTGCATTATCTTTAATAAATTCCTCCTCCTCTCTGTGTTTCCTCACTTGAAGATGGGATAAGAGCTGGTCTGGGGACCTGCTTTGGCCACATGTAAAGAGGCATCATCCACCATGGACGGGGCAATGCTCTCTCTGCAAGGAACAGGAACCTTCCTGACTCATCTTCCTTCTTGGGTATCACTGTTTACTGGAGTCATTGCCCAACCTGGACAGAGTGAAAAAGAGTAAGCAGGAGAGGAAGACAACTGCATCATTCAGGGTTCTCCAGGGAAACAGGACTAATGGGAAATGTGTATGTACATCGTAAGACAGGGGCAGAGCGGTCCTCAGACCTGTAGCAATTGAACTGGAGACACAGGACAGCCGATGCTGCGGCCTGAAGACTTCAGCACCAGAGAGTTCTGGTGTTCTGGTCTGGAAGCAGGAGACACTGGGGATGCAGACAGAAGGATGTGCGCCCAAGGGGCATCAGTCTTTTGTTCCAAACAAGCCTGCACCTGACTGGGCTCTTCACCTGAGGCTCACTCGTGCTGAGGCAGGAACCATGCCCTCCTCAAGTGCAGACATCAATGTGTGTCTCGTGCAGACACCTTTACACACAGTCCCAGGTGGCACTGGTCGGGGTTTCCATGCACCTTGTGGCATCCCACTTTCTCTGAAGAAAAGTTAGGAATGTTTTGTCTGTCAGCCATGGGTGATGTTCTTTGAGATTGTTTTGTCCGTGTTTTAGGGTCATGAATGCCAACTTGAGAGAGCTTTCAAGTGTCTTTCTCTGGACCATTGAGATGGGCTCTTTTGCAATGTGCCCCCTCTGGCTGAAGGTGCCCAATCAGAAGCTGAACCATATGGTGGACAGAGAGGTTGTTAAAGGACCAAGTATCACATTCAGGGCTTGGAAAACAGGCTTGACCAGAGGTTCCCTGCAAGCACACCCAGGGTCTACAGTTCTGTGACTTGTGGAAGCTCCCTACTAATGCAGGTGGTGTCATTACCTGATGTCACCCAGGACTAGACATTCAAACTAGCTCATCCAACCACAGCATCCCAGGTGCTCTGTCCCACTAGAGTGCTCAGTTGGCTCTCCCATCCCTGGTGAAGAACAAGCAGACTTGAAACAGAGGAACTGCAGAAGACCTGAGAAGGACGAACTGTGAACCTTCCATGGCATGCGATTTGGCTTAGATTAGTTTTCTTATGGCTCAGGTATTATTACCCTGCAAAGAGGCACACAATAATGACCCAAACAATTGGTGCCAGTGGAATGCAGTGTATGTTAGAAAACTCTGAGGAGGAGCTGAGTCCCATGGGAAGGTGAGAAGATGTTCCAGAGCGATGCTGACCCATGAGGGGAGGGAAGGGTCCTAGGCAGAGGGAGCCCAGCAGGCAAGGCAGGCAGCCAGGGGTAGCTGAACCCAGAGGGAGTCAGGGTGACCCAGTGAAGGACGAGATAAGATGAGCCTGGGACTGAAGGCACACACACACACACACACACACACACACACACACACACACACACTCCTCCATCTTCCCTGCTCCCTCTGGCAGGCAGAGGATTCCTAGATTCAGAAGAGACCATTCTGGAAGAGGAGGAGACAGAGGCAATTCTGCTGGGTGCCCCGCAAGAATGAATGGAGTGCGATGGGAGTGGATGCAGAGTGCCTTTGGTGCCAGGCTGCAGGGGACACCAGGCTGACCTGTGTTTAGGCTGATGACAAGAACCAAAAGGCAGTTTTCCATTCTGTAGTCTACAGAATTGCCCAGATGTGTGTAATCTGCAGAGGGCCAGGTGTGCAGTCCTGCACAAGTACTGCAAGGGATGCGGGAGGAAGTTGCTCTTTGATTATGCAGCAGGCCCTCCTTTGACTTTCTCTGAGGAAACAGACTTTTCACACCGTAGAATTAGTATAGCATGCCGCTGCGAGGCTGGTCTGAAGGTGGGGAGTTATCTCAGCTGATGGTTCGCAGTCAGTAAAGATGCAGCTGCTGACTTGGAGGGCCCAGGTTTGGTTCAGAGAATTGTAAGTGGCTT
This sequence comes from Cavia porcellus, assembly GCF_034190915.1. Classification (NCBI taxonomy): domain Eukaryota; kingdom Metazoa; phylum Chordata; class Mammalia; order Rodentia; family Caviidae; genus Cavia; species Cavia porcellus. Next base: position 1,232,440 of record NW_026947489.1, on the reverse strand, counting down.
TCAGTGTGTGGCATCACCTCAGAACAGTCGGATTTGGGTATAATCGGGGAAGCAGAAGGCTGGAAACTGTTGGGACCAGAGAATATAAAATAATATGCCGTTGTGCTGGGGACCAGGCTGCATGACTGCGGTCCCATGGTCTCAAGGCTGGTGTGATGTATGCAGAAGGTCAGATGCTTCCTGGATGTGCAGAGAAAACTCATTTAGCACAGTGCTCCAGAGGCGAGGCGAGGTAAGTCTGCTGAGGACGTGGAGGAGGACCCGTTCGCCTTCCTGTGTTCTTCCCTGCTAGAGTTCCCATCCCTTGCCCCTTTTCTCCTCTCTTGCTAATAAAGGTGGGTCAGCCACGGAGACGGTGTGCTTGTCCACTAGTGGCAGGCTCCCCCTGGTCCCCTTGAGCTTCAATGTTGTCTTTTGTTTCTCTTTATTGGCCTCTGTTCCCCCCACAGGTATCTAGGGGTCTGCTCAGCCCCCAACAGGAAACAAAACTAAGCATTGCTCTGCAGACGCCACCTACATTCTATATGCGTGATCCTTTTATGATGAGAACGGTAAATATTTTTCACAGCTCCTGAGATAGATTAAAACATTTTGAATATTTTCTTTAAAAAGTTTTTGAAATAATTCATGTGTTTATATAATTCAAGCTTTTTCACAATGTGTAAAACTATAAAACTCTTTTCCCCCCTCTTTTTTTTGAGGTAAGTTCTCACTATGCAGTTCAGGCTGGCCTCCAGCCCTCAGCAGCCCTCCTGCCTCTGCCTGTGAATGACAGGCACACGTCACCGTGCCCAGACCACCCTGTTTGCAACCTTCCAACTCCCACCTTTCTGAGAAGAGTAACTCTTGTAAGTATTCTTTTAGAGATACCTTCTTCCTAGAGATAACAATACAGTAATATAATCTCTTACCTTCTGTTTTTAATACAAATAATAGCATATTAGGACTCAGTAATACAGCTGGATAACTTAATAATGTGTCTGTTAAAACTCTCAAGTGGTGCACAAATGTAAGCAATCACTATTATAATGTTAGAATATTTTAATAATGTGAGATGATAATTATGGAGACTAAATTCATTTTTCTCAGGATTTGTAGTGAATAGAGGAATGACTCTGATACAGTACAAGTGGATGAATTAATGAACAAATGCTACTTATTTAAAATTTCTCAAAATTTAATTTAAACACAGCCTTGGCTATGAATCGCCGATAGAGGCACATGGCCCACACTCAGGACACCACCGTGCTGCCGCCTCCTTCCCCGTTTCCTGGCTGGTCCTGTGCCTTCCTGACTTCTCTGCGGGTCTTCTTGCTTCCACTCTTTTTGAAAACCCTTGAGTCCAGGAAAATCAGTTCATTTTCTCTTTCTTGCATTTCAATTTCCATGACAAACTGACGCTAAGGACACAATGCTGGTTACACATATGGATTTAGGAAAAGCAAACACATAGGTTTGCAAGTGTTGCATCCAGAAAGAGAAACAGGTCCCAGTGACTCTAAGGAGGCTAGGACCACTTCACGCCCTTTGGTCTCCAACCTCAAACTCTCCTAGAGATCTGCAGCAGACTGAAAGGAGGAGGACCCACTCAGGCCATGCTCCGTGGTGCAGGAATTTGCATTTGCAGCAACTCCCCAGGTCAGTTAGGGTTGGGTATGGGCTTGGAGTTTGGGCTGGGGTTGAGGTTTAGGTTTGGATTTGAGTTGGGGCTGGGATTGGGGCTAGGGCTTGGGTTTGGGTTAGGGTTGGCCTTGGTGTTAAGGTTAGAGTTTGAGTTGGGACTGGGACTTGGATTGAGGTTTGGTTTGTGCTGGGGCTGGAATTTGTGTTGGATTAGGGTAGGGGATAGGGAGATGGCAGGCCCTCAGCTGCTGGAAGTGACAGACAGAAGGCTTCCTCTCATGCTGGCCTTGGGCAGAAAATGTTCCTGCTGAGTGCAGAACCCTCCTGGATGGCCACGACTTCCTGAAATTCCCACACCAAAGGGCTGGGCTGAATCCTCTGCTGTCTCGCTCTGCCCTTTGCTCTGCTTTCCTCCCTCTCCAAGCTGGGATTCCCAGGGGCTTTCTGAGAAAGTCCTGTTAGCAGACTGCAATCTGTGGAGAGCCTGCCTGAGACCCTGCCTCCAACCAGCTGCTTAGCTTGGCGACTGCAGAGAAACCTCCACACACAGCAGTCTAAAGCTGGCCGGCTGTGTACACCGTTTTTTCAAAGGTTGGTTAGAGTTACTATATGCATCATTTTTAAATTGTATCTTAATGGTATTTCATATAGCACATATAAAATATTTCAGGAAATTTGCAGTTTATAGGTTTTCCTAAGTTCATGGAGTATTCTAACTCCACATTGGTAACATTCTTTCTATGGTAGGCAACATTTCTTTTATGCAGTAACACACACTGGTTTTCACTTTTAAAACAAATATTAAGCAATATCCATTCATTCTTTCAACAAATATTCATGGAAAGACTCTGGACTTAGTTCTATTCTGTGTGCTAGAGATGCAGTCCTTATGAAGATTCCATTCTCCAATAAAAGACAGAGTCCAATCTCAGGTTCCACAGATGAACCAAGACAAGTGAAGACGTGGGCGGTGTCTGGGCAGGAGGTTTTTGCCAGCTGGTTGGGCATGGCCTCCCTGAAGCTGGCATGATGACGACATTCATCCGGTGCAGCTGACAGCAAATGTGGCCGTCATGAGGGATCAAGTGTGGGGCACCCAGGCCCCAGGAAGGAGAGGTGACAAGGGAGGAGGCCAGGGCCTGGCTGGGTCCTGCAGATACTACTGTAGTATCACGGGAAGACCCCGAGTAAGGTGGGAAGATCCCAATGGACTGGGTTGAGCTGGGCTTTGTGGCTTCTGAGAATAAACTGCAGGGTGAAGGGCAAAGCAGAAGCCCAAAGAGAGGATTATTATCAGAGTCCAGGCAAGACCATGATGGCTTGAAGGAGGGTGGTGGTGGAGACACAGGAAAGGTCTTACTTGGAGTATGTACTGCAAAGCAGGGTAGTGGAGTGAATGGCAGACTGGATGTGGGGACTGAGCAAGGAGAACACAGAGACTTCTCAGGCTCTGAGCTCCACAGGTGGCAGTGACCTAACCTGGAAAGGAGAACAGGGAGCAAGCTTGGAGAATGACTCTAAACTCCCAGTTCTGGTATTAAACGTGAGGCATCTGTCAGCTGTCCATGGACAAGTCCATTTGGCATTCGGCTTTGAGTGCTGGAGGTCAGGAAAAATCAGCAAGGAGCGGGTATAAGTCACTGCCTCAGGACCATGGAGATGGAAAGAGCTGAGGGCTAAGCCAGAGCACGGAAGAATATGGGAGAGCAAGAGAGAGGGAGCTAGAAAGGGGGAGAAAAGGACGAGAGACCACAGATAAAGGAGGGGAATGGAGTGGGAAGAAGCAGGGAGGGAGAGGTGGTGTGCTGCCTGCCTGCACAGGGAGGACGTGGGCCAGGGCAGGGGCCTCGTGTCTGGCCACAGGGCTGGCGCTGTGCTCTGTGGGAAGAGTAGTTTTGGTCTGGAGCAGGGTCTTCCGGAGCAGTTGGAGGAGAGAAGACGCCGGGAAGAAGAATACACCTACAGCTAACTGTGCTGCACAAAGCTAAGGGAGCTAAGGGCTGCTATTGTTGAACTTTTAGAGAAATTCCTAGAATATACTCCCAGAAGAGAAAGAGAAATGGTTCACGAAAGAGAGACAAAGAAGGAGGAGGAGGTGTGGAAGAGGAAGAGAAGGGGGAAAAGAAGGAAGAAGAAAAAGAAGAGGAGAAAGAGGAAGAACAGAAAGATGGGGAGAGAAAGAGAGAGAGAGAGAGAGAGAGAGAGGGAGAGAGAGAGAGAGAGAGAGAGAGAGAGAGAGGAGAAATATAGTGGCAGCATTAAAGTCCTTAAATAAAAGAGAGGTCTAAGATTCACTGATCTAGTGAAAGGGAAAACAATCAATAAACCAATATCAGCCAATGAAATTGAAAACATAATTAAAAATTTACCAACAAAGAAAATCCCAGGCCTTGTTGGTTTCAGCTGAATTCTACAAGAAATTTAGAGAAAGCTAATGCCACTAATACTGAAACTCTTTTTAAAAATTGAAAGGGAAGCAGAACTTCCAAAGGCATTCCTGGAAGCAAGTATGACCCTGACTCCAAAACCAGAGAAGAACTCAACCAAGAAAGAAAACTACAGGCCAATCTCCCAAAGGACACTGATGCAAAAAATCCTTAATAAGACACTGGCAAACAGAATGCAGCAAATCATCAAGGAGATTATAGATCATGACCAAGTAGGATTCATCACAGGGATGCAGGAATGGTTCAACATATGCAAATCAGTAAATGTAATATACCATATTCATAGAGTCAAAAACAAAAATCACATGATCATCTCAATAGATGTAGAAAAGCATTAGACAAACTCCAACACCCATTCATTATAAGAACACTATAGAAAATCAGAATATGTGGTCTTTACCTCAATCTTATAAAAGCCATCCAAACCAACAGCTAATATCAAATAAAATGGTCAAAAATGAAAGCTTTCATTCTAATATCAGGAACAAGATGCGGACGTCCATTATTATCACCTCTGTTCAATACAGTTCAGGAAACATTAGCTAGAGCAACTAGACAAGAGGAAAAGAAAGAATAAAGATAGGAAAGGAAAAAGTTGTATCAGTGTTGCTTCCAGATGACACGATATTCTATACAGAAGACTCCAAAAACTCCACCAAGTAATTGTAGATTTAATATCCAAATTCAGTAGTGTCCTGGGGTACAAAGTCAACACTCAAAAGTCAGTAGCTTTCCTGTACACAGGAAACAAACTCACAGAAAGAGAGACTAAGGAAAGCACACTCTTCCCAATAACATCTAAAAATTGAAATACTTAGGAATCAATCTGACACAAGATCTAAAAGAGATATAGGGAAAATTATAGTGCCTTAAAAAAGGAAGTTGAAGGGGATATCAGAAAACAGAAAGACATCCCTTGCTCTTAGATAGGAAGGAGCAACATGAAAATGGCCATTCTCCCAAAACTGCTAAACAGATTTAACGTAATCCCAATCAATGTACTATTAAATACCTCACAGATCTAGTGAAAATATTCCTAAAATTCATTTGGAACCAGAAAAGACTTAGAAAAGCAAAAGCAATTCTGGGCAACAAAGGCAAGTCAGGGGTATCACAATCCCAGACCTAAAACAATACTACAAAGCTACTGTAATAAGATCAGCATAATACAGGCAAAAAGAGGCCTGAGGATCAGTGGATCAGAATGAAGATGCAGATACAACTACAATGACACTCAGCCACCTTACCTTTGACAAAGGAGCCAAACACATTCACTGAAATAAACGGTACTGGGAAAACTGGCTCTCTGATGCTGAAGATTAAAACTAGACCCATGGGCTAAATTAAAGTAAAAAATGAATCAAAGATCTAAACATTAAAATAGAAACACTAAATTTACTGGGAGAGAAAACAGGCAGAAACCTTGAAGACATAGGTGTAGGCAGAAACTTCACAAACAAAACCCAGAATACTAAGGAAATAATGTAAAGTATCAACAAATGGGACCTTGCACCTTATTAAAAGCATTTGCACAACAATAGAAATCACCAACAGAGTAAAAAGACAACCCATAGAGTGGGAAAAAGTTATAGCCAGTTGGTCCACAAAGAAATTCTACCTAGAACATATAAAGAATTGACAAAATAAAACTTTCTCAAATTCAAAGACCCAACCCAAAAATGAGCATCTGAAATGAGTATATACTTCTCAGATGAAGAAACACAAATGGCGAATAAATACATGAAAAAAATGTTCGTCATTGGTCTTTCAAGAGATGCAAATTAATACAACACTGAGAGTCCATCTCACCCAGAAAGAATGGCTGGCTGTCTTCAAAAAATCAGCCAATAGGAAATGCTGGCAGGGCTGTGGGGGAAAAGGAGCCCTTCACCACTGGTTGGAGAGTACTCTGGTGCAGCCATTGTGGAAATCAGCATGGAGAATCCTCAAAACACTAGTATTAGTGGTCCCATTCCACCTCATTATTCCCCTTCTGGATATCTTCCCAAAAGAATTAAAAACATCATACCACAGTGATATATGTGCACCCATGTTTATAGCAGCAAAATTTCTAATAGCTAAATCTTGAAAACAACCCAGATGCCCATCAAGCAAGAAATGGATAAAAAGATGTGGGTGTTTTTCATATGATGGAGTGCTAATCAGCCATAAAGATGGATAAACTCCAGACTCTTATAGGTAAATGAATGCAACTTGATACCACACGCATAAGTAAAATTAATCAGACTTACGTATTTAAACATTGTATTGTCTCCCTAGTGTGAAAAGGTGAAAGAGTAAATAAGATCCAAAGTGTACAATAGATATTGTGAAATGGGAAGAAACTTCAAAAGTAAAAACAAACTAAGATGGGGAAAGGGGAAAGGGAGAAAGGGGAAAAGAAAAAATATGTGTCTACACAAGACAGTTAAGATAGTTACATGTGGGCAGCAGCTCCAGGGACCCCCCTTGAATGCGGAACAATTACTGTGGCTTTGGTTACTTGGAGACTCATTTCCTTACTCTGATATGTAAAAAGCTGGCTAGGGTATTTCCTTCTCTCTTCAATTAGCTCTAAGCATTGCAAATAAGGCTAACGGAGGTGCTAATATGCAATCTCTGTAGCCAACAGACAGTCCTGTTTCCTCGCATAGTGTTTTCCATACAATACAGATATGTACAGGATATGAGCACAGGAGATGTTAGAGCAAATAGCTCCGGGAATGGCAACTGGGTACAGCCTCAAGATAAGAGGCTATGACTCCTCAGGGCACAAGAGTGGCATATCAAAAACCAAAGAGATAGCTCCCTAAAACAATTCCACTGCTACCTTAATTAAATTATGTAAATTGATCCTTTTGCATATCTTTATCTCTGCAATTTACAGAGATGCCAATTTCTGGCCAACCAGGTCAAGTTGTGTAATTCCCACCATCCTCACTATCATTCATCCTTGAGCCACCCACCTTCTTCACAAGATAATAAATTCTGGGAGAGGCTTACAATCAAGGCGTTTGTCTGCATGTCCTCACGGGACTGGATTTAGGACCGCTTGGCTGCCCTTAACTTGGAACATGTCTTGCCGTGGTTTGCACTGGTGGTGGTGGAACTTGCTGGGATTCCAATAACCTCTCAGTGGGATTACAAATACAACTTTCTGGATTGTGAGGAAAACTAGGAGGAGGATTCTAATACTTGGATGATTGAACTCGATATTTGGGTTTACAATAGTTATACAGCTAGCTTAGTTCCTTGAAAAGAAAGTTTTGTGCTAATATTGTTTGGACAAAATATCATGTCTATATGTTGTACTCTGAATAACTATTACAAAGGCAACAATATACAGTGTATCAACTATTGTAACTGTCCTGCTAACCTGCTTTGAAGCTCAGGTTCACTATCATGTTTATCTTTTTTTCTTTAAAATAAAAAAATAGACAAAGTGGAGAAAATGAACTTAAATAGGGATTAAGACAAATATTTCACAGCAAGCAAAATGTCAAGCCACAAAGAAGCTGTGAAAATTTAAAATTGTATGTACTTAATGGCATGTAGCCTTAAGGTGCATAACAATGAACAAAAATTTTTTAAAAATTTTAAATGACAAGATTCACAAGCACAGGAGAAAGTTTTATCACTTCCTTTTCATCAGTTGTTATAATAAGGACACAATGGGGGAAAGTCCAGAAAGGATCTAGAAGATTTGAAGAGTTTAATTATCACAGTTTCATCCGTTTTGCTTGGGTGTGGCCAAGATCTGTAATCAGATGGACGTACATTTAAGATCCTTATGAATTCTTGAAGCATTGAAGCACTTGCACTTCTGCTGTTGTGAAATATTCTTCCTCAGGTCTGGTGACAGACTTTGCCCAAAAGTTTTCCTCCTCTGATTTGTAGTATGGATGTTTCCCCACACACCCTTCTCTTTGACTGGTCTTTACAGGGTTACCTTTTTCCATCTTTTCGCTTTTAACCTGCATCTTTAGATCTAAAATATATTTCCTGTGGACATGACAGAGCTGTCTTGTTTTCATCTTTTTTGTCCAGTTAAATGATCTCTGTCTTTTGATTGGCTTGGTTACATTGTTTACATTTGATATCACCATCAACACATTGGCGTTGTCTTCTGCTTATTTTTTGTTTGTTTGTTTCATCTGTTCTTTGTTAATTTTCCTCTTTTCTTATCTTCTTTGGTTCAATTAGTTATTTTTCTATTCTCTATTACTTTTTTATTACCTATTACCTTTTTATTACCTATTTTATTTATCTCTATTAGACATATTTCTTTGCTTCATATTACTTTCTCTCAATAAACACATTTAATTTATTGCTGGATATCTTCCAATAGTTTAATTCCACTTCATAAAAACTGTAATCACCCTACAAATAACACTTCTATTTCTTGGCACTGCAACTTTGTGTTGCTTCTACTGTGCAGTTCCCTTGCCTGTGTAACAGACCCCATAATACATTGCTATCTTTTCCTTAAAATGGAAATTATCTTAGGACTTCTGCTTCCGGAGGAAAAAGTGACATATTTGCCCTCCCACATGTAACAGGAATGCCTAAAACCGTAGTTCACAATTCACAGAGTCAGGCAAGCAGGAGAGTGAGGCTCAGGAGCCGGTGTCCTCCCCATCCTTGGGCCTGATCCCTGAGCAGCAGGGCGGGACAGCCCCATGTGCAGGGGTCTGGAAAAGTAGCATGCAGTTCGGAGCAGGAGCGTGAGTGAGTCACACCTGCTCCTGCAAAAAGGCTGGGACTTATTTTTAAAAAATTGTTTCAATTAACTTGTACATCAAAGAAGAAATAAAAGAGTAATTTAAGACTATTTTGAAGTAAGAAAAAATGAAAACCCAACATACCAAATTTGTAGACTGCTCTAAAAGCAATATTTACAAACTCATAACACCAAAAACCTACGTCAGAAAATAAGAAAGTCCTCACATAAATGACTGTAGCTTCTAATTTAAGCAAAAGCAAAACAAAACAAAAAACTCTAAAAATAAAAGCAAAAGCAGAAGAGTAAATGAGCGTGTAGTAAGTAGAAATAAAGGAAATGGTGAAAAACCGTACAAATTAGTGACATAGAAAAAATACCACCAATAAAGCTAATGCTCATTTGTTAAAAAAGATAAAGTTGAAAAACCTCTAGCTAGAGTGACTAATAAAAAGAGAGGAGATATTCCTAAAATTAGCACTGAGAGAGGTGACAGCATTGCAGGTCACAGTTATTAAAGGCAACATGAGAAAATAGTATGAAAGCTTTAAGACTTGGATATATTTATAGTAGTCCATTGAAAGTACCTGTGACTGTATTTTCTATAGTCCCATCCATTTGGGGTTTGCGCATATTGAATCTTTTTTTAAAACTATGGGTCATATGTTTTTGCTCACATTTTCTGGCTTCTTTATGAATCTAGGAATTTTTTGTTGCATGTTTGACATTGTCAGTGTTACATTATTGAGTACTCAGACTGTGTCCATTTCCTTTAAGGAGCGCCTTTGCTTTGGCAAGTGACTAAGTAACAGTCAAAATGTCTGCCTTCTCTGGAAGCCTGTATCCGAAGATGTTTTAGGACAGTTCCAGAGTGGGCTTTCTCTAGGATCACATCAGCTCTGTTGTTAGGTTAGGGCCCGTCTGGATGCTCCTATTCAGGGACCCCACTGTGGCTGGGCAGACTCTGAACAGAGTCTCTCTGTCTCTGAGCTCTGAGACTTGTCCCCTGGTCGGTGCTCAGCGGTGGCTCTCTGTCCAGCCTTGCTGATCGGCCCTGCAGTGAGCACCGTTTGTTCACTTGAAGGCTGGGGAAGAAGGGACCAGAGCGGACAAGTCTGCAGATCGCTGGGACTTCTGCGGTGGGGCACTCCTCCTCCTGGTGCTCTCCTACGTTTGGCTGTCTGAGCCTTCACGAGGCCCATTCGGCCTCTCCTCTAAAGGGGCCCTGGGACCCGCAGGCCCGTCCCTGCCTCTAGGAGAGAAGTGAGTGACGGCCCTGTCCCATGAATGCAAGGACTGAAAGCAGCCACTTCTTAGTGCATATAGTTCACCCAGTTTTCTAGATTCTCCCTGTGGGTGAGCAGGTCTGGGGCCAGTTTTTCTGTCATAGTTGGGAGGTCCCGGTGGGAGAAGATGGTGAAAATGTTCACCATGTGGTCAGCATGGAAAAGAGAGAGATGAAGGGAGCAGGGTCTCCCTGTCCCTTCCAGGGGACACACCTTCACTGTTCCATCACTGCTCCATGGTGATATAGCCTAATACACAGTCTTGGGGGACACAGATGGACACCAGAGTGCTCTGCTCAGAGAAGCTTTCTTGTTTTTCTCTCTTGTTGAGCTTTTCTTCATCCTGTAAAACAGATATCCATGCCATCTTCTGAGATGCTTTTTTGCATTCACCAGGTTACACAGCTGCCTTCTCCCCCAGCAGCCTGTGCCCGCATCTCATTGTGCTGTAATTATTTATATGTCCTACATGTGATTATTTATCTACCTTATGCTGAGTTTAAACCTCGTAAGATAAAGAAACAAAGGCTGCTTTCCTTAGCATCCTCTGACCACCATCACTCACTCCTGGCGGGTTCTCGGAGGCACTTGATGAGGGACAGGTAGACAGGGTGTGGGGGAAGCAGAGACACAGCAGCAGCCCACCATGCTGCCCGTAGCGAGTGCACCTCGGCCATTTTTGCCTTCTTGACACAGTTCCTACATTCAGCCCTGGTCCTTGGTGAGGGAGCCTCGACGTCAGAACACCCATTCTGAGTGTCCTCAGTAACTGTCCTCTTCTTTTCCAGCAGACACTTTACTCTCTGCTCCCTGTGTTGGCTCTGCCTTCTTACTTGCTGTGAGATTTATAACCTCAGGACATTTGCATTAGAACCTCGGGTGGGTCACACTCTGGTCTTCCAGCCTCTGGGACTGTAGCTGTCTGGAGTGGTGCAGTGGCTCCCAGCCTGGCCCCGCTTCCCTTCTCTGCCCTCTGTGTCATGACCTCCCAATTACAGAAAGGCAGCTGGTGCTTACTGAGCAATTATTAGGAGCCAGGCTTTGAATACGACTTGGCATCCAATCCTCTGAAAACTCTGTCACTCTGGGCTTATTACTTCCTGTTATTTCTCCAGGTTGAGACCTGCTTGAGTTTAAGCAGCGGGCGACAGATGCAGTAACAGAGCCTGTCTCTCTCCGGTCCTCAGGACCGTGCCTCTGCCCGTCTCCCCGTGAATCATCCGTCTGGCTCCCGGTGTTGCTGGCCTGTAGTCGTTCCTGCGCTGAGACGTGCTGGGTTGTGCAGATTTACTTAGACCTTGGCGGTGAATGCACATGGGGGCCTCTGCGGGGCGCAGAGGGTGAGTGAGGCGCCTCCTTCTCACTCTTCCAATTCAAACTCCTGGCAGATGCTTGGGATTTGGAGTTCGGGCTCTTGGGCTCGCCCCAACCCACGCGGCGTTGCTTAGGGTGGACCTCAGGCAAGACTCTGTCCTTGGCTTCTCTGGCCTCAGTTCCAATCCTTGCAACAGGCTGACTGAGAGCCCTCGTGGTCTCTTGTGCCCCAAGAGCTTCTTGCCACGCGCCCCTCACCCTTCTGACAGTGCACGCCCCCTCATCTCTTCAACCTGTCCTGTCAACCTTATTTATCTCAAGTTTTACATCAGCACTTTCCACTTGAGATGGGCTCTGGGTCTGAGTTGAGAAACCAGTTGTATCACCTAAGACACAAAACTGTGAGGCTCCATGCCCTTGGCTGGAAAGTGAGAGGAGAATCCATTTCTACTGAGGGTGGCTGTGACAATCAAGAGAGATCTGCACGCACCATGCTTTGTGGGTTACTGTCCGGCCTGGCGGCCATGGCTGCATACTGGTGCTCACTTTAGCTCACCAGTGCCCACCACAGTACGGAGCTGGCTGGTGGTTCACAGCAGCGACCTTCTTGTAGACTGCTGCACTTTTCGCCAGCCTTCTGAACACAAATTGCAGCTTCTTGCACTCAAGAATTACAATTTGTTTTTGAGCAGCCAGGGAGGGCCCTGGCCTACTGTGGGCCCTGAAGGGGCTGTTGTCCCCAGAAGTCACTGCTCCAGACCAGCACAGGTCCATTCAGTACAAGGTGGTCTCACAACAGCAGTGTGAGCTTGGGGAAAGCTCACAGAGGGACCCAGCTGTGAGCCAGAGGTGCCAAAAGATGACTTCTGTCAAAAGCTTAAACCAGTAGCCGGAGTCTGAGATGGTAACAGGTGAAAGCCAAACTGAGTGCAGAGACCTGTGTGAAGAGCGCATAGTACCAAGCCAGAGTCTGCTTGCGTTTGTTTCAGGAACTGAATTGAGATCCACAGGTGGAGAAGTGGTGGGGGCAAAGGAGCACTTTGAGGAGTCCATGTACCCTTTGTTCTTCCAAAACAGAGGCCTCCAGAGTGCTGTGGGCACCCAGAACCAGGCTAGGCTGGCAACACACTTTTGTTCTTGTGGATCAGATGATGATGCAGCTGTGGTACCATAAGCCAGAGCTGGTGCTGACCACCCTGACTTCCCGGGGTGTCGCGCTAAGCAGCAGTGGAAGGCAGGTGCAGTGGGAGAAGGAGGTGAGGAAAGGTGCCAGCGACCTGCTGCTGCTCCTGCAGATGGGAGTCCAGCCCAGCCTGTCCCGGCCTGTGCCCTGCTGACCCATCTCCCTGCTCCCACCTTGCTTCCCTCTGGGCAGAGGGGTCTGCTAAAAGCACAAGTCAGACTGCTTAGGGAAGCCTTGCACGGTGGCCCACCTGACAGTGCCTGCAGGGCTCTCCAGAATCCAGTCCTGCTTACTTCTCCGATTTCTCCTTGTGCCGTATTTGCTAGGCTAGCTCACTAAATTTAAGCCACACTGACCCTCCTTGGTCTTCATTCTCTGCTTAAAACCTTTGCACTGAAGATTCCTCAGCCAGAAATCCTCTGCTTCCGTTGTCTCACACCGCTGCCTCCAGAAACCTCCTCTGGTCCCTCTAACCTGAGCAGCGCACTGCTGCTCTCCGAGTTTCTCTCACAGGCTCTCCTGTCCTTTTACATCTTTTGCTGACTGAGCTTCTTTTTCTTACTTACCTGTCACCTGCACATCGTTAGGGCGGCAGTGTTGAGACAGAGGCTCTCAGACTATCATTTGCTCCTGGATTCACTCACTCGCTCTAAGACACTTACTAAGCATCTGGGGTGGACAGGACGTTGCTGTCTGGGGACGCAGCAGGCAACATCATGATGGATCAAACAGGCTCCTTTGCTATTCTTATTGCCCACTAAATACCAACTTATGACACAGACAAATGAATAGACCAAAAGGTAAGAAACAGGTTGACTTAGAAAAAAAGCATACAGGTCACTTGTACCTCACTAATGGTAACAGTGAACTTTAACAAGAAAACAACAAAATGCTAATTGAGCCAGGCTAAGGCATCTCGATCAGACAGCACTGGTCCAGAGAAAATGAGCTAGGAAAGGCTCCCTCCTTGGGACCTCTGAAATTATGCAGGAATTGTTAAAATGTAGAATGTGGCTGGGGGTAGCCAGCATGAATACACCGTGCATGTTTTTCTTTCCCCAGTAACTTATTAGACATGATTTATTAAGTGTTTTCCTTGAAAAATGAAATGGTGTTTGCAATCACTGCACTTGCACTCTAATTCCTAACAATAATTTTACGTGCAGGTTGTAATCACTCTTTCAGGAATTTCCATAGACTGTTATGACCCAAAGCCAAATTTAAGACAGCAAAGAGACAGAGGCAAGAGGCACTTTCAATGGTGGATGTGCTAGAAACTCAGATACTGTCTTCCTGGCCCCAGGGCCTGGCTGAGTTTTCACATGCCACAGCATCACTTCTCTGTGAAGTCAGTATAGCCTTGTCCCTTTCCTTCCCATCCTAGAAACTGATGAAAATATAAACTAAATCCACACAGAGAGAAATCCCAACAGGTCAGTCTCACGGTGGAGGAAGCCAGGAGGAAAGCTTGGTGTCTAGAGTCCTAGCCAGGCACCAGGAGATGGTGCATATTTTTTTAAAAAGTGCACTCAGTAATGTGAAGTAACTTAACCAAGTATTGACTTTGGCTGGGAGGGGTATGAGAGCTAAATTAGTGATAGATTAAAACGCCTCACCATAGCATACTGCACATTGATTTGTTCTTTTTAATAGGATAAACATTTTTCCCTACAAGATAACTTCCACATTATTTCTTACTTCCTTTTTACGGAGCACTTAACACTCAAGCTAGATCTAGTCCAGCTAAATGTAAACTTGGAATCCTTGAGTCTGAATTGATATTTTACTGCAAAACTAAAAAGCATTCTTATGCCTACTGTCAGATAGTTACCCTGACATTCTCCAAGATCGTCAGGGAGTTCTTTCTGTATTTAGATGTCAAGATATTAATTGCTTTTTGCAATGTGCTGTGACTCATGCTTAAAGTAATTACTTTTCCTTAATGATTCAAGCAGGGAAGCGGGTGACATTTTTAAATGGTAGAAGGGATAAAGGAGCTAACATGTTCTCCCTCACCTCCTCCGCCTCCGTGCTGTGACTTCATCTCTAAGAAAGGTGCTGAGGTGACTTCCTCATCAGCTGTGCCCCGCGGTCTGTGAGGGGAGCTCACCTGAGTGTCTCGGGGAGGGAATTCTGCCTTGGCCATGCTTAGCTAAAGGAGAAGACCAGGCTACCAGGGAGAGCAGAGTCCGCAACCTAAGGAACAGTGCCAACTAGTGGATCATCAGATGGGGACAAACACCGTCACCTCTGGCTTCACATCAGGTACAGAAAGGAATCCAGCAGGAGGACAGGTCTACAAAACAGTAAAGCAGTTTCCAAAAGAGAACATGGAGCATCTTCACGACCTTTCTTAAAGGTTCCATGAAGATTTTGTAAGCAGGATTAAACTGCCAATCACAATGGAAAAAATAATGAATTTCTGTATTAAAACCAAAAATTTCCATTCAGGGGAACCCATTCAGGACTCTCTCTCTCTCTCTCTCTCTCTCTCTCTCTCTCCCTCTCCCTCTCCCTCTTCCTCTCCCTCTCCTTCTCCCCCTCAAGTAGAAGCTCTCTTTACTCCAATATATATATTCTGCTTTAAAAAAACCCTTCCATTCATTAAAACCATACCATCAGGACAGAATGAAAAAATAATATTGTGATATCAAAGAATTCATTTTCATAATAGATAAAGAAAAAACACAAACCCAGTAGGAAACTGGGTATGAACACAAACAAGCACTTAACAAAATAGAGGCAAATGCCTGCAAACATACAAGAAGTACCAAATCTAATTAGCCATCATAGAAATACTAGTTAAAAACACAATGAGCTTACACTACACATCCAGCAGAATGTCTAAAATGAAAGATGCCAGCAACTTCGGAATGGGATGTGGAAAAGGGAGCCTCTGTGGGTATCACAGGAGCAGCTGGGCGGAGCTGTGCTGCCCAAGGGCTGGCAGTGGCCACGGAAGCAGAGTGCTAGCATAGCTCATGACACTACAGCTTTGCTCCTATGTGTTTAAGTTACAAAGGACTCTGCCCAGAACATGCAGAGCCCAATGCAGATGCCACGCAAATGTCCACTCGGTGATCACAGGGCCAAGTCCACCGTGATGTACTTACCAGCTCTGACGGAAGTGGGAGTGAGAGGACCACAACCGCAGCACGCGTGGGCGTCTCACCAGCATCGGGCTGCGTGGCAAAGGACACGGGAGTCCACGCTGCCTGGTTAAATTCACATACAGCTCAGGGACAGGTAAGCTGAGCTGTCTTCTTAGAGAACAGGGAGGTGTTTTACTTTGGCAGGGAGCAGCTGGAGCAACTGTCTGGGTGCTTGATGTTCTGGTTTTGCTCTAAGTGCTGATTCCATGGAATTTTTCAATTTAGGAAGAAATATCAAGCTGGACACTCACAGCGTAACCATAAAGCTGAACACCAACAATCTGTGCATAGAATAAAACCTTGCTGCAAGATATTTTATACTTTCCAGTTTATTTTGATTATATTTGGAGAGGCAGATTTTACATGATAGCTTCAAACCAACCATTGTACATTAAGCAAATTTTACACAAGCCATTTGAAAAAGGATCTAAAAATGTGCTTAGTTATTGGTATTATATAACGTTTATCAAGCACCAAGAGTGTGCTGAGAACTGTACAGAACAGACGCAGAAAAGACAAGGTCCCTGCCTTCAAGGACACCCACCCCGGAGGGTCTTACACATCAAACTTCACCTTGTGTTTCACACTCTTTTGTTCATAAGGCATAAATAAGGAAGTTTGTTGCATTTCTCAGTGTTACTGAATAAACAGCTAATACCCTTTTCCCCAGGTATGCCAACAATCACTTGTATCTCTGCTTTTAAATGCAAATTTCTGTGGTACAATATATAGTATATATTGATTTGGTATTCACACAATTGGTCACAAGATTCTTGCAGGTTGGTTATAATATGAAGCACATTGAATTTCAACATTCACAAATTTTTATACCACTTAATAGAATCTTTTACTGTTGGCAGAGGGTTTTTTGTTTAAAAACAAACAATGAAATGTTACTGTAAACAAACAAACAAAAAACCCCACACTGCCTGGATTCCAGTAAGGGTACAGGCTATGGCACAGATATCTAGGATAATGATTTAACACATGGATAAACTACCATTGCAGATATCAGGCACTGAGCTGCATGCCCTAAAGTACTTATGAGCAGCGAGTCACGGGTGACATGAGTGTGATCAGCTTCACCTTATTTCCAGCTTAAACAGACAGTCCTGGGGTAAAATTTCTGAAATGTGTGAGCTGGGAAATTTTCTTTCTTTCTTTTTGCCTTTCCTGTGAGGCCATGTTCCCAACAAAATCGTATTAGAAAAGAGGACATATTAATTCTGAATTTAGTCATTGGCTAAGGACATTTGCTTTCAAATTAATCCAATTCAATAATACCACCTGATTGTTTACTTTTTAAAATGCAAGAAAAATGATATGAATTTTGATTGTGTTGAATATGAGATTTGAATAGAAGAAATTGTTTTATGTAACAATGCCACAGAGCCCAGGGGACGCAGGGTGGAGCAAGCTTGGGTTAAAGGAGAACGAGCCCAAGTTTGAACTTCACCTTGTATAGAAGGTGCCCAGGAGCCCAGCAAATAGCCAAAGTCCATCCTTCAGCATCAGACATGGTGCCCACCTCCTCTTTGGTCCTGTAATCTGCTCTCCCAAGGCATCACCAGGTCTAGATGTTGCCAGATGCAGCCAGATGGTGAGCTGAATTTTATAGTCATTCTGCACTTAGAGCAAGACTGCCTTTCTCTGACTACCTCCCGAGATATAAAAAGGGCAGAGGAAAACTCTGTAGTGCCCTCCCACTTCCACGTTTGAGGTGGGGCTTCTCCTTCCCCTAGGGGGCAACTAGGCACGAGTCCCAGTAGGAGCAGTTTCGCCCATGGGCAGTGATGAAGTAGTTTGGTCCAGCCCCCAAGATCCCACCGCCAGATGGAGGAGAAGTCAGGCTGGGGTGCGGTAAGACTTTCCTTATCCCAGGTGAGCACATCTATGCTGTTCTGCAAACCACAGAGCAAGAGGTTGGGAACTACTCTCTCTATCCTCGACAGCTTAATCTGTGATAAACAGCAGCAGCAGCAGGATCAGAATACAGTGCAGTCTCACTGCTGAAGGCAGAGAGCAACTCTCAAAGGTGTCAACTGGTACCTTCTTTGGAGTAAAAGAAGCAACCTTATTTAATGTGCCTCATCTAAAACAGAGCACCAGAGGACTCACACTCTGACAACAGGCAATAATATATGGATAAATTTTTTCACTGTCAATTATAAATCCTCCACCCTAAGGCTTAAGCTTCAGTCACCTAATGGAAAATCCACATATAAACATGAAACTAGAAATAGACAACGAAGACCTCTGACATAAAGGTTCCTAGAGATGATGGCACCCATCCTTTGTTAACATCAAAAACTGTGCTGACTACCCCTTCAGAGTGGACAATGGATGAGATGCAGCAAGCTAAGCACTGCTTGAGATTGTTTACGAGGAATGCTGGAATCCTATTGCTTTAAAATTTGAGATGCTTCCCAAATCCCACCTACAGGAATTTATCATTCCATCCAGAATGACTATTCTGTCAAAATGAATGTATATCCTACTTGGTTATCAGAAGAATTTAAGGTTGCTAGTTTCTGTCAATCATCTCTTCTTTAACATGTAACGAGACATGAAATGCAGATGTTGGTGAGGGCTTGCTCTATCTGGTCATTATCTGAGCACCATTCTGCAGGTGGAAGCCCGATCACCCTCTGATGAAATTACAGCAGCTTCCTATATACTGGAAAACCCTGTTCTCCAGTTACTTACCGGAGAAGACATAAATGAAAATTAGGGACCCAGACAGATGTGTAGCTAGATAAATGGTTAAATAGACACTATTTTTTTGCACTGCTGACAAGTGCTCCAAACTGTTGAGTAGGTGCTGGGTAGTTAAGAAGACCTCAGTGCTAGTATCATATTGTTGAACAAGCTTTCAACATCTTAAAGCCATTGGGAAAGCCATGAAAACCATGGTTATAATGTCGACATTCTGCCATTGTTTCTGCTCTTCAAGGCACAAGGACAAGTTCCAAAGTCTTCAGAGGAGAGCATCTGCTACCACTGGGAGAGTCAAGGCGTGGGGCCACATGGCGAAGGGAGGAGGGCGCTTCCTTGGGGGTGGCTCTGACTTCTGAGATGCTTCCCAAGTCCCACCAGCAGCAAGCAGCCACTGCATATCATGGGTTGGGAACCAAAAGGCCTCCAGGCCCAGGTACTTAGCCTGTTATGCAGACAGCACATTTTGGGTCATACTCTGCTTGGCAAGCCCACTCCTTCTGCCCCTGGGCACAAGGAGGAAGGTCCAGCCTGTGCCATGAAGACTGCAGCAAGGCAGACTCTGCCACCACAGTAGTGAGAGAAGGGCAGGCGGGAAGTCAGCAGCCCTTGAGAAGTCAGTGAGAGGTCAGGTCCTGGCAGAACACACAGCCTGCTCTTCACCAGCAGTGGCCGCTGGGGGCAGGCCAACAGCCCGCCCCTGGTCTTCTCCCCATCTCCTAGCCTGTCCAAGGACACATTAAATACCCTCTGTATAATTTAAACCCGCCTGAAACATCACCAAATGGGAAGAACCCAATTTATCTTCTTTTTTCTTGCTCAGAATGTTCAATTTGGATTCACTGATAGTCCATTACATTCTTTTGGTAGGAAAAGATATTGCACTTCTAAAAATTCGTCGAGTGTAATTACATCGAAGCTAATAAGTAGGTAGATGTCTTGCTAGAGTATGTGCGCTCTGAAGACCATCTTCATTTCACTAAACTGTGGCCACACTGTTGCAAGCTTCTAAAACACAGAGGAGGGCACCAGCTGCGTAAGCCTCACACAGCGTGGGTCCACGGGCTCACGACTTCATGGTGCAGATGGGCACGACAATGACCAGGATGACGGTGCACGTAGCAGCCGCGATCAGAGCAGCTATCTTGCAGACCTTGGCTCGTCTGAATTCAGCTTCTTTCCGTTTCAGGAGTGAATCATAGCCTGGAGTATAAATGTCTTCCATCCAATACTCTAAGTTGTTTGGATTTAAAGATTCTTGTGTCTAAAAGCGAAGAGAAAATATTAGAAACATGGTGAGTACTTGAAACCAGGTCAGAGACTTGACAGTCGTCACTGTCCAAGCATGAAGAGCTGTCTGCGGCTGGGGGTCGGTGAAGATCGTGTCAGGAACGTGTCGCCAAAGGCCCTGTGCCCTCCACAACTACCACTGACTGAGCCCTGGACCCTCTGTGACTCAAAATGCTGGGAGGCTGACTTTGACAAAGGGAACCCCAGGGGTCTCCTGTCTAGAAGCAAGCAAAACTGGGTTGGGACAGACACTCTAAATGTCAAGGGTAGTAAACCAAGGATGGACCGGCCCCACTTTCAAGGAAGAAGGGTATCATGGCAAAACACTCCTTGCCTCAGCTTCCTGGAAGAGACCTGCTGGAAGCAAGGCCTTCACAGGATTCCAAGTCAGTGCCACTTCTCATAAAAACTTCTGCTAAAAATCAAAGCATCGCAAAGATAAGCAGCTCGAACAAAACATAAAATATTCCAGCTTCAAACCCTTGTTGAGCAGGTCAGGCTCAAAGTTAATGTCTACAGACCAGGACCTACTGTTTTTGACCGAGGCCAGCTGTGGCAACATTTATGGTCTGGGTGCAGCTGGAAGAGAGGGTCCCTCTCTTCCAGTCTCTGAGATTAATGAACTGTCTGCAGCAGAAACGCCATGTTTAACCTGTAATGCCCACAAACTCTCCTCCATGTTGATGCTGATGATCTATTTCCACAGAACGGCAGCATCTTGCTTTATGGCAAGCATTTAATAATGTAGGTGCCACACAAAATGGTAATACAGTGCACTTCCCAGTGAGGTCACCTGAATCTGAAACAAATTGAATACTCATTTTGAAGATTTCGCTTGCATTGTTTAATACTCATAAACACAGATGTGCACGTGTGTACACGCACGCACATGCACACACACACAGGATCAAAGCCAAACCCTTCACTACTTTAACAACTCAATTGTGCCATGCTGTCAGTGGGACACCAATTCTGGTGCATGCTAGGAACTTTCCACCTGCACCTGCTCTGTGTCCCAGCAGATGGTGCTTTACAGGTCCTTGCCCTGTCTCACGTGTGGGTCAGAGGGCACAAAGGACAGAGAGGCAGAGGCATTTGCTCCCTCAGCTCTGTGCCTGCTGTGCTGCAGCCTGGCTCCCACAGCCACTGGTCTCCAGGAGTATCAGAAATAGCTCTTGCCCTGGCCTGCCAACCCACAGTGGCAGCGGCTTCTGCCTGTGCCAGTCCCTTTGGCCTGGGCATGGGCCCGGGGCACAGTGTGGTCCTGGGCCCTGAATGTGCCGTCTGCTTACTCACAATTCTGGCCCCACCCCTCTCCCCTGTTCCCTACAGACTGTGGCCTGCAGATCCCACCTGCAGATTCATCCTCAATGGGTTTTTCTATGTATAAATCCTTGAGAAAACAATCTAAATAACAATATCTTGTGACCTGTAAAAATGATAAGACATGTAAGTCTCAATTTAAAAAATCAAGTTCCATCAGAATACAGCGAGGCCCATTTGCTCACAAATGGTCTATAGGTACTTTTGCACTGCAGGGAGAGCTGAGTAGCAGGACAGAGCCACTGACCTCTCCAAGGGCCCCAGGCTATGTGGAGGGGCCAGCGGCACTGTAAGGGAACTGGGGCATTACTTGGGACAGGTCTGCAATTGCAGGTAGTCTATCTACCTGGAGCCTCTGCAGGACAGGACCAGGCAGGGTTAACGCACCACCCACAGCCTCGCTCAGGGCCACCCTGGTCAGCTCCCCCAGTGCCACTCTGATGTCAGAACACAGGTCACTGAGCTGAGCTACCGTCCAGACACATGCACACTCACGTGCACACACACACCACCATGTGCACAAGTACACACAGTTCTGCCCTTGTGGGCACTCGGACTGGCTGCTTTCCCATGACGGGCCCACAACTGGTCTGGTTTTGCACCATTCTGAGGGCATGCTGGGTGGCAGGGCCTGCGTGGAGATGTAGCCTGGAGGCACTCAGGCCTGGCACGCTGAAGGTGGGGAGGTGGAGAGAACCTGCCTTCCTTCCCAGACCCCAGGGCTGGCTGGGAAAGAAAACAGTGCATGCATGCAGGAAACATCAGGGTGTGTGCCTCGCTCGCTCTGCTTCACAGAGCGGGAATCAACTTCCTTTCAGAGCTATTGACACTTTATTACAGGCCAGGATTCTGCCTGTGAAATAAACTATTTTTAATTAGTTTTTTCGTTAACTGCGAGCTGTAATAGCACCACATAGCATGGAGGTAATCTCAAGGTTCCCAGGAGTGCAGGGGGGCCCCCCTCATGGCTAATTAGGCTGCCAGACACAGGAAATAAACATGGCCACACCTCTGCCTGCCCCTGTCAGAAGAAGCACCAATGGCAAATGTAAATCTGGACAACAGGGACCTCCAGATGCTCAGCTGATCCAAGTCAGCACTTGTCTCTCTGAAAGGCGAAGAGGAGATGCCTCTTCGCCTCTGCTTCAAGGCAGACACCTCCCAAAGCCTGGAGTCCCCTCATGCCAAGTAACCAGAAGCTGCATACTTCGCATCGTATGGCGTATTCCTCAGTGTGCAGTAACCTATTATTATTATTTTATAACCACCGCCATGCTTATAAACATTGGAACATGAAACTCACACACATCCATGCAGGCCACATTGCCCAACTCCTTGCCCCAGCCCTTAAGAAGATGCTCCTCGTCTCGTTTGAGATACCAGACTCTCTTGAGGGCATCCTGCAGCACCAGAAGTCCTGGGGACCCCACTGGTAGAGTCTTTTGTACCTGGGGTCCTCTCTGGCAGCCTGGAGGCCCAAGGCTCTTTGCCTCATGGCGTGAGGTGCACAAGCTCTGTAAAGTCACCCCGGGCCCCACTCAGGGAGATTGAATCCTTGTGCGGCCTGCCCCGCACAGGATGAACACAGTGGCCAGAGCTAGCACCGGGGATGTGCACACACACAGTCGGGCCATGGGGGCAGGCACTGCTGCCACAGACCTAGGATCTGACAGGGCTTCCCTTACTGCAGTCGCTGTCATTTAGGGCCCAGGCACACAAGTACTCCTGCAGCCACTTGTTCGGGACACGAATCTCTAGTAAGGCAGAGAGAGAAAAGTGGACTGGCATGGAGGTAAGGCAGGACAAACCATGAGAGACCGGCTGTGGGATGACCCGACGTGAGTTTAGGCTTGCTGACCTGGGCAAGTGACTGAGCCTCCCAAAGCCTCAATTTCTTCATTTGTAAACTGGAGGTGGTGGTGACGATCCTTGCTCCCCGGGCCACTGTGATGGTTCCTGGAACTGGGTGGTTCCTGGGAAGAGCCACCACCAATCATGCCATGCTGATTGAATTCAGTGCTTTCATTAGAGGTTTTCTTAGAGCCTATTTAACTCCAAGGTCTTTGGAAAGACCGCTCTGGTTCCTCACAGGGGGCCTATGAGGGTGACTATGCCTAAAATTATGGCCCATTGCATGGGTGAGGCTAAGGCTCCAGCTCACAGGCCACAGGCACCTGGGCCAGAATCCAGTTCTTCTGGAACCCAGTCCTTTGCCTGCTCCTGCACAGACTTCTGCCTCACAGCCTGACCACGCAGGGAGCTTCCCCACACCAACCCCCCAAAGCCCTCACCAACTGCACCCCAATGCACATCAAGCTGTATGAGAACTGGCACCTCTGGTGCCATGGCCTCACTACCCACAGAGCCTCAACCTAAGGTGCAAACAGATGCTTCCTTGGGTTCGTGGTGAAAATGGAGGCACAGGGAGATGTGTGTGGGTGCACCTCAGAGCTACACAGCAGAATAAACTTGTAGCCCAAACCCAGCCCTCCCCACCCTCTAGCCACAGTGGCCTCCCCAGATCTTTCCCCAGGGTGGCTCTTACCTGGGCTGCTTGGTATGGAAACAATCCATAGCTCAGCTCCCACCAGTATGTTTATCCCACTGCACCGCCACAGTGGCTTGTGTTTCCCGAGGCTGTTTGGCTCAGATCTTGTGAGCAAACATTAGAATCTGCACTTGGTCTTAAACATATCCTTAGCAAACCAGGTGGTCAGCAGGTAGGTAAACAGGCAAAGCAAGCACCCCCAGTGCTCAGGGTTAACAAACAACTAAGCAAAACAACTGTGCCCTTGCCAAAAGTCTCTTCCACACTCTGGTTCACTAAGGCTCAGCACCGCATGGCAGGACCCAGGAATGGGAGGGCAGGGAGTGCACAGGCCTATGTCACCCGACTACTCCTGTGCCTGCGGGCACAGACAGGCTCACCTGCAGGTCCAGAGCCGCCAGCTTGCCCTTGTCACCCGCATTACGTGCATACTCCTCCACCGTCCAGGAGGGCTGCGCCCGCCGCACCTCTGCCAGCTCCGTCAGCCGCATGTCCGTGTACAGGGGGTTGCTTTTCATGTGGGCCTTGAGGGAGGAGGGGTACGGGTGAGGGCTGAACACCTGCTCCACGAGGAAGCCGTCCTTGGGCTGCTTGGGCAGGCGGTGCTGCGGGGGGACGTCGTACTGCCTGTCGGCCTGCAGAGAGGACAGATAAGCAAGAAGCATGGCTCTCACAGGGCTACAGGGAAGCCAGCAGCTTTTTGTCATGAGGCCCTGGTGACACCAAGCGAGCAGCATGCAGTTACTCAGAAACAGGAAGCGCAGCCATGCTGGGGAAATTCTGTTCTGACCCCAGCAGAGCTAAGGTTTCCAACCCCCGAGCAGAACCTTTACTCCCACTCATTTGCCCAGGCTGTGCCATGCTGTGGGTGTCCTCGGTTTTTTGCAAGGCCTCTGACATCTCCCCTTCCGCCTTCCAGACTCAGAGCTCCACACTTCTCTCCTTGTAGCAAGTCCTCCCTGGCCCACCGAGACCCAGATAGTGCTGGTCTGTGTGTCGTCCTGGTAGTGGTACGGACCCATTGGCCATGTCCATCACACTGAATAGTCACTGCCCATTTGCCTGCCCATCCCCCTGCAAGGCTGGGTGTCCAGTGAACAGGGAGCCTCTCGTTCCACTTTTAATGCAAAGCTATGCCACCGAGCACAACATCTTCACTATCTGCCTCAGGGAGCAAACACGTGGACAGGAAGTTGGGGGTATGAATTAGAGGGCTGCCCGGCTGGAAGAGAAGGAAAGACAGAAGAGCTCGCATACATGAGGGTGTGAGGAGAAGGAGCACGGGTCTGGAGAGGCACAGGCCTGCTGTCCCCAGGGAGACCACATGCCTGCTGCCATCCTTCAGGGCCACGGGCACAAACTCAGCGATACCCCGGGAACAAACAGGAGGGATCCTGCTGCTGCTCTAAGCCTTGGGAAGCCCTGCTGACTTTCCGAACCTGCACATCCCCCCTCCATGCACCTGTGCAGCCCCTATGGTACCCACAGCCAGCACAGCAGGGGCTGGAGCAGTAAGGACACCCACAGCGCAGCCCTGGCACGATGACTGCACTCGGGGCCGACACGCATCTGCCGCCTGCACAGTGCCAGACGCGGCCCTCTCACGCATCGTCTCTTTGACATGCCAGCCTGTCCCTGTGATAATCCGCTCAGGCCAGAGCGGCTGCCAAGGGGCCAGGCAGGATGATGTGTGACGAGGGGCACTGGCTGCTGCCCCTGCACTGAGGAGGCTGCACTCCCACCCTGCACTGCTCCACATGCACAGCACACAGCCTCCAGCCCTGACCGTGCCAGGTCCATCAAGACCCAGACTGCAGAGCCCAGCAGCTTCAGAGAACAGAGAACTTGGATCTGCCATTCCTTCTCACTGTTTGGTTTTCAGTTTTGCTTTTTTGTCTGGTACCAAGAATTGAACCCAGGTGGAGCTGCATCCCCATTCCTCTTTATATTTTAAGACAGGGGCTCGCCAAGTCATATGCAGCCCAGGCTAGACTTGAGTTTGGAACCTTCCTGGCCTCAGCCTCCCTGAGTGCTGGGATTATGGGTGGGCACTACCACATCCAGCTGAATCAGCCACTCTTGATGGAGGAACCTTGGGGGTAGAGTGGGACCTGTCCAGAACAGGTGCTTGACTGGCACCACTGACCCGGGGGCCACAGTGAGTGAGCAGGGCTCAGGGTGGGTGGGTGCGGTGGGGGATATCTGGAACCCACAGATCTTTAAAGCCTAGGCTAGGAAGTTTACCATTTCTTTCTACAGCAAAGGAAGGGAAGCCCAGGAGGTGCTGCGAACAGGGCTCCTGGTGAGCTATGCAGGAGGGAGCCTCAAGCCCTCAAGCCCAGGGCCTGTGCTAAGGGCCCAGCAGGTTGGGGATTCAATGGAGAGGAGGCAGGGATGCAGGTTACATCATGAAGACAGGGCTGTTGGGTCCAGAATTTGCATGTGAATTCAACCCAAGACAGACAGAATGGTGAGTCCCACCAAAGGGAGTAAGGAGGAGGGACTTGGGCTCTGAACACATAGGAAAGCCTGACTTGAAACCTGTGGGAGAGAGATCTGAGACCTTCAACACCGGAATCAGGGGAGTGGCTCAGAGGGCCAGGGCTAGGCAACACCATGGGAACCACCAGCCCAGAGGAGGGCAGCACCAGAAGAAGAGTAGGGTCCAGGAGGGAAACTGCGCCAGGGCAGCGCACCCCAGTGGATGCGGTGACCTTGTGGTGTGTTGGACTTGATCTTCCTGAGAAGGGGCATGGTACGGGACTGCCCTCCGCTTTCCGTGCTATCTGGGCTCCAGGGCCCTGGCCTATGCTGGGGGCCTGGCGTGGAGGACAGGGACAGTGCTGGGCCAGTGGCACCCTCTGGCCAAAGGCTGCAGCATGGGGACCAGCTCGGTCCCCACAGGACTCACTGGGATCAGGAAACAAACTACTTCATGTGCTCATCTCACTTCTCAGAACCCTACAACTACACAGAACCCGCCCCCCCAAATTCTTTAAATAAAAGAGAACATCTGGTGGGCAGCAAACCCATGAAAGGGGTGAGTCGGCAGTTCCCACTGGCCTGCATGGGCCTCAGCAGGGACAGAGAGCTGGTCTCTGCGGTGCTTGCCTGCCCGACACACTGCCTTCTATGAAAGCCGTCCTTATGCCACCTGCCCCATGGCCCGAGTGCACCGTCTGAGGCCGAGAATCGCAGTCGGTGCTTGCATAGCTGACTGACAGCTTGGCCCATGTCACCCACTGTCCTAGGGGAAAGCCAGCCAGTCTGGAAGGAGATGAGCCCAGGCAAGCCAGCCTCACCCTGGCTTACTGCAAAGCTCTCAGCTTGGATGGATGCCAAGGCTGTGCATGAGCCATGCCAATTGCTCGGGCACAAGCTCATTACCTCTTTGGATTTCCAGTGCCAGTCCTTGGTGTCTTCTGTTCCAGCGTCCTTCACCTCCTCCTGGCTGGGCCCCATGCGGCCGGTGTAGGTGATGGTGCGCCAGTCCCGGGGGGAGTTGGAGATGCTGGCGATTTTGGACTCAGTGGCACTGTTCTCCTCTGTCAGGGACCTGGATGACGGCCGAGTGAACAAGCTTTTCTTTAAGGCCTTGACTCGCAGGCTTTCACTGTTGCTGCCGCTGGCATCCGAGCAGCACCACTCTGTGCTGGGCTCCAGCTTGGGTGTGTGGGTGCTGTCATGGGCACGGAACACCCTGGGGGAGGTGCTGTCATCAGACTGGGCCTCACTGGTCAAACTGTTCAGATCCACGTGCACGTGTACCTGCTCTGGCTCCTGCATCTTCTGATCCAGCTTGTTCAGCTTGCCGAGAACCTGGGAGATCTCCTCTCGGACGCCCGACAGCGACTCGAGCTTCCGCTCGATCTCGCCAATCCTGAGCACCAGCTTGCACACACTGGTCTTCAGCTCCTCCTCTGAGCGGTGCGGGTTCTCAGGCCGGCTGCCCTTGTCTGCCTTGCTGCTGGGGGCCCTGCTGGTGATTCTGCTGAGGTTGTGCTCTGGGGAACTGTCACAGTCCGACTTGTGCAGCTGAGACAGGGACCCAGTGCTGTTGTAGCAGGACGACTGTATCAGGCCAGTGGAGCCGCTGACACTCATGTCATCGAGAAATCGGAAGATATCACTGATATCGTCACTGACAACCTCAGAGTCATCGTCTGAGTGCTTCCCGGAGTGTCTGTCCCCATACTTGCCCTGGGCCATGGAGCACAGCTCTTTGCATTTCTTGGGCTCCAGTGTGTGCTGCTCTGTCTGGGTGCCCACACTGCTGGTATCAGAGCTGACCTGCCGACTGGCACAGCCGATGCCCTTGTCCTTGAACTTCTTTGCTGGTTCGTGCTTCTCCAGCTCGATGGTGGGTGAGAGCTCTTTGGGTTTGAGCCCATTCACCTTGGCTGTATAGCCAACAGGTAGAATCTGCTGTGGATCACTGGGCACCAAGTAAGCTGGGCGCCTGTCTGGGGCTGAGAAATTGGGGGTCTGGCTGTTGGGGTTTGAGTAGTGTAGCTTCTCCTCAGAGGGATTTCTGTTGAAAAAGGACCGCGCAAAGTCTGGGACCTCCTCAGTGTTCAGGCTCCAGCTCTTGACTGGCCAGGCTGCAGCTCTTGACTCTCCAGTCTGCTTGCTGGGCCTCCCCAGACAGTGTCTGGGGTCCTGGGTCCCCATCACCGGAGTAGGTCCAAAGTAGGTGGAGGCTTGGAGGTCATCCAAGCTCTCGTGCTTTGCCCGACGCTTGTCAGGCACAGGGGAGTACATGGGGTTCAGGTACTGGCTGTGGTAGGGCATCTCGAAGCTGTGATTGAAGAAGGGTGGTTTGTGGGGCTCCTTGCGGCCCTGGGGGACCCTGTGCTCCCCCTTGGCCTTGTTGTCTGGGCCAACCAAGCTGGGAGACACTGGCATGAGGTTGTGAAAGTCCTCCTTGAAGATGTTCCTTTTCTGCACGCAGGACGGGACCACAAAGGACTCCTCTGGGGGGCTGAAGGTCTCCTTCAGGCCCTGGCTGATGGGCAGGGGCTCCTGGTCTGATGTGGACTCACTCTCCAGGTTCATGGGGAAGTACGTCCTCTGCATCTCGCAGGGCTGTGGGCTGGCCACCGAGTACGGTGCCAGAGCCTGGAGTCTGTCGAGGGAGGCGGCCCTGCTCTTCCCCTCTTTGCTGACACCCAGTAGGAAGTTGGGCTCGGACGCAGGGATGAACTGTGGACAGTCCTTGCAGTCCCTTTGCCGGCACCTGGCTGACTGCCGGGTTGGGTAGCCACGGCTGAAGGGCCTCTCACTCAGGTCACAGGTCAGGGGCGCACACTCGGCTGCATCACAAACCTCCGTGTCCGTTCTGCACGATTCGAAGGAGGCCCCCTTTTTGTGCACCTTGGGGCGGCCCGGGGGCAGCTTCTCCTTGGCGGCACCTCCACTCATCTGGATCAGGTTGGATATTGTCACAATGTCTGCCGCCACCATGATCTTCTTTGACTGCTGGTTATTCACAGTGGATTTCATCTTGTCTTTGAATAAAGTGGCTGGGAAGTTGGGGTCAAGACAAGCTGTGTAGTAAAGCATGCTTCTCAGTTTGGTGAGCTGGGACAAATCAAAGCGGGTGCACAGAGACCTGCACAGGTCCTGGTAGGACACGGTGTTCTGCTTGCTGTCCAGCTCCTCTAAGATCTTCACCAGGAAGAGTGACGCCTCCTGACTGGCCTCCATGACCTAGGGTTTGGAAAGTTGGCTGATGACACTGAAACTTCGGGTCAGCTCTACAATGGCAGTATTAAAAAGAGGAGGGAAAGAGGTTACAAACACCAGTGCAGGTTTAAATCTTGCTTGGTGTACTTGAAACACATGGAAAAACACTTTAATGACTAAAAATGTATTAAAGACTTTAAAAATATAACACTCAATTTAGTAATTCTTTTCCCCCTAACCTACCTTAATGAAGCAATTGATAACAAAGATGATATGTGAAGAAGTTCAGTACAATAGGACATGTAACAATGAGAAATAAATTACTGCAATAGCCAATTAATAAAGAAAACAAATAGGGCAGGCAATGATAAGCAATTAAGTTCTACAAGTATTACACTAATGTACATACTTCTAGTGAAAGACTACTCATCACTAAAGAAGAATCGACTACCAGAGCACGCAGTGGCACCACCGAGTCACACAGTGAGAGGAGCTGGAGTCCCAGGCCACCTGCCATGCTGTGCCATCTGGTTCTATTTTATAGGATTCTGGGAAACAGACAGTTGCCAGGAGCTGGATATGAGAAGGGAAACTGACCTACAAAGGGCATGAAGGAATTTTCCAAATTAAAGGATCTATTCTATATCTTGGTGGTGGGAGTGGTCACAGGACTATTCATTTATCAAAACTAATGGAACTATGCATTGCAAAGTATATACAAATAGTACTATGATGTAGAAATTCCATAAAACTTTTTCTGACCAAAAAACTGCAATATAAAAAGTATTTAAAGAATGGCTCTGTAGATGTTAATACAGTTTACAATTAATTTTTAAATATGGACTTTTTCTGGATTAGGAATCCATTTTTAACATAAATTTTTAAACAAAGCGAGCTTGAAAACTTTTATAGTGAATACCTGTGCACCCACCATCTGGATTCTGACACGAACATTTTACTGTATCTCCTTGGTCATGTATCTATCCAGCTACCCAGCATCAATCCATTTTACTTTTTTGGTACACGTCCAAGTACATTGGAGACATGTCTACACTTCTCCCTAAATACTTAGTTATGCATATCCCTCATTCAAGTTCAATAATTGTTTAGCTTTTTTTCACATAAAGTTAGCATGCAATTTTATTAAGTGTGCACTGGCTGAAGTCCCAACAAACATATAACCAGCACCTGCACAAAGATCTACCATGGCCCCACTGTCCCAAAAGTTTCCTCATGCTTATTCCTGCCCTAGGCTCTGTTCTTTTTCTAATACATAATTTTTACATTTTTTTATAATTTCCCACCATCTTTTCCAAAATTCCTGCAATGAGCACATATTATTTTATAATCAGACACACACACACACACACACACACACACACACGTGTCTTCCTTTGAAATAGAATGGAAAAACGGGCTGAGGATTTAGCTCAGCAGCATAAGCACCTGCCTTGCAAGCAGGCGTCGTGAGTTCGATCCCTGGTACCAAGAAAAAAAAAAAAAAAAAGAAATAGAATGGAAAAACAACATGAACTGATCTGGGTGGGAAAATTATAACCATCAGACCAAACATTTACAAAACTTCATGAGAGAAGATGAAGAACAGTTTTTTTGTAAGCTCTGCTTGTCTCCCCCAGGAAAGTCTAGAAGGATAACTGAGACCAGTGATTTGCATTTTCTCATCTGGAAAAGAAAACGAAGCCTTGAGAGATTCTGTTCCTGCCCAGAACAATCACCGAGAAACCCACTTCTCCTAGCCAGTGCCCAGCTGCCCCAGCCTTTCACCCTCTGACAAAAGCTTGCTGTACCTGGGACTTGCTAAGGTGGGGACAGCTGTCATGCATGGGTCCCAAGTACATAACTGAGAGCACCTACCAGGGCAGTAATTGAGGAAACGCAACACAGGCAAATTGTATTTGACGCCTTTGGTGACACAATGCACACTCACAGCTGCGCTTCTCTTTAATCCCGGTAGCCGCTGTAGGAGGCCTGCTTCCCGTCATCTACTATGAGTCTCTGACAGATGCAGAACTTAAGGACCCAGCAGTAAGATCTAAGGCCGGGGCTGCTGGCTGAATTCCTGCCCCACCTCACCGTGCATCTCGCCCACACCCCACCCAGGAAAGCCCACAACACTGCTGCCCTCAGAAGCTGTCTCAACTTTCAATCCTGCTTTGCATGGTTAAAAAATTATACTCCTGGACAAAAAAACTACCTGAACATCTAAGGGCCAGAGCCTCCTGAAGTGAACAGCAGAAACACGTACACTATGCTAAGTATGAGTCATTTTTTATCCAAAGTAAAGTCAGGAGTCTATGAGTGGACACAATTCATGGACACAGATGCACAGACACAGCTCTGATACATGTGCATGAACAGTGGTGTGGCCCAGGTGCATGGACACAGGTGCTTGGACAAAGGTGTGGCACAGATGCGTGGATACAGGTGTCACACAGATACACAGACCCAGGTACATGGGCATAGAGGTATGGACACAGGTGTGACACTGGTACATGTGGTGATGGCCAGTCATCAGTGAAGCCCCACTAGATTTGCTGTAATGCACTGATACCCAGAGAGGCACTGGAGCAAAAGGTGAGGCACTGAGAAACAGGCTTTTAGGCAGCGTATGAGACTCACAGTGGAGGGGCTGGGGGTTTAGCTCAGCGG
The DNA here is from genome assembly GCF_034190915.1 of Cavia porcellus. Lineage (NCBI taxonomy): Eukaryota > Metazoa > Chordata > Mammalia > Rodentia > Caviidae > Cavia > Cavia porcellus. The sequence continues at coordinate 1,200,484 of NW_026947489.1, read as the reverse complement.
CATAAGCGCCTGCCTTGCAAGCAGGCAGTCATGAGTTCGATCCCTGGTACCAGTAAAAAAACGAAAAAGACCAAAAAAAAGAGAGAGAGACTCACGGTGGAGCACACAGCCACTGACCAGCTGCCTCATCTGACCACACAAACGCCGCTACAACTCCACGAGGACAGATAAGGAAATGAGGACAGAGGGGAGTAACTGAATAACCGAGAGAGGAGGCAGCAGTCACCCGGGTCTGATTCTTGAATTAAGGGCTGCTGAAAAGAGGAGGAAAACAGTCCTTTGGCAAGCAGAGGAGGTGCCGGGGGCAGCATGGGTTAACCCCTGTGAGCTCAGCTGGGAAAGATGGCCGTGCTCCATACGAAGAGCAGGACACACTCACCCAAGGCATGATGCTGGCCTCTCTCTATGACATTTTTTACTTCCTTACAAACTTCAGTTCCCACTGTGGAATACTCCATCCCTGACCACAGGCTTCCAGGGATCT